>NW_004955528.1:2480143-2510448 GCF_000276665.1 Chinchilla lanigera | reverse complement strand
GGAGCCCATGGGAGGTCAGAGGAGCCTGTGGGAGCCAGTGGGAGGTCAGAGGAGCCAGTGGGAGCCTGTGGGAAGTCAGAGGAGCCAGTGGGAGCCCATGGGAGGTCAGAGGAGCCAGTGGGAGCCCATGGGAGGTCAGAGGAGCCTGTGGGAGCCCGTGGGAGGTCAGAGGAGCCAGTGGGAGCCCATGGGAGGTCAGAGGAGCCAGTGGGAGCCTGTGGGAGGTCAGAGAAGCCAGTGGGAGCCAGTGGGAGGTCAGAGGAGCCCGTGGGAGGTCAGAGGAGCCCGTGGGAGCCCATGGGAGGTCAGAGGAGCCAGTGGGAGCCTGTGGGAGGTCAGAGAAGCCCGTGGGAGGTCAGAGGAGCCTGTGGGAGGTCAGAGGAGCCTGTGGGAGCCCATGGGAGGCCAGAGGAGCCAAGGAGGGTGTGCAAGACCTATCGTCTGCAGTTGGGAAAGAGCGCCCCATGGTCTGAGAGCAGCAAGAACAACAAGGTAAAGGTTAGTTCACAGCAGCAGTATCAGTGGGGCAGAAAGAAACTACTGCCCCAGCCTGCTGACGGGGGACAGAAGAGGGCTGTCAGGGACAGAGATATCCTGGGACTCAGTTCTGGACCAGCTAATCTTGCATTTAACACAAAATAGAAAAGTACGGAGACCCTGTTGACAACAGCCGGAGCTCTGGGAGGCGGTAAACTCACCTTGGGAAGGGAAGGGTGGTCCTGATCAGAAGCCAAGCCCGTACGGTGGGGAGCATGGGCCTGCCGGAGGGTGTGCGCCCTCTGCTCCCTTCTCACTCGAGGACCTGAAGGACCAAGTGGCAGGGAAGAAGGGGAGCACAGCAGGATGAGCCTGGGGAGAGCCAGGAGGGGCTCTGAGGACCAGGCTCCAAGAGGAGTGCCCTGGACTTGTCCTTGGTACCAGTGGTGGAAGACGAGTACAGCAGGCCCAGGGAGCCAGCACCAGAGTTAGGAAAGAGCCATGCTGAGACTGAGGTGCGGCCTGGGGCCGTCACAGTGAGACAGGAAAGAGGCCCCCCAGTGTGTCCCTTCCGGCAGCGCAGAGCCCCACTGGAGACTGGGGCTCCTTTCAGCCGAAGCTGCACAGCTCTGATGGGGCAGGGGGACTGAAGCTGTCCTGCCTTTGTGGCTACCACATCTAACGGTGCTGGAGACTGGGCAAGGAGTGAGGCACAGGCCAGCTGCTGGGCACTTGTAAATTGCTTGGGGTTCTTCCGGGGCCATGGGTGCTGCTTTAGGGCTGGAGGCAGACAAGGCAGACACGTTCCTCGGGCCTCTTCCTTGACCTGTGCAGCGTCACTGATCCACTTTCTCTGAGAAGGACAAGCCTGCTGGTTCAGCTTTGGCTGTGACTGTCCAGCCCCAAGGCCAGCCCTGAGTCCCTCCTCAGTGGAGATCAGCTAAGCCATAGCACACACCACGGGGTGTGAGGAGAACGCTGTTGTCCATGTCAGGAAGAGGCCACAGGGAGAAGCAGCCCTCCACTGCCCTGCCTTCTGTTCGCAGAGCAGGGAGCACCTTGCTCAGGGGCCTTGCTCAGGACATGCGGAGGGGCAGCCAGGCAGCAGAACTGGTGGCATCTGCCCTCGAGAGGGGTGCTCAACACTGGCTGCCTCTGACACACAGTCACTAGCCAAGGGCAGGGCAAGGAGCGACCCGAGGCCTCCCATCAAGAATCCCAGCCCCCGCTCAGGCCAGAGGGGACCAGCAAGTGCCTGGCCCCTATAGCAGCTCAGAGGGATAGAAGCTGGGAAGAAAACACACCCGGTGTGTGTAGAGACACACTGGTGGGCGTCCTTCAGGAAGTGCCAGGACCTGCAGGAGAACCTCCCGGTGTACCTGACCATCGTCAACAGGGAGGAGGATGTGAAGACTACACGGCCTGGACCAGGGTCAGGGAGGCGGGGAGAGTTCAGTGGCCTTGAAGCTGAGTGGTGGGGCCAAGGGCACCCAGGGTGAAGTCCCAGGTCGCTCAGGATGGCTGGGGTCTCTTGCAGAGGGGCAGGCGTGCTCCCTGCAGTGAGGGCCCCCGGGGGAAGAGTGTGCGCCGGGCCAGTGGAGGTGAAACTTGGTAACTGCGAGCCCAGCAGAGCCAGAGTCCAGCGAGGCCTGTGCCTGCCTTGCCACGACCCTTGCCCGTGTCCCTCGGCCTGTGTGTGTACCTACCCGGCCTCAGGGCCAGAAGAGCGGCTTTGGGCTTCGATGTCTGTGAGACACAGAGGACAGAGTTTCCTCCAGGCCCAGTGTTTACCACTTGTGGCTGAGCCTGCTGGGTCTATGCCTTAGATGGTGTCAGTTCCAAGACAGCCATTTGCAGGTGGTCAGGGTGACTGCTGGACAGTGGGCCTGACCCCCGTGTGGGAGCTGACCATCTTCTTGTCTGTTCACCCACTCACTCATAATGTCGCTCATGGGTTCAGTAAGTATTTTTGAGCTTCTGTTATTTGAGCTGTGTGTCGGGCACACAATGTCCAGTAAGCCGGAAAGCGCCTTTCAGGGTGGAGTTCTGTCTTCTGAGAAGCATAGAAGTATCTGTGGTCTCTCTTGCACACACACACACACACACACACACACACACACACACTAAGCAACAAATAAAAATTCTGGCAAGTACCATGGTCTCAACCAAAGCGTTGAACAAGGCGGATATGGCCGAGTCCGGGCGGAGGGAGCCTCCTGAGGTGCCCAGAGCTCTGCTGATGCCACAGGATCAAGCAGGCAACAGTGAGTGTGCTTGGGAATCCAGTCTTCACCCAGAGCTACTGTACACGCGCAGGGGCCAGAGCAGCGGGGTGCTCATCCTGTGAGAAGAGGCCAGAGCTCACACCGGGCAGGAAAGCCTAGGAGGTTAGGGCAGTTGAGCAAAGGCAGCCAGCTAAGTGCTGCTTTGGGTGAGTGATCTGAAGAACGCGACAGAAACTCTTGTTTCCGAGTTGCTCCTGGCCAGTGCTTTTCATGTGGCCTTGATACTGTCACTGTGAATGACAGGGGGCTCGCCTCCTCCCTGAAGTGAGGACGTGAAAGGACCTGGCACCGGGGCTAACAGATCCATAGTCTCTTTCTGCAGGCTTCTGGTGGGGTTTGTGTCCATCAGCAGTGCCCCAGGAAGGGCCTTCGCTCAGGGTCACCAGATATGAGCTCTCAGAGACAGAGCTGGTGGAGCCGGGGGCAGGGTGCAAGTGTGTTTGCCTGGCCTTGCTGATCCTCAGAGCTCCCAGGGCTCTTCACACCTCCAGAGCAGCTTGTGAATATTCATGGCACCGCTTGAGCTCCGGGCTTCAAGGCCTTGGCCCCCTGTAGGGCTCCTCTGAGCTCCTGCAGATGAGGACCAGCCCTCTCCTCCCCAGGCCTCAGCCTGGGCTGGCTCCGCTCTGTGGTCAGGAGAGAGGTTCCAGAGGGGAGCTTGGGGCCCACCCGGCCCTGCCCTACCCTGCCCTCTCCCTGGCTGCCAGGCCTCTGCGCATAGCCTGTTTCACAGGCTGTTTGTAAACTCACACTGACAAAATCCTCCTCTGTTGAGATCCCGGATGGAGGTGGTAGCCCACATCTTGCTTCTGGCGAATGACCTTGAAAGGAGGAAAGTGAGTCCGGGGCAAACATAAGGGACGGCACGGCTGCTTCCAGAGGAGGAGTGACGAGCCAGGAGGGTCACGTGGGCCCCTGTGGTTCCCGGGTGGTCCCAGCCCAGCAGCAGTATGTGTTAGATGTGCGGATTTTCAGGCCCCACTGGACCCTCTGAGGCAGGAGCTCTTACGGGAAGACTAGCAGCCCTCAGGGCTCTGACATACGTTTGGGTTTCGGACTGCAGCCCCATGCCGCTGGACCAAACTTGCCCCATCTTGGTCTCCAGCTGGGATGTGGTGATACAGACTGTGGGCCCAAGTAGACCAAGTCCAGGCTGGGAGTCTGGTCTTACTTGACTTGGTATGATTTTGTATTTTTAGTTACTCTCCTTACACCTGGAAGAAGTTCAAAGTATTTCATGCAAACAAAAGTAAGCAAGTTGTTTTAAGGAAAAGAAAATTGAGCTCCCAACTTGAGGTCAGAATCTCAGTCCAACAGAAGCCCCTGTGTGCCCTGCCCCCGTCAGCCCTGGCTGCCCCGGTTGTGCTGTTCGGTCCCTTCACACACACTTGACTGGCTTGGCCTGCGTGCTGAGCTTTACACAGATGGAATCACCCAGATGCGTTGGGAACCGTTTTTCACCGGATCCTGAGAGACAGCTCGGGAAAGGGTCCTGGGCTAACTCCAGAGCCAGCTGCTGAGTTCTCGCCCCAGGCCCACTGCTGCGATAGTGAGTGCACCCCAGAACCCAGAGTCTCTGTGACCTCCCCTGAAGATCAAATGTCACCAGTGTGTTCCCCGAGCGCAGCACTGGGTCACCAGATCCTACATGGATTCCTTAAAAAGAAAAAAAAAAAATTATATATGTGATTCATTCACATTACTGCTTGTGGCTGCTGCAGTGTGTTCATTTTCAACGCTGCAGAGGGTCTGGGGATGTGAATGCTGTCATTATTTCCTCCTGCTGTCGGCAGACACTTGACTTGTTTCCAGGTCTCCCCCAGAGAGGGGTGCTTCTGTGGCCTTTCAGAGTCCATGTGTTTCGGGTGCGGATTGCAAGGGTTTCCACGGCTCCTACTCCCATGCATGAAATTGCTGGCTTGGATGGTCAGATCTGCTCATTTCCAAATGTAATAGGAAACACCAGCATGTTTTGTAGAGTGGTTAAGCAAACTGACCCTCCCACCCTCCGTGTCTAAGGATCCCTCTTACTCCAAGTGTTTCTCCAAGTTTTTGCCAGAGGTTCAAAGGGTGCTTGGCCGTGCAGCTGGGTAATTGCTTTTCCTTTTCCAAGGTTCTTAATGAAGTGAGCATCTTCTCATGTGTTTGTTGGAGTTCTTCTTTTATTTCTGTTGTTAAATTTCAGCTTTATTCTTTGACTCGGTTTTCTGTTCACAACTCGTTTCCTTGCTGCTCAGTAGAGATTATTCATATATTCTGGGCACTAATCCTTTACTAGATCTGTGTGTGGCAAGTGTCATCTCCAATAAGCATCCTGTCCTTCAGTTACCGCCTTCGTTATGATGTCTTCTGCTAAGCACAAGTCCCTAAGGAGTATGGAGAAGTTATTCATCATTTTCTGTATATACGGATTTTGTGTATCATTTAAGAACTGTTTCCCTAACCCAGTTCATATAAATCTGCTGCAGTTTCATCTAAAAAGTTTTCAAAAGTTCATGTTTTTGCCATTTACACTGAGGTCCTTCATCCTTCTGGGGTTGGGTTTGGGAGGAGTGTGTGATGGTCTAATCTCGCTTCATTCCGTGAGGGCAGCTGGTTGTTCTGGGCAGCTGGTTGGGTAATTATTCCAATCCCTACTGATCATCAATGCCGTGTGTGTCACTCTTTATACATAAACTTTTCATAAGTGGGTGGATATGTTTGTGGACTTTTCTGTTTGTCTAAACCTACACTGGTATCATCTTGAATTCCTATCGCACTATGTTCCGTCTTGGTGCTAGGTCAGACAAGTTTCCCTACCTCTCCTCACCAAGATTATTTTGCCCTTTTTTTTTCCTTTTGAGACAGAGTCTGGATATGTAGTTCAAGCTGGCCTTGAACTCACCATGTAGCCCAGGCTGGCCCTGAACTCCTGGCAGTCCTGCCTCAGCCTCCCCCATTCTGAGATTATAGGAACTCATCACCAGGCCTGGCTTGTTCTAGACCTTTTGCTTTTCCACATAAATTTGGAATTACCTCCCATAAAAACATTCTGAAATTTTGGTTAGACTTCTTTGAACCTGTAACCTAATTAGGTGATAATCTACATAATTACAATATAGATTTATTTCTTAAATTATGCAAATATTCTAAATTTTTCTGTACTATGGCAGAGTTTTCTCTATAAAGTCCTTTATAACTCTTGTTAGAGTTACTCCCAGGCACTTCATACTTTTTATGCAATCACAGGTATTATGTCTTTTTAAACTACATATTCTACCTGTGCTGGAGTATTGAAACACATTGTACATTTGTACATTTATCTTATATCAAGCCATCTGTTCAAATTCTAATTTCTAATAAATTATAGATTCCTTGGAGTCTTTCAGGGTAGAGAATTTATCATCTATGAGTGATGCTAATTTTAATTATCTCTTTCCAATCACTGATTCTTCTTTCTTGTTAATTAGTCGATGTTAAATAGAGGTGTTAATTAATAGTGGATAGCTGTCTTGTTCCTAATTTAAAAGGCAATGGTTCTAATGATTCATCATTAAGTGTGATGTTTGCTGTAAGTTTTTCAAAGATAACCTTTGTGACATTTAGGAAGTTTCCTGTCATTCTCACTTTGTTATGACTTTTTATCGGGATTGATTTTTTTTCCTCTGTAAAGATAATCATACTTTTTTCTCTTTAATCTATTAACATAAAACATTACATTAATGAACAGTCTCCTGTTGGCTCAAATTTATATTACTAAGCTAAATCCTAGTTGGCCGCAACAGATACTTTATTATGCATTTCTCGACTTTGTGGAACCGAGTTCGGGAGTGAGATGAGTTGTAATTTTTCAATGTAAATCTGTGCTTGATTCTGGTATTGAGGTTCTACTGGCTTCATAAAACAAAGTAGGGTGTGCTCACTCCCTGTCTCATTCTTTGAGAGTAATTATTTACGATTAAGATATTCTCTTAGCTGTTCAGTAGAACTTTCCTATAAATCTCCTGGGCTGTGTGTAGACTTGGTGACAGACTTGTTTCTTTTAATGGCTACAAAACCAGGAAGCATCTTACTATCAAGCCAATTTTTATGGTTTTTGTTTTGTTTTGAGGAGAAACCTTTACTTTTTACAGGCGTCCCTGAGGATACATATCATGGGATAGTTTGGGAGATCTGTCCCTGGGCCTATTTCTTGGATGGTCTTGGTGATTTCATTATGCTGATCCGTCTCCGCCTGTGGTACCGGACTCTCTGCTCTCTGCCACACGTCCAGCGGTTAATTGAGAAACTTCCCTTGTTGTGGCATTCACCTTATCTTGAACAGAGAGGGGAGATGGGCAGGACCAAGAGGAAGCAGTTGCTAGGGAACCACATGGAAGTGGAATCTTTCCAAACTCAACTACCATCCCGAGGACCTGCCGGTCACAGTTGGGCCGTGTGCGGCTGTGGATTTCAACCTTATTTTCTCACTTTATCTGTCTTTCCCTTTCTTTTTTCCTTCTTTTCTTCTCTTTGCGGTTTTCAAGACTACAAGCTGTGTTTCTATCTATAACAATCCAGGAATATGTTGTCGTCTTCCTCTAGAACTGTGTCTAAGCCCTCCCAGAGTTGTTCTTTTGTCCCAGTACCTTAAACTCACTGCCCTGAGCCCCAAGTGCAAAGCAATGAAGTCTTAGCGCTCTCAGTCGCTCCTAACGGTGCCCAGGCCCCACGCTGCTCTGTGCTGCCGCGGCTCACGCCCAGCCACACCAGGGTTAAAAAAACTTGACAGCTGAGCCAGGAGCGCTTGAAATGGGCTCTTGCTTGCAAGCTTAGCCTGTTGGAAGAGCCAGCCTGCCAGCCGCTGTGCCTCCCAAGCCACACCTCCATCTTTGTGGTCTTCAAATCCACCGTCCCTTTCCCCACCTCAGGACCTTCCTGTGTGCTGTTTTGACCTCTCTGTTTGCATGCCAGCCCCTGCTCCTCCCTGTGTCCTGGTAAAAATGTCACTTCTTCGCACGGCCCTGCATTGAACACAGTCCTTGGCAGCCCCAAACTCCCCTCTCCAAGGTTTCTACTTCTGTGTTTTGCTTGTCTCCATCTTGGCACTTCTCATAATGATGACTTCCTTCCTTCCTTTCTCCTTCCTTCCTTTTTTCTTTCTCCCTTCCTTCTTTTCTTCCTTCCTTCTTTCCCTCCCTTCTTTCTTTCTTTTGCTCTTTTTCTTTCTTTCTTGCCTTCTTTTTCTTTTAATATGTCTCCCCACTGATGCAGCTGCATAATGCTAGGGACTCATTGGTCTTGCGTTCCTGGCAGAAAACCCACAGATCCTGGCACAGATCAGGCCCCAGTAAATGATTCCAGGGAGGAGGGGAGTCCTCAGAGGCACTTGTGTGGCACAGTGGATGGTGTCTGCCTTGGGCTGTCCCACAGGCCCTAAGTTGGACACCTCGATCATAGCGGGCCCTGGAGTCTGCTCACAGAGAAGCACGCCAGTTCTTTCCTCCCTCTTGTTCCCTGCTTGTCCTTTCCTGTGCCTCCACCTGGCAAGTCCCCATCCTCCTCTAAGACCGAGCTCCCCAGCACTTAGTCAGTCTCTTCCCCTGGCTTCCTCCAAGGCCACTCGCTACTCCAGGCAGAGTACAGGTCCCGGGCACAGACAGTGCCAGCTCAGACCCTGGTGCTGCCGCCTCTGGCTTCTGAGTGTCATGCATGCTGCCTTAGCCTTTCTCATCTGCAGAATTCCATGCATGAAGCCCCGTCCCCGGGTGTGGTCGGTGTAAGGCGGGATACGTGTCCACACCACCTCCCCTTGCAGGGACCCTGCAGCCTGGGGCTGTATTTCTTCTCCACGTCCTTCACAATCTTTGTAGGGATGATCTCAAGTAAGCCTTCTGAGAGCCCTGAGAGTGGGACTATTTTTAGTCCTGTTTCAGGATAAAGAAACCAAGGCTTAGAGAGATGAGATTTGCCCAGGGCCCCAAAGCTCACAAGCGGCAGAGCCGGCATCCAGACTCAGGGAGCCAGGGCCCCTCTGATCACTGCAGGGCTGATCCCAGGCCCCTGCCGGAGAGCCCAGGAGTGCCCAGATGCTGCTCTGTGTCCTTCCTCTGCACTGCCCCCAGATACTCCGCCCGGTGGCCCAGAAAGCTTTAGGAAGGGCAGTCCCCAGCGCCCGTGACCACCCAGCCGGCTGGGGAGGAAAACCGTAGCTGGGGAGCGCAGAAATGAGACCAGCAGGAGCAGCTCCTGTGGATGACAACGTTTGTTCAGTCCACTCTCAAGGAGAAGCCCCAAGCCTTCCTGTGGGAGGGCTGGGGCTGCACGCGGCAGGGTGCTGCTGGGGAAGGGGGGTGATAGCGGGGCCTCAGAACCTGGGATGTGTGAGACTGCAGCCCACTCTGCGTCAGAAGAGGAAACAGCCTTCCAGCAGCTCTGCAGTCAGGCTTTGCTGCCAGGTTTTTCTGGCTGCAGTGTGGAGCCGGTGAGCGCCCTTCCAGTGGGCTTTATGGGCTTCCAGAGCCCGGTGCTGGCTGCGGTGACGGCTGCTGGCCTGAGCACCGCGCCCGTCCTGGCTCTTCTCCAGCAGCCATGCAAATAGCGACCTCACCTGCTACAGAGCAGCCCATGCCTCTGGCCTCTCCTTCCTCAGATGCGGAGCTTGGAACCAGCGAGTCTGTGGTGCAAAGCAGATCGTGTGGGGCTGGGTTTGACCCCGCCCTGGCCCCTGGCAGTTTCCCTGAATCATAGCCATGTCCTTTCATGGTCTACTATCAGTGCTGTTTTCATGCCACAGGGCAGAGCTCATGTCGCAGGGACACTGTGGCCGTGACACTTCACAATTGCTGTGTGGTCCTTCTGAGAAAGAGTTCATGCACAGCGCTGGGTTTGTGGAAAGAACTCTGGAGAGGAGCTTGTTCTCCAGAGAGATTGGCACACCCAGCACAGCACACATGTTGCCCCGCTCCCAGCCTCGGCCTGGCCCCACAGAGCCCAACAGGCATCTGTGAATGAGGCAGCGAGTGAGTGAAGCCCCCATCTAACCTAAACGCTGCACTGGGTGCTGCCCCTCAGTTGTATTTAAACTGTCTCTTCCCCACTTGGTGGGCTGTTTGGCCCTTGGGTCCTCCATGGGAGCATCCTTCTCTCCCGGGTGGGGCTCAATACCTCTGTAATTTGCAAATTCTGTGAGGAGGCATTCAGGAGCACAGCCAGCCTCTGCCCTGCAATCACTCAGCTCACAAGCGACGTACAGGGGGCAGTGCCACTGTGGGAGGCCCCAGAGGGCAGCTTCCGTCTCCCAACAGGCTTCGGGGTGGGGCTGGAGTGGTGCAGAGCTGGGCCCAGGGATGAGGCGCGGGAGGATGGCATGAAGGCAAGGGCACGGCTGGCGAGGGAGGCAGCGCCCAGGTCCTGCGGGGCTTGGCCTTCGGTGATGGGAGCAAACCTGGGGCGCGGTGCGTCTGCAGTGGGAGGAGGCCTGGGCTGGCGCTGCGCTAAGGCATCTGCCTTGGCTTCGCAAAGCCACTGCTGAGTTCCTGGGGTGTCAGAATTTGGCCACTGGGACTCGCAGACAGTGCCCCCACCCTGTTCCTGGCAGACTCCGAGTGAGCACGACAGGAATTTGCTGAGGCCAGGGGGGAGAAGACGCTGTCTCCTAATGAGGATGTGTCCGTGAGCCTGAATAAAACAGTGAATTTCCCAAACACAGAGTGAGACGGGCGTGCAGCTGCCGAGCTGGGCTTCCGGAGGTGCTGATGAGAGCGTTTCACGCGGTGTGCGGCTCCCGCAGCATGAGCAGGCCAGCGGGACCGGCAGGAGAGCGAGCCTGACTCCCCGTGGGAGGAGACTGTCCTCACTGAAGCACAGTTTTGTGGAGAAAGGCTAAGGTCTCCGCAGTTCTCCAGTGCTAAAAACCAGGCTGCGCAGAGGTGCCCTGCGTTCACAGGCCTGAGTCATCTCCAGCGGCTCCTCGCGGTGTTGGGCTCATCCTGAGATAAGGTCCCATCCTGGATTAAGTCCCCTGGAGCTCAGTCCTGTGGCAAGGGCAGGCTGCACGCAGCTGGTTTGAGAGATGATCGCAAGAAACACTGCAGGATGACTGAGGAGAGGAGACAGAGAAGGGAGGAAACCAAAGACACACAGCCAGAGCCACAGCCCTGGGTCACGTGGGACGCAACAGAGGCCACACAGAACACGTTGCAAAGAATGGGAACCAGGGACAGCACTGGCCTGGCCAGCTGAGGGTAGGGCCGGTTCCTTCCCTGGGGACCGGTGCACACACCAGAACTGCCCGTCAAAGGGCAGGATCCCTGAGGGCCACGGGGCAGCACAGGGCACCAAGAGCGTCCACTCGGACTCCCTCAAACACCTGCCTTCCGACTCACCGTTTCCTGGCACATCCGATCCTTGACTCTGGAAAGCGTCTGCTCTGTGCTGAACACTCTCCACGTGGAAGACACAGCTGTAAGCCAGGCTGACAGCAAGATGCAGTCGGTGGGTGAATGGGTAAACAACAGAACTCCAGCTAATTAAAGTGAAGCCAATTAAAACACCGAAAGAACAGTGCAGAAAGTAAGGAAGTGCTCAAATAGTGACGGGAACAGCATTTTTAAAAAAACACCCAGACACCAGCTTGAAGGGTCCCATTCACCCAATCCAGAAAAACTGAGCATCGGAAATAATGACAGCAGTGGATCATGACCTATAGAATAAATAGGAATCCTGAGTCCACACTGGCATAAACAAGCACACAGGGAGCTGAGGGACACAGTGCATCCCCGCAGCGGAGTGTTTACTCAGAAACAAGGAGCGGTGGTATTAGAAGTCACCATCTGACAAGCTTCGAATTGACAATTGACTCAGGCAGGAAGTGTCGAGAGATGCTAAAACTAGTGAGTGAAACTTTGGGGGGTCACGGACACATATACGTGCAGTGGAAATGCCTCCCCCAGATGCTTAACGATCGCGAAGGGGAAAATAAATAGTAACCTGACATTGGAGTTGAGTAGTAGGTACTTCCTTGCTGTGGAGTGAATAAGTTTGTGTGGCCCCCAGGTTCTTGAAATCCTTAGCCCCAAAGTGATGGTGTTACTAGGAGGTGAGCCTTCAGAAGGTGAGTTGGTCATGAGGGTGGAGCCCACAGATATGGGATTAGTGCCCTTATAAAAGCAGCCCAAGGAAGACCTTTCATTTCTCCCACCCTGTGAGGACTGGGCAAAGAGGTGCTGTCTGTAAATCAGGAAACAAAATCTCACCAGACATTGAATCTGCTCTTGTGCTGACTTCCTTTCCAGGACAGGATATGATAGATGGCTATTTTTTATAAGCCACTCAGGCTATGGTGTTTTGTCATAGCAGCCTGAAGCAACAAAAATACTCCTTCATAAAGTAATCAGCACTGATATCACCCATCAGGTGGCCCCTGGTACCCACTGAGAAGGGGACTGCCATTTTTGTGATGAGCCTGAACATTCCGAATGTAATCACAAGAAAGCATCAGAAAAACCCAGTTACTGTAGTATATTCTGTAATAACTGGCCTGCGCTCTCCAAATACTATTTTCATGAAACACAAAACTGGTTCAAGTTTTCAGATCAAAGAAAACTCATGTGAAGACAGTGGAGTGTGATGCTCTGTCTTTTGCTGGAAGACCTTGGGACAGACTGGGGACCGGCCAGGACAGGCTGCAGTTGGAAGACAGCGTGCTGGTGAAGTTCACATCCTGACCTGGACGTGTGTGCCATGGGCGTGCCAGAGGAAGTCGCATCTTCAGAAAACACACATGGAGGGATTAACAGGGACAAAGCAAATGGGGCTAGCAGCATCTGTGAGGGCAGAATGAGAGTTGTTTTTCATCTTCGTGCAACTTTCTGTAAGTCTAAAATTACAGGAAAATAAAAGTTAAAATGAAACAATACTGGAACAAGGGAACAATGTCAAAGTGCAAGGGACAGGACCAGCAAGCACTTAGATAAGATGGGCGCAGGGCCCTGCAAAGCCACCACTAGGACAGGAATGAGGAGAAGGAGCCCACCGTGCAGAGCTCGGGGAAGGGAGCTGTGGGTGCCTCGGAGGGAGCTTTTCAGAGTCCTGGGTCGGCATCTGGGGCTGCAGGTCAAGAGGAAGGGGGTGTAGTAGAAGAGCTGGGAGCAAGAGCCCACAGGGCCTTGAAGAGCAGAGTCTGGGCTCTGCTCAGGTGTTGGGGGACCATGGGAAGGTCTCTAAGCGGTAGAGGGCTGCAGTCTGCTTCTGTGTCCATGCAAAACTTGTCTGTGCTAATCAGAGAATGAATCAGAGAATGGGGAGCTCCCCCTGCCAGCTAGAAAACCACTGCTGCAGGGCAGATGGAGACAAGCTCCAGCCTTGAGAGCCAGTGGTGGTGGAGAGAAGTGGACGGATGGTTCAGGGTCTCCTTTGGAGGCGCAGCTGGTGGACACACCGTGGCAGACCTCAGGGATAACGCTGTCCCTTCCCGAGAACAACCTCACAGCTGTCCGTCACCATTGCCCATGACGGTAGATGGCACAGTCAGACACCTCCTCGCTCCGGGGGCTCATTGCTCTGGGATGAATACAGAAGATGCCTCAGGCAGTGGCCACAGGACAGGGAGGGAAGGCCCCATCACTGCCTCCCTCTTCGGATGGATGCCTGCATTGTTCCTGCAAGTCCAGGAGGTCCTCCCTGAAAGACAAGCCTTGCCCTTCGGTTCTGAGGTTAGGAGAAGGACCGGAACAGATGCTGCCAGTCAGGGTCTTTGATGTGACTACGGGTTACAGGAAGACACATCTTGCCAGTGAGTGTTTAAATACTGATTACATCTTTTGCTTTGTAAATAACTCAATGGTAAATTTTTACAATATTGCTTTTACAGAGACTATAATGAGAAGGCAATTTTTTCCCCTGTCACTTGGATATTAAACGCTTTAATGAGAGTGCACAAAATGGCAATATAAAACTTGGTCTGGAGCAAGCTGTGTTGAGCCCTAATGCTGTATTAAAGTTGTAAGGGTTCCAAAGAGCTGATGAACAACCCTTTTGTCGTAGCTGGGGAGATGGAATAGTGGCGACTGTTTGCCCTTTTTCTCTCCCTTTCCTTGCCCGCTTGTCCGCCGAGGAGCCAAGCGGTGCTGGGCAGTGGTCGCTTAGTGAGGCTTCCTGGGAAAGGGTGGGAATGCACAGCCGAGGGGACTTTTGTATTTGGGAGCCTGCCTACTTTTTAATTGGCCTTGGTGCTAATGAATGGATTCGTTCTGTTTGGAGCGAGCAGGGCTGGGCGCTGGAGCGTGTAATCTGATTGCAGCCGGGTGCTCTGAGCCCCGCGGAAGGCTACAGAGCAGCCGTGATTGGTTTGGCCTGGGCTACACAGTGTTGGCAGCCGCGGGGCACAAAGGGGCGGGAGACCAGGAGAGGTGGGCACCCTTGGCGGCCCAGGCCACCACCCTCAGTTCAGAGGCCACCGGGGCTCTGCGTCGTCTTGCAGCAGCTCTTGGGGAGGCTGCATCGGGCTCTGCAGTCGGAGGCAGGTGGAGAATGGGAGATTGGTTCTACGCGTGGCACAGCCCCTGGCGTGCAGCAGGTATTCAGTTAGCATGGCCTGGGTCCTCAGTTAGCAACCGGACACCCTGTGAGTGTGTTTTCACCTGCCAGCTCTCACTTCAAACAAGGGAAAGCCGCCAAGCCGGTGGTCATGCAGGAACCGTGTGATCCTTCTCCAGATCCTCCTGTTTCTCCCTGGGGCTTCTCAGCCTTTTGACTCGTTCTGCATCTGAAGTGCTGGCCCAGGCGCACTGCTGGGCAGGCCTCTGTCACAGACTCCAGCTCCACAACAGTCTGCCGTGTCACCAGCTGTGTCCCTGGGCTCAGTCACTGGAGGACGGGACCTCCGTCGCTGGTAGGACTCTGGTCACGCAGAGCAGCCCCGAGCTGAGCCGTGCGGATCAGGAGGGAGAGCAGACTGGGACTCCAAGTCGTGTGCAATCCCTCTGCCCCGGCCTGACCCTGGGGCTGCTGTTTTACGGGCTGAGAGCCGTCACGCCCAGGCCCTGGCAGTGACTCACACTGGTTTTGACTTGGTGACAGGCTGGCAGCTGGAGTTTGTAATCAGCACCCACTTCGGGGTTAAAGAGTCACTTTTTTAAGTACACCACGTGATTGGGAATTGTGCTTTCATGTCTGAACTAGAGACCTCAGCCCCACATCTGTGCTCCAAGTCTCTCTCCTCTGATAAGTGATTCTCTTTGCCCTGGGCTGGCGTGTGGGCCCAGTGTAAAGTACATGACCTTTGGCTGCTTCATGGTCCCCAAAGCTCTCCCCCTGGCCCGCCCCTTGTTTGGGACTCGGCTGCCTGTTCCACAGTCACACAGTGGTGATGTGGCCTGTGTGTCACACAGATACAAGACAGCCGCACCAGAACCAGGTGCTCCCTCTCTGCCCTGTTTTTTGTTTGTTTGTTTTATCAAACAAGACCAACCGGAGCGCACACTTACACGCACACACCTACCCGCACTCTCGGCTCAGTACGTTCACACTGCGGCAGAGCTCCTAGGGCTGCCTGCGAGCCCACAGCGCGCCACAGTGCCTGGAGCAGCTTCACCCAGATCGGGGCCTGTAGATCTGTCTCTCAAAAGAGCAGTGTCAATAGGCCTTGAGCCCTGCTGCACGTCTAGTACTCCAGGCCACCTTTGCGTCACTCCAAAGCCCCGGTGGCCTCGGGAGTCTGCAGAGATCTCGCCCCCTTGCCTCACTACAGAGGGAGTCCCAGCGGGGACCGCTGACAAGCACCCCAGGAATCTGTGTTTGACGCAGTGAGGGACAGCAAAGCTCGACCCCCAGCTCCGTGCTCAGGTGGAAGCGACTTGGCCGCTCCTCGCAGTAGAGCTCATTGGCCAAGCTGGAGTAGCTTTCCCACACGGAGAGTGGAGGCCGAAGTGTGTGCAGCCAGCTCTTGGAGAAAGATAAAAGGTACAGGAGCCTGCGGCATAACGCAGCAGTCACCAGCCCCACCCTCGGGCCAGAGCCTCTCTGTCCCTTTTATTTGTCACATCTAACCCTTTGGGTTTTATTTTCTTTTAGGTAGGAACACTTCATCACATTTTTCTCAAAGATCCTGATTCCTGGCTCATTTTCTGAACAACTGGAGGACTTGGCTGCCGGGGTCCGCATTCCCGTGGGCACCGACAGCTGGCTCTGGGGGCCCAGCCGTGTCTTCTGTTGCCGTCAGTATTGCCCAGGCCCCAGCCTGCAAGAAAGTCTTGTACTTCTCTGCTCGGCGCCCCGGTGTGGCCAGCTCCACCCGCAGCGCACTGGGGCCCAGGACAAGCTCCAGCTTGGTTGCCTGGCTTTGTGCTGGGGAGCGAATGGGCTGTGCCCTTTACCCACTTGCTCTGAATTGTTGGAGACTTCTTCAAATGCTCTTTTATTGTTCTAAAAACAGCAATGATATTCTTTGTTCTTTGAAGATAATGTGGCGGAGGTTCTCCTATTACATTTCTCATAATGAATGTCATCCTGGGCCTCTCAGGGCCATTTCGACTTAATAGAGAAAAAGCAGCACATCAGACCATAGAAATGTCTTGCTGTGTCCAACCTCCCAGCAAAACAGGATTAGAAACCAGGGAATCTGTGTCCTTATCCCAACACCTCCGTTACCGAGTGACCTTGGCCCAGTTGTGGGGGATGCGGCTGGGCGGTTCTGCCAGCTGCTGAGCGCAGTTACGGCTCCTCCTTCCCTCCGGGCAGCATTTGGATTGGTTGCTGAGTCCTTCACACGGTGATGTGGGAACGTGGAGGGCAGCGTGAGGCCCAAGCGTGGCTGATTTCAGTGCTGGAGACAGAGGTAGACGTCTACTTCTGTACAAACTGCTTGGACTTGGTGTGCGGGACTCCTCCTCTCTCAAAGGAATAGGGATGGGCATCCAAACAGAGGCAGGAGAGACCCTGGTGTGGGTCACAGGCTGGCAAAGCCCATGTGGGTGTGAGAGCTTAGGGCTGCAGAGCCTTGGGCTCCTTGATAGAGTCAAGCCAACTCGATGCCCAGCACTTGCCTGGGTCAGTCCCTGAGCTGGGATTTGGGAGTGGCCCCATAGCATGGCCCCTCCCCAGGAGCTCGTTGTCTCAGAGAGGAGCATGACAGGGCAAGGGGGTCCATGCAGTGTAACGTGGAGGGGATACATGAGGCAGGGCAAGGGCGTCCCCTGCACAGGACGCAGAGAGGGCTTCTGAGAGGAGGCAGAGACCATAGTGAGGATTTGCGTTTCGATGTCGACCAAGACATCCCATTGCTACATGTCATGCTGTGCCCAAGGAGCTCAGGGAATCCAAGAGGTTCTGGGTGGGTCAACTCTGGTGTCAAATTGCCTGGACTCGGGTTCTGGCTCCTCCTATTCCTCAGTGACATCAGGCAAATTATTGTGCTTCCCTATTGAAGCTGTTTGGGCCTCAGATTGCTCAGCTGTAAAATGAGATACTAACAGTGCCTGCCTCAGGGGGTTGTTACAGGGTTGGTGCTTAAAAGACTACCCTGTAATGCCAGATGATAGTGGCAGCGGTGATGATGGTGGTCGTGGTGATGGTGGTCGTGGTGATGGTGGTGGTAGAGAGTGTGGTGATGGTGCTGATAGTTACAGTATTGGTGATTACAGTGACAGTGATGGTAGTGTATTGATGGTCGTGTGGCTTTTGCATTGTTTGTGGTAGAAGTTTGCTGGTGGGAGTGGGGATGGCTTGCTTGATGGTGTAGGTGGTGAAGCAGTGGTAGAAACGTGACCCATGGTGATGGCGATCATGATGGTAGAGGTGGTGGTGGTGGTGGTGGTGTTGTCAGTGCTGGGGTGATGTCTACAGCCTTGGTGGAGGTGGTGGCTGCAGATATCTTCCCTGGTGGCATTCTCTCTGCCCCATTTGTGTTGGTGAGATGAGGCAGTGTCCAAAGGATGCCTCCGCCTGGACTCTGGTGTGGAAAGTGTGCAGTTGAGATAGGTCCTAAGAGAGGGAGGCCAGGCATAGCTGGGCCATCTGCTGAAAGAAAGCCAGACTGGGGGGAGCTGGCTTTCCACAGCTGGGGAGGTGTCAGCAGCACAGAGCAGGGCTAGCACCATCTTGAAGCAGATGGAGAGGGCCTTGGCAGAGGGAGGAGAAGATGGAGCGGCGGGGTAGTGTTGAGGGCATCACAGAACATGATGCTTTTTGGTGTTCTCCTGTGTTGGGGGTCTGAATGGTCGCCTCCTGTGGGCACATCTGCATCACCAGCACCAGCCTCAGTTCTCGCCATCGGTCTCAGCACAGATGCTCAGGCAGACCCTAGGAGGTGGGTGCTCACACTTGCTCCATGCAGGTAAAGGACACACTCTCGGAGCCCACCTGGTGCTGTGCAGATGAGAACCTGGGGCCAGGCACCCACCCTCCAGTGCCTCTCCTCCCAGCCATGGCAAGCACCCGGTCCCACAGCTTCTTTGGCAGTTCTGGTGTGGCTGGGCATGTTGTTTTGAATGGAGGGCCTGCTTTCCATGCCTTCCGGCTGTCTTTTTCATCCCAACCAGCAAGCAGTAGTTAGGCAAGCTTGAAGCTGTGGGACAGTCACAATAGATTGTGCACCCTCTCCAGTATATCCCCAGCAGGCTGCTGTCCTTCATGTCTATGTTGCCAAGGCAATGGGATTCGGAAGGGACCAGCTAAGCGACATATTTTGCAAGCAGGGTTCTGTAATTATGGAAGCCCTTGTGGCTCAATTTGAACCCAAGGAGATTTGGAGCTTGAGGAAGCAGAGCAGAGGGTGTGCGTGCTGGGTCCAGTGCCCTGTGGAAGTGATGGGGTCAGGAGTCCCTGGGCTCTGACACATGCAAGGGTGGTCCCTCTTCCATGCCTGGCAGACGGCTGGGTTGTATGGCCACAGGATTCTGATTGGGCCTCACCTTCTGGTATCCATCCTTCTTTCCACTTTCATGGATGCCTTGCCCAAGTGCAAAGCTCCAGTGCCACATTTCACCACGTGTGACTTGGAGGAGGCAGAGGGAATCACTAAGGTGACATTCAGATGTCCTTGTGTGGTATAACAAACCACTGTGTTACGATGTCTTCCTGTAATCAACTCATTGCTGCAGCTTTGAAGTAATCTTAATGTTTTTAATTTGACCTGAAGAGTGCAAGCTGGCTTCCTGGGAAGAACATCTGCATTAAGCTCTTTCTGGGTCCTTCTGAGACAGGAAGAGTCCTAGGCTGCTTACACATCACAATCGCTGGTCTCAGGGAACCTTCCGTCCCGGGGAAAGGCGCTTTCCATCTGTTTGCCATTATGATTTTGTAGGGTGGCTATGCGCTCACTCCTGGTGCTCACAGGGTCTCCGTCCCTGGAAAGCATCTGGCTGTAAGAGGAGGCCACTTCAGACCCCCTCACATTTCCCTGTTCCTGTGGAAGGCTATGACTGCTCTGTCCACTTGGCGTTTGTTAATGTTGTGCTGATGGCACCTGATCTAAATACAGGTGAGAAGAAAATGGTTCTAAAGCGTCCAAGCACCCAGGCATCTTTTGGCTGTGGCTGCATTGATCCAGTCCCTGTTCTGTCTTTGCCTGGCCACCTCTTCTCCGTGTGTCTCATGTAGGGGTGTGGTCTTAGACCCAGCACACACCAGGACAACCCAGGTCGACCCCTTCATCTGAAAATTCACGATCACATCTGAAAACTTAAGGTTTTCCAAATCAGGTGACACCAGGGATTTAACTGGACCTATCTTTTTGGGTCATCATTTTACTCGCACCTGTAGCTTTGGGTAAAGGGATAGAGAAGATGGTTTAGCATCATTTCTATAAAAACCCTTTTTCAAAATAATTACAGATTCCCAAGCAAGTTGCACAGACAGTACAGAGAGGCACCTTGCCTAGTTTACCCTCAAGAAGACCTCTCAAAACTTTTTATTGTTTTTGTACATTTTGTTTTTGTCCTCATTATTGTTACTTTGTTATTGTTATTTCTCTATAAAAAAAAAAAAAGAGGTAAACTAAAAAAAAAAAAAGATGATCTCTCCTTAGCTCCAGAGATCAACCTGGGTAGGGCCAAAGGTTTCAGGTACCATCCCTCTCCCAGGGCTTAATTTGAATCAGAAAGATGTATATTTAAATCCTAGCCCTCCATCCCAGCTGTGTGATGTAAGCTAGTTTTTAACCACTGTGAGCCCAGTTATTTGTTCTCTTCTGTGCAGAGGCGGGAGTGTGTCTGGAACGCCTGACATGTGGAAGTTTTCTTTCTTTCAGTAGATGGAAGAGCTGAGCCTTGAAAGTGTAACATGTTTCAAAATTCACTCCGAGGGCTTGGTGTGGTGGCGCATGCCTGTAATCCCAGCACTCGGGAGGCTGAGGCAGGAGGATTGTTGCAAGTTCAAGACCAGACTGGGCTAAAAGTGAGCTCAAGACCAGTTTGAACTGCATAGTGAGACCCTGTCTCAAAAAAACAAAAATAAAAAATAAAAAAATGAATGTTCAAAATCAAAAGAAAAACAAAATTCGCTCCGCAGGTGCAGGTGGATCTGAAGGCCAGATACTGAACGCTCAGCAGTTTGTTGTGAGCGCCTGGGCCGTGGTGGGCTGGGTGTCACTGTGGTCCTGGAAGGCCTGGCTCTCGGTCAGTTACAGGAGGGCCAGGCGTGGCATCACGCAGATGAATGGGCAGCCTCGAGAGCAACCCTGTGCGCCTCATGCAAGTAGCAAGAGGAATGGCTGGCGAGAGCTGTGATTTTCATAGCTGTTAGTTGACTCGGCACTGGAGTCTGTGTAGAAGAGTTCTAAAGGTCACTGAGGAAATTCAGAACCTCGTCCTCCTGGCCCTGAAGGCACGGTGGGAGAAGGGGCCCAGTTTCAACTGATCTTTGAATTTTCTGCCCCCGCCGCACACTTTACAGCAATCTTAAGTGGAGGGATTGGGGGTGATTGGAATGCCTCATCGAAATGCACTGATCTGAGTAAGAATTTCTGCAAGGAGCAGTAGGAAAATTCTCATGAAATTCTCCCCTGTTCCCATTGTTTAACTATCTCTCCTCCAAGCCCCCGTGCTTGGACATTTTTTGTTTAAATTCTCATTGCAAGTTTTAGGAGCAAAGTGTCAACTTCAGGAATATTTAACAAAGAGAAAAATCACTTATAGCAGGTATCACTGCTTGGAAGGGGACAAATCATTCAAAGAAAATCAGACTATGATTGGCCTTTGTTTAAAGGAGAGAGTTCTGCAGATAAGGATGTATAGATAATTTTTTTTGCGATACACAAACTAATTTGATGCTGTCCTGGGAAGCCGTCCCTTTGAATATTCAACAAAAACAACAATGCATGGGGAGAGACGGTATTGAGTATTATTTTTGCATAATTTATGCTCAGTGACAGCCATTGCCTGCTTCACTTCATCACGGGTTTACAGAGAGAGAGAGCTCCATGCTTCAAATCTCATTAAGCTATTTATTCATTGTAATGAATGATTGTAATGTACTACATTAAGGTTATGCCACACTGAACTGTTAAAAAAATCCATCTTACTGTACACACTTCAACATTTGCAGCTAAATTAACACCTTTATTACTGCCTCAATGGTTGAGTGGACACGATTTGCAGATTAATCACACTTGTCTCCATTTCATCCCAGTTCTGGGCCACTTCTCAATAGAGTTGTGACAGTCTCACCGCATCCCTATCTGTGGACGGATGCGTTATGCGGTTTGTGTAAACTCCTGTCACTCAGGGACCCCTAACTCGCAGCCCCTCCCACTGACAGCTGACTTTGTGCGTGCACGCCTTGCTTTGTCTCCGCCCACCCATGTGCACCCCACCCTCGATCCTTCAAAATGTTGTTGGCAAGTTGCAGTGACAGGAAGATAATATCTTTGGGGAGGATGGCAGGCAGTTCTAATAAAAAGTTGTCATTCACAAATCCAGACCCCGTCACATGATATACATTTTAAAGACCATATGAACTGTTAAGTGGCACAATATGGCAATCCGAGCAGTTATTATAACTTGGAGACTTTTAAACAACACAGAAAGAGAGTACGGGGCTTATCATGGTTTTGGCAAATGAAAGGTTTGGGGTTCTGCAGCAGAATGTGACACCTGTGCTCTGTCGTATCAGAATCATTTCTCCTGCACCTGCTTAAGAAGTCATCAGAAATACTCAGTGTGAGCAGGGAAGGATGTGGGAACATTTATATGTAATAAAAACACTGGAGTATCATTCTTTATAATCTAGCAAATATTTGAAAACTACAAGCTGTGCAGCGTGACACTGTCACCATCTGAATGCGGCAGATGGGAATTCAGAGTGATATTTTGCACAGGGGAGGTTAGGTGTATCTGAGAATGGAGCATTATAAATTGGGGGAAGGAGAGAACAGAGAGCCTGGCTCCCCCACTGTCACAGCACAGTGACCTTGAACAGGGCTTGGGAGTCCTGAACTCCCTCTGATTCATCTTCCGAAGCAGCAGCTGAGGAATGTTTGGCCCTGAGAAGCTGCCAGGACACTTGCGATTGACTCCTGACTCAAGTCTCTGCTTATTTTTATAGATGACATCATCAGAGCCCAATCAGGACCCCGGGTTTGGTATTTAAGGGGGGAAAATAAGTTCTTGAGGAGAAAGCAAAAGCAGAAAATTGTAGACAATTATTTTGAGGTTGTTTTAGACTGTGCAGAAATAATTAGCCCATCACACGCAACCTGGTGATTTACGACAAACAAACACATCCATTTAGCAAGAAGGTTTTCGAGTTTTAGAAGAGGAGAAATGAAATGAGTGAGGCGTGTGCTGCCCTGTCCCCTGCCACCAAGTGCCAGCAAGCAGCACAAGCTGCTAGGAAATGTTGCTGTAGATTTGGGGGCGGGGAGATCTCCACCTGTGGAAGTCCCGATCTGAGATCTGAGGCGCCCACCCGAAGTTGTGCTAATTGTTTATTTTCTGTGTTAACTTGGCCTTTCCATCTTTGAGTGACAGAAAAACTTTAATCAAATAATCTGTCCCCAAGAAATATTTTAAAAGATCATTGTCACAAACTGAAACGTCTGGTAGGAAGAACATCTAATATCTGTGGCAAAATATTCTATTTATTTGGAGACTTACATGTAAAATAAGAAATGTGTAACAAATATGGACTTGAAGCTTATTAATGGGCCACAGAGTGGGAGGTGAGTGGCGGTGAGCAAGCCCTGATCACCTGCTTCTGATCCCTACTTACCAGCCAGCTCCGTTTCCTGTGACTCATCACCCAATCACCAGCCAAGCTCCGCCTCCTGTCACTCATCACCCAATCACCAGCCAAGCTCCGCCTCCTGTCACTCATCACCCAATCAATCACCAGCCAAGCTCCGCCTCCTGTCACTCCTCACCCCATCACCAGCGGAGCTCTGCCTCCTGTCCAATCAGCACAGCAGTGTATTCTCATAGGCGCTCAAATCCTACCCTGAGTTGGGCATGCTAGGAATCTAGGTTTTGTGCTCCTCATGAGAATCCGATGTAATAACATGAGAAACAAAGTGCACAGTGTAGTAATAATAGAAATAAAGTGCACAATAAGTGTAATGCCCTTGAATCATCCCCAAACCCAAAAGCACCCCCACCCCATCTGTGGAAAATCGTCTTCCATAAAACTGGTCCCTAGTACCAAGCAGGTTGGGGAGTGCTGTTCTAGATGCTTGCTGGGATTTTCAAACTCAGTAACTCTGATTACAAAAAAAGCATGGGTGCATGGTCAAGGTCATCTCCATCAGGGTCATAAGAAGGACAAGATATTTACTAGATTGGTTTTTTTAAACTTTACTGTTTTAAGAAGAAAAAGCATAGAAGTAAATACGTATACAGAAGAAAAACAACTTGCAGGGGCTGGGGATTTAGCTCGGCGGCAAAAGCGCCTGCCTGGCAAGCGCAAGGTCGTGAGTTTGGTTCCCGGTACCGGAGAAAAACCAAAAAAAAAAAAAAAAGAAAAACAACTTGCAGTCCAGGGTAACCAAAGTAACACAGCCATGGTTCCCCTCATCTCCAAACCATACTAATGGTAACCATAAAACGCACACACAAACACATACATACATGCAAATACATACATACATGCAAATACACACACAAACACATAAACCTACACTAAAATGTAGACACACAATACATACAGACACCCACAATGCAGACACACAACAGTGCACAGATACACATGCACACACACGTAGCCATAGATGCAAGTACGCACACAAAGGTGCATACAGATACACATGCACACGCATAGACAGACATGCACAGACACATACGCATACACACAGACAGACACGAAACACAGGCCTTGTTTTAGTTGGTGCCCAGGTAGGTGGTGGGTCGGAACACTTGGCTTATGGCACAGTCTTGCGTGCAGTCCTGGAAAACCTCTCTTCATTTGTTGTTATTGTTTTAATGGTAATAAATAAGTATCTTTAATCCTTGGGTGTTTACTATTTTTAACTCAGTTATGTTAATACGGGTCATAAAACGTACATTTCAACCACCTGTGATAGTCCCTTGTACGAATATGCAATCTACTCACCCGCCCATGGGTGGCGTTAGAGTTTCTCCACATCTTCTTGGGTACAAACTATGTTGGACCGTGTTTTTGTGGACACACAGGTGAGAGTTCTTCTTGCTTGGGTAGATGCCAGGGGCCCAAAATGCTCAGTACCTCATGACCATGCCTGGTCCAGCTGTCACCTCAGTGGAGCTCTCTGGGGAGCCACCTCTTTGCAAGTGTGATGATGCCACAGGCCTTAACCTGTGCCCCACGACAGATGCAGGAGGACAGCGTGACTAGAAACTGTGTGTCCCTAATGGCAGAAAAGGCTTCACACCTCTTCCTACACTTCGCTGCCGTGTGTGTTCCCTAGGACCCTCCCATTTGCATCTTCTGCCAGCATTAACAGGAATTGTTTGTTCTGCATATTGTGCTACAACTTGCTCTTTAAATAGTATATCCTGGACAACTGGCAGATGTTGGTTATTTATGTGTGTTTATGTGTGTGCACATTTGCATGTATATATACATACACACACATACATATGTATGTTTTACATTTTTATAGTCTGCTTTTTTATTTAACAATATCCCCTGGAGCTGTTTCATGAAAACAGAATATATCCAAAACATTACTTTATGCTGTTGTGTGAGTGTCACAGGCTATATTTAACTAATCCCTTGTATTTTCTTTCAATTTTTCATAATTATGAATTGCTTTGGGATAAACAGCTTTGACGTTAAATCTTTTCATATTTGAATTTTTATCCCCTCTGGAGATATTTTAAGTACTGGAAATGTAGAGTCAAAGGACACACTTTAAAATCTTTCCTTTGTGTAGAGTTAAACAGATCAAGGATTAGGGGTGGTGGTGCTTGCTTTTGTTTTCTGAGACAGATAATAGCTGAAGACGCTGAGACATTGAGCATACCTGGGTCCCCAGGAGCAGTGGTGGCTGTCCACGTGGGGTGGCATTTGGCAGGCGGGGAGTGGAGAGATAGGGACCTCCCTCTCTCTACAATTCAGCTCCTGGTCTCTTGCCTGATCACTCGGGTGCCCCATGCCAGAAACTCATGTCACACGGCCTCTCAGGGTCTGGCCCAGCACTTCTAAGCCTGTGCATAAATTGTCCATATCAGCGAGTTCCCTTGGTTACAGATTTCTGTCTTTCAAACTGAGTATGACTTCCTTGTTCGCTGTAGCATCCTTTAGCCCTAACTCCACACCTGGCAGGCACATAGTAGGTCCTTCAATATCTGCAGAATGAATAGCTGATTTGACTTGATAAGAAAAGATGGGAAAAATGTCTACCCATATGTTAATGGTGGCATCCTGCTTCTCAGCGGGCCCCAGGGATACTTGGTGCTATGTGAAGATATCTTTGGCCGTCAACACCAAGGGATACTACTCCTAAGGTCTAGTGGGTGGAGGCTGGGATATTGCTTACCATCCTGCAGTCTGCCGAATGCATTTCTCCAGCTGAGAGGCATCCATCAGCAGTCACAGGTGTGAGAAACCCCCAATCTAAGTCATGAGATCATAGGTAATTTAAAATTATTTCATAATTAAAAATTACTTATTAAGCAAGTATTATTAATTACTACAAGATGGGAGGAGAAGCAGTCCTGGCTTTCAGGAGTAACCAGATTAACCTGCTGTTCCAGCCTATGCTTCTGCCATACAGGGGGAAAGTTTTGGGAACCAGCTTGAAAGTCTGCCATGCCTTTACGCCTCAGAAACCTTGGGAGCTGAGGAAATATTCCGGAAGACACCCCTCAGATGTGCCCACTCTGTGGCTGCCAAGTAAGGCTTGCAGTAATTTATAAAGTAGGGAGAAGCAGCATCATTTAGAGGGGACCTGAGTGCTCTGTTGAGGGCCTGGATGTATGTAGTCCGGGCAACACTGGGCCAGGCTGTACCAGTGACTTGGTAGACAGGTTCGACCCTGTCCCTGTGGCAAGAGGAAGGTCTGGGCAGAGGTGGTGTGTTAGTCTGCTTTTCATCACTGTGACTGAGTACCTGAAGTAAACAACTTACAGGCAAAACGACTGGCTTGGGCTCACCATTTCAGAGGGTTCAGTCCGGGACTTGAGGCGAGGCATCATGGCAGACAGGCACAGTGAGAAAAGCTGCTTACCTCATGGCAACAGGGAAGCAGAGCAAGAAAGAGAGCATGAGCTGGTGGGCTTACTCCTCCTTCTACTTGCATTCCATCTGGTCCCCCAACCCACTGCACCACACTGCCCACATCCAGGGAGGGTCTCTTCCCTCAGTTCATAGCCCCACATGCCATGCGTCTCTGGAAACATGCTCCCGGACACACCAGAAGTGTGTTTTGCTAACTTCCTAGGCATTGCTCAAATGATGGGGTTGACAATCAAATTGAACCATCACAGCTGGTTTTCTTTGGTGATTGGCTGGCTAAGGGACTTCCTGTGTGGGCAAGAGTGACCACCTCTGGAGCCCACTGGACTGATTCACTGAATTGAGGGGCACTGTCAGAGCAGAGCACACATCCCTCACCTCTGTGCCATCCCCACAGCCTTCCCAGAAAGTCCTCTGTGACTCACATAGTGGAGGCACTTTCTTGGATGGCACAGGCGTGCGCTGCATTCCCCATGGACACCGCTCCAGTTACAGCCCCTGTGTGCCAGGTCCAGCCTCCTCTGTGTCTCCCTCAGGGAATGTCAGTAGAACAGTCCTTAGGTAAAGGAATGGGAAACAAATATGTGCGTTGGTGGACTGTCCTCTGGCTGGTGGACGAGAAACCACAGAGGAAGGAGATCGTCTGCCCCTAATTACCTGCCCTGCATCCAATTTGCCAGCAACCAGCAGCTTTCCTGAGGCGTGCCCCTGGGTATAGCCAGTGGCCAGAGGGACAGGCTCCATGGCCTGCAGGGCTCTGGAAATGGATTTCTGCCAGCTGCCTTCCCTCCCTGCCCTCAGCAGAAAGGCAGCCCTGAGCAGAGGGTGGGAAGCAGCCCTCTGTGGCTCTGCACTCAGCCCGTGGCAGTCAGTGTTTGTTGGTGGCAGAGAGCTGCCGTGTCCCAGCCTGCTCTAGCCTGCAGTGACACCACTCTGCGATCCTGGCCGTGCTCCAGAGCCCAGATGCAGGCGCCAGCCCAGTCGGGCTTTGGAGAGCATGCAGAGAACTTTGCAGAGCTGAGCCGTGCTCTGACCCCCAGTGGAGACAGCAGAGGTACTCTGCATTTCCAGTGACACCTCGCCCGTGCTGGACTCAGATTCCCTGACCTCACAGCCAGGACCCCGACGCGTTGCTGTGGGCCTGGAAGGGGCCCAGCTGGGCTTTGGGAGCAGTGAGCATTTTGCTGTCATTCTCCAGGTTCCTCTGCAAGCAGACGCGCCTCCTGCTCTGTATGCGCTGTCACAAGGAGCCACTGGGACGGAACGCGCAAGACCGTGGCGTTATTTTCCAGAGAACTGAGTTCCTTGAATATTAAAATTAACCTTTTTTAATAACAAAAATGATATAGTCCATTGAAGTGGGGCAGGATTTATCTTATGACAGGGCTTGTCATGGCCTTGAGTATTTATCGAGTAGTTTTAAAAGTTCATTAAGCTCAAGAGATTAAATACTGCCCTGGGCAGTGTCCCATAAAGGGGAAATATGGTCCTATTACTTGGTGAAATGTTGTGCTATGTTGTTAATCTAACTCCCCCGAGTTCTCATCTTCTGATTCAAAAGACATTTCCCTACGCTGTTAAATCTGACATTTGCAGAGAACCTGAGACTGCTTCGCACAACCTTCGCCAGAAACCCAATCCCTCACGTTCATTTTGTGGGGGGACACTTGACCCCCCCATGGCTCTCTAAAATATCAGGCATATTAGTCTTCCATTTGCCCCGGTGCCACCCCCATCACTCTACCCTTAATAAGCAATTGGTCACGGAAGTCCAAGGTGTCGGCCTCCGTTACCCCAGGGAGGCTCAGTGCAGGGTCTGGCTTACCTAGTGACCAGTAATGGAAGGATAAAGGACCTGTAGTGCCTTGCATGTTGGGAACTCAAGTAAGGCTTTGACTGGTGGCAGAAAGGACATTCTGAAACAAGACTGTCTCACCAAAGTGCTCATGAATTCAAGCCAAGCTGCTGAGGTCTCCAGCCAGCAACACCACTTGAATGTTGAACATCGGCTTTAGCTGAGCCCTGTTTGAGGTGTGGGCAGGACAGCTGTCAAGTGACAGGGGCCCAGAGCCTGAACCTGGAGGTGTCACCTCCAGAGACAGGGTTCTGCTGAGGATTAACTGAGGTAATGCATTTACCAAGCTGAGCCTTGTGCCGGAGATCAGTGCTCAGTAATAATGACAATCAGTACCACCAGGAGCAACAAATACCAAGTTCAGTAGGACCAGGCAGTGGCCCAAGCAACATTTTACTAGCATGGCACATACAATGTCCAGGGCATCGTAGATACTTTTCCCATATCCACCATCAGGGAGATCGGGCAAGGAGATGTTAAGCACTGTGTCCAAGATCACACAGCTAGAAGCGGTAGATCTGGATTCAGACCTAGGCTGTCCAGTGCTGGGGGCTGCTGAGATAAACATTCTACAGTGATACCCTCAGTCAGTGTTGGCTGAGTCTTCCTTTCCTACCCAGGCAGACGTGTCCCAGGTGCTCAGCTTCTACAAAATGGATCTGTAAATCACCTGGCAGAACACACACCTGGCAGATGTCGCTCCCCGCACCATCCGGGTCATCTTCGTCAGCATGGTGGTGACTGCCTCAGGTGGTATGACAGGAGTATGGTATCATGGTAACAGTCTGCACGCCTGCATCATGCACATGACAGTGAAAATGTACACAGCGTTGCATTCTTATCACTAATCCAGAACTTGGCTGTGATAGGTGAGATAAAGAAGGAATCAACCCTGATTCTTGAGGGCTTTATTTATTTTTATTTCTTTTTTGGGGTGGAACTCAGGACCCCTGAATACTAGGTGACTGCTCTGCCCCTGAGCCACACCCCAGTAGGTGTAGAGAGATTTGTGTCATTGCCAGTTCTGGGTTCAGGAAGCCTGCAGTTCGGGGGCGGTTCTCTCCTGTAGCCATCCCCTCCCTGAGATGTGTCCTTTCTCTTAACATCTTCCTTTTCACCTCTCTGGCTCTCCGAAGTATTCCTGCCAGCCAGAGCCCCCACCCAGCCAGCCTCCCCAGAGCCAGTGGCCTTCTGGCCCTGGCAGGGGACTGGGACCAGTGTGCCTCTGAGGGGGGCGGGCCCCCTTCTTCCCTGGAAGACGGGACTGTATGGACTCCCCCGCACTTGCACCCTCGTAGACAGATACCGAGAGAGAAGAAGCGGGGTGCCAGGCGGCGCCGACCCCAGCCTGGGGCCTAGGCAGGTGGGCATGCCAGAGCTGTGGGCACTCAATCCCGGCCCCTGCCTACCTCAGGTGCTACGCCAGAACCACCACGTCCTCCCATGCCTCAAAAGGAGCTGCTTCTGGACATTTCTGTGGAGTGGCTTAATTTTTATATGTTGGAAACTTTCTATTTTAAAAACAGAAGCTTGAAACCCTGGAGGAACCAAACAGAAGACAGGGAAGAGAGTAGACTGGGAGAGCAGCAGCTGCGGTCTGAGTGCCTGGCTGCACCCCGCGTGAGCCCTCCGCCTGGCTGCCAGGGCCCACAGCCTCTGGGGCCACCCTGGGAAGCCGGCCCTGCACTGGGCCAGTGAGTGGCTTCCCAGCCCAGAGTCCCAGCCCCGGAGCTCAGCCTCCCAGAGAGCTGGAAACGTAGCCTTGACCCCTGACACCACTTCCCCCACTAGAAGAGCAGGATGCACAGGCCAGGCCCTGGGGAGCCCCGGAGCTGGGGTGCACCTGCAGCTCCTCATGCCCTTGCCACTGCCTAACCGTGAAATCCCAAGGCTTTGTAAAAAGACAAAGTACTGGGGACGTCATCTCTGGATCCACGGCTTACAAACCCCAGAGGAAAACACTGAACCACTTAATCCTTCAGATGTGGGCTTTCATTGTTTTATATGCTGTGTAGAGGAATTGCTGTATCACTGTTAGTGAGAATGCAACATACACATTGTCATGTTTTTTTTTTTTTTTTTTT
>NW_004955528.1:2377893-2480043 GCF_000276665.1 Chinchilla lanigera | reverse complement strand
TTTTGGTTTTTCTCTGGTACCGGGAACCGAACTCACGACCTTGCGCTTGCCAGGCAGGCGCTTTTGCCGCTGAGCTAAATCCCCAGCCCCACACTTAGCTTTTAAAGGTCTTGCCAACTCTGCTCTCACAGTGCCATGATCTGAAGGCACAAGCACCACTTAGGCTGAGCTCCACCACTAATGATGGTGGGAATAAGCCCATATCTCAAATAATCCTTACGAATTTCAGTAAGTAACTTTTGGATGAGCTCCACAAATTTAACCTGATCTTCCATCATCTTTAACCTCAGAATGGGGCTGATAAAATAGTTTGATTAAGAATAGAGGTGTGAAAAAAGAATAGAGGTGTGGCCACCATATTTGTTTTTGTGAATAGTAAATAAAGTTTTATTGGCACACTGCCACACTCTCTTATCATGGGCTTCCTGTAGCAACCACAGCCGTAGAGTCCGGTATCTATCACCGACACTGTGAGGCCCTCAAAGACTAAAATACTTCCTCGCTGGCCCATTCCAGGAAAGGCAGTGGTTGCCAAGTGGGGGGTGCTGAGTGGGAGAGGGTTTGGTGCAGGTGCCTGGCTCATCCACATCGAGGCCTCTCCTGTGGGGGTGGGTAGGGCACTCCTGGACACCGTGCCTGGCAGCAGCAGGCCTAGGGAAGCTCTAGGACACAGCACCTAGGATGGTGCAGGTGGGGCCGGGGAGCCCTGGGTGGCAGGGCAGCTTTTCAAGCCCTTTCTTGCCCAGGTTTCCCAAATCACCTGCTCTCAGACCGCCTGGGGTGCTCCCCAAAGGTAGGGATTGCCCCCACCCCCTGCCCCATGTCCTCCCTACCGTCCCCTGTTGCTTCAGAGACGTCTGTGTCAGGACCGCATGCAGATGGGAGCTGTGTCCTTGGCCCGCCGGGAGCCCGCTCCACCTAGCCTTCTGTTCAGACACTCTCCTCCCCACTGGCTTCCCAGCTCCTCAGTTCTCAGCCTGCAGCGGTACCTGAGCAGGAGCCCAAAGGGCGACTCCTTCCCCCATCCATCAGCTCCCACCTGTGTCTCATCCCTGGCCCTGGGAGGGAGACTCAGGGGCCCGGCACCCTTCGGGGTCAGGAAGGCTGTCCAGGGGTCTTGTGGGCATCACGATGCACCTTTTAGTGCCCGCCCATCTTCAGTCCTTTCTTCCATCCCTGCCTCTTTCCCTCTCTCCTTCCTTCCTTTCTTCCTTCCTTCTTCCTTGCTTCCTTCCTTCTTCCTTGCTTCTTTCCCTCCTTCCTACCTTTCCTCCCTCGTTCCTCCTATCCTTCCTCCTTCCTTCCTCCTTCCTTCCTTCTTCCTTCCTTCTTCCTTCCTTTCTCCCCTCCTCCTCTCCCTTCTTCCTTCCCTCCTCCCTCCCTTCCTTTGTTCCTCCTTCCTTCTCTCCCTCCTTCCTCCCTCCTTCCCTCTTTCCTTCTTCTTCCTTCTTTCCTCCTTTTCCCTCCTTCCTCCCTCCTCCCTCCCTTCCTTCCTCCTTCCTTGTTCCTTCCTTCCTCCCTTCTTTCCTGCTTCTCTTCTTTCCTCCTTCCTTCCTTCCTTTCTCCTCCCTCCCTCCCTCTCCCTCCCTTCCTCTACCTCCCCCTTCCCTTCCCCCTCCCTCCCTTCCCTCCTTCAGTCCTTCTCACATTTACTTATTGTTTTCCTGAGCAGGGGCTGTGGCCGTGTTCTGACGGTGCTCTGCCACTGAGTCACATCCCCATCCCCCATTTCAATCTTTAAACCATGCAAAAATTACCTTGATAAAAAATTTTAACTGAGGGGAGAAAATACTGCAAGGTCCTTGGAAGAGAGGCCTCTCTAGGGGCCATTCTCTGGGGAAGAGGGGATGTGGGGGCTTGGAGCGGGGGTCATGTTCCCAGCCCAGAGCTGGACAGTGGCTAGTGGGCTGGGCTGGTTCATTTTGTGGAAATCCACCCAATAGCACACTCTCAGTCCGTGCTTCTCTGCACGTATCAGATGCTTTCCTAAACTCACACCTCTGAACACACGGGCTTCTCAGGGCAGGCCCACAGCAGTCTCAAATCACCCCAATGTGCGGATGAAATTGAACTTGATCCCTGAACTTCCCTACGAGTTAATACTTTTTTATAAATCTTGCATTTTGTTCAGAATGGCATAGACTCATTGCATTGCATTTTTCATTTAAAATGATAACACATAAGATATAAAAGTCTAAATTACACTGCAGTTTGCTTTAGAAAAAAGAACTTGTCCCCTGTACACCGGTCTTGCTTATGGCCAAGGCCTCAGTGCCCGGCCGAGCATCTGCCTTAGGAAGTGGCTGCGTGCAGTGAGTGAACACGAAGAGCCAGGTCGCTAAAGCTCCACCCTGCAGGCCTGCCACTGTCTCCTGTGTTGCTTGCTCTTTCTTTTCAAGCACGCCCAATGCACAGAAGGGATATTTCTGGGCTTCTGGCGTCGCTTGCGGGATGGAGGTGGAAGATGCCCGCTGTAAGCACCGTGCGTGGGACCCCGGTGAGCTTTGCCTGCCGGGTCTTGCGGGAGCGAAAGTGACACTGTGAGGTTCAGGTGTTCCTGTCCACGGGGTCCCTTGCCGAGCCCATCTGCAGACCCGGCCCGCTTCCTGGCAAAGTGAATGTGTATTCCAGTGCATCTGTCTTGGTTATTTATCTTGGAATTGATCACGTGCCTCCAAAGATGTTTCAGCTTTAAATATTTACAGAGGGACTTTGCCTTATGAGAGATTTGCATTCTAGGTTTTTGCAACTTCTGCATGGAAGACATGATGTTGCCGAAAGTGCTATTTACAAAAAAAAACAAAAGAAAAGGAAGCAGCAGCACCTTAACTGTTGCGGAGCAGTGTCCCTGTGTGGGTGATGGGGGTGGGATGGACTGAGTTACTCGGGAGCCTCAGAGAAGCAGCACAGGAGGGAGTGAGGCAGGCAGGGAGGCTGACCATGGGCCCAGGCTGGCCGGTGTGACGTCCGCAAAGAAGTCTCCAAGGGGCACGGTGGGCTGAGTCCAGGCCATCGGCGGGCAGGGTTCTCTCTTCCCAGCCTCTTTCTTTTAAGGCATCAACTGACTGGATGAGGCCAACTTGCTGTCCATCCACCTTCGTGTCTGTTACTGTTGAAAACATACTAGAGATGATGGGCTTGTAAAGAAGGAGGGTTTGCTTTAGCTTACGGTTTTGGATGGTGCAGTCCATGAGAGCTCCACCCTGTTGCCCCAGCCTTTGGGTCACTCTATGGTGGAGACCAGGGTTGAACAATCTGTTCGCCTCCTGGGACAGAGGAAGAGAACAGAGCCCCTCAGTCCCTTCAGGCAGTGTTCCCAATGACCTAAAAGCACTGGCAGGTCACTGCCTCCTGAAGCCATGGCCACTTCCGGTAGGGCTGCCTAGGCCCGAGTCCTTAACACATAGCATTGAGGTGTGTGCACATCCAAACTTCAGGCCCATCATGGAGCGCCAGCCGCTCTGCTGGGAATGTACTGCTCACCTTCTCACCTGAAAACACTCGCAGCAGCATTCAGGCCAGACCCGACGCCCTGCCTGGCCCAGCTGACCCGTGGCACTCACTGTCCCAGGGCCGGCCTCCTTCCTGACATTGCTGGAGGTTCCCTGGCCTCTGCAGGGAGAAGCAGGCAGTGTCATTTCCTCCGAAGCCCTGAAACCTGATTTAATAATTCAGACCGTACCATATGTAGGGATGTGGTCTTTGCTGTCCGTCACCCTCTAACCTTTTCTCAGCCAGGAGTGAATGTGAGCAACGGTGAGAGCCGTGTGTGGCTGCCTGTCTGGCCCAGGGCCGTCAAGTTCTTCCTCCTGGCCACCCCAGGATGGCCCCGTGCCCACCCTGGAACCCCAAGGCTTCCTCATAAAAGAACCAGTGCCCACCAGGCTGGACACACACCTTGGGCCAGCAGGCTCCAGTGGTGGGAGGCTGTGTGCGGGACCCTTTCTGGGCATCCTGCATGCTGCCGATGTACTTAGCCACCCGTTCGGGACAAGCACTGGGGGTGGACAGGTTCCCGGCGCCTCTTGGAAGAGGACACTTGCCAGATAGGCCACCGCCTGGGACGGTGCTGATGGCATCCCTTTTTTTGTCTGGTTGTCACGGCAGCCTTGTGAGGGGGAGGGGAGGTGGCCCTAGGGGTGATTGTTTCTGTGTTTGACTCCAGTGTTGCTGTGCCATCCAGGCCCTCGGGGATGATTCCCCTTGTTTGTGCTCAGTCCCAACCAGGACCATGAGGCTCAGCCCCTAGAGACCCAGAGCTTCAGGGCACCCAGACCTCGCAGTCCACTGTTACACGTTGAGCTGAAATCCCTGAGCCCTCCCACCCGCTCCAGCCTTTGTAGGGCAGGTGGAGGGGGTGTGCTTGTACAGCCTTGAGCATAGTGAGGGGTCTTGACACCCCTGCAGGGCCCCCTCAGTCCCCGAATCAGCCCTGCCTTGACGCCAGCGGTTGCTGTCCCTTCTGTGAGGTCAGCCGCTTGAACCACAGCGCCAGAGCTGCGCTCGGCTGTAGTCCGCCAGTGGCTGTCCCTTACCACCCACACTTCCCCTCCTGCCTCAGCCCGCATCGGTGTGGCGCCATCATGCCACTGGTGTGGACTAAAGGTGCAGTGAAGTGAACCTCACGCCTTTCTCACGCTAATTTCCAACAACCAGGCCCCCTCCAATTAGGACTTAACATTTGTTCAGTGGGAAAAATGAAACCACACTTCAGAAAAAATCAGTGGAAATTTTCAAATAGACCCCACCGTTGAGAGAATCGTGTCCTGAGTCTCCTGGGACCCAACACGCATTTCTGATTTGCCATCTGTGCCCGCCCCAATCCCACCCTCTGCAGCAGCTCTTTCCCACAAACCCTCAAGGGGGCAGTGGCCTGGGTCTAAGCCTCTGACATTTGCTCTGGCCGCGTGAGTGTGGGGCGGAGGTGAGCTGAGTCCCAGCGCTTTGCTCTTCTTTGGTGGGGTCCATGCTCTGAGCTGTGCAGTCACCTTCCTGGAGATCAGGCCATTCAGTGACCACTTCGTGATCCCCACCGTGGCAGGGAAGTAACTCCGGTCACATCACCTAGGCCTCGCGGTGGGCCTGATGGGTGGCCTGTGAGATGCCCCCTGTCGTTTGTCACCCACACAAGGGCTCATGGATTGCCTTTCAGATACACGAGATGTGGACCCCAGCGCCTGGCGGTCCTCACACCTTCCAGCTCTGGGAATTGCTCTGTACCAGCTCTGGGGACCCTCCTGGTAGCCACTTGCAGATGTTTGAGATTGGAGTGACCACCTCTTCCCAGGCCCCTTTCTGTCGTTCTGCAGACCAGATCCCCACACAACCAGGTGTACTCTGAGGACAGTCCTCCATGGTGGTCAAAGAGGCCTGGCCCCAACTGCAGGAAAGGGACCACCCGGAGGCTCACTGTGAGCTCTGAGCCTCAAAGCCCTGACAGCAGAGCTGTGGCCCGGGCCTTGGAGGCCTGACGTGGCTGTGGGCCCCTATCGTTCTGCAGAATCTCTTTGAGAGCATAGAGTTTTGTAACTGTCCAGAGACACTACACTAGAACTAGACCCTTCCTGTAGCCAGTGGTGCCTCTCGAAGACAGAATACAAAAGTATTTATGCAGAGGAAGAAGCAAAAGGAATGAGGTGGAGAATGACAACCAGGACCGGCTGAGTGCGGCAGAGTCCTGGGGAAGGGCTTGGTCCCTCTGGGGCGTGGGTCAGCCCAGGAAGCCCCTTTCGGCCTTGGTCACAGCTGCCCCCACTCTCAGGACTCACAGCCAAGGATTATTTCATTGTTTCTCATCCTTCATGTCCCCTGCAGTCTTGGGTCTCTGCCCCGTGGTCTCTAGGACCTGGTCTCTAACATTTGGGCCATGTGGACTCCTGAGTCACTGCCTGCAGCCTCTGTAGAGCAGGCAGAGGGGTTGTGCTTGTACAGCTTTGAGCATAGCGAGGGGCCTTGACACCCCCGCAGGGGCCCTCAGTCCCCGATCAGTACTGGCCGTGGTGAGTGGGGAGCGAGGGTGACCTGAGTCCCAGGAGCTTTGCTCCTCTTGGGAGGTGCGAGGTCGGTTCTCTGGTGACCAGGATACTCGAGAGTGACTATTTCATGCCCCAGCCCGTGTCAGGGCAGTAACCCTTGTCACAACCCGTGGAAATGTGTAAGAATCAGATGATTCTCCTTGGTTTTCATGATTCTCCAGATGGCCACACACGGAGATGGGGCTGGGTCCCCTGGTCTGATCTTTCCCCTGGTGTGCAGGCCTGACTCTCCCGGGGCTCTTCTCCTGCATGGATAACAACAGGCCTTAAATCTTCTCTGCCTCCAAAACCCAAAGGGCAGCAGGAGAGCGTCACTGCGGACCATGGTCTGGCTCCTCCCCATCCTCTAAGTACAATAGCAAGATGTCTGCCAGGACGGTGCTCATCAGAAAGCATCTAGAAGTCGCAGTGTGCAGTCTCCAGCTCGTGTAAATATCTCCACATGTTATTCTTAATTAATTATATTTTATTGAAGCAATTAGGTGACTGACAATCTCAGTTAAGCACTAATGGAAGGGCCGTGTCTTTTCACATGCTATTGATCAGAGCACAGCCCAGACTCACAGAGCCTGGACCTGACAGGGGACGGTGGCCAGTGAGGCAGGTGACGTCGGGGCTAGGCCCTGGGCCACGACCCTCTCCGCACCTGTCCCATGCATTGCTGCATTTCTCTGCTTTCTCCTGATCGTTTCAGTTTCCTGTAACAAAAGGCCCGCTGTCAAAGTCTTAAGCAGCGGTGCTGCTCTGGAAAGCAGGGTTAATTTGTCTAATTTTCACACCTCTCACTCTCCTCCATGATGGGAGAGCGGCTTCGCATCAAGGCATCAGATAAATTTCACGCTTCCTGCCTTTCCTGAAATGCCTGGTGGCCCGAGAGCGCCCAGGGCACCTGGCTCTGCCCGGGCCTTCAGGCCTGATTGTGCTCAGAGTCTGGAGAGGGGCCTGATCCTGCCAGCCGGCAGGGGGCCCAGGCACGGAGCCGTGGCAGGGCGGGGCTGGGTGACACCATGTGCTTACGGACAGATTTCCCGTTACTCTGAATCCTTTCTTAGGAGAAACGCCAAGCCCCCAGGACCTTCAGGAATTTGTGTGAAGACAGTTTGTTCTTTCTGGGGAGAACGTTGCTCAGAAAGGCTGCATCATTTTCCTGATGTGTCAGTGCGTTAATCAAGCGCTTTTCCGGGCTGATTTGTTTGGGTCCTGGTGACTGAGCCGGAAGATGCCCTCCGCAGCCCTTTGTGCCAGCCATCCGTTCCCGGAGGCGGGCCCCTGCGCCCGCGCCTCCGGGCACCACACAGCCCTTCGCCCCCGTCCTGGGCAGTGGCTCGCATCACTCTTTTCTAGGAAGTGAGGTGCGGGGAGGTACCTGTCAGTACCAAGCCATCTAGGGATTGCCCATCCCCGGGGCACAGATGCCTCACAGGGATGAAGGGTCACACCTCAGAGGAGCCCATTTATGATTTTAGGGGCTGTGAGCCTCTTGCATCTCAGAAAGAAAAAAACTGAGAGAAGCACTCACAGAATCCGCATGATACAACCACGCGCTGTCGCCACAGCCCCAACCCTGTGTTCATGCAATTCAACTAGTTCATGAGCCCTGACAGCTACAGCGCAGAGACAAACTCCAAGGCTGAAATGTCGGCATAAGCCTGGGCTGGACCCCTTCCCCTGTCTTTCTCATCATATTACTTAGACCAAATCTGGCCAAAAATAAAGTTCCTATAGCTGAGCAACTCAATTAAAGAGATGTCCCCATGGGTCTGTGTCATCGGTCACCTAAACCCAGTCCCCTGGTTTGAATCAACACCTTCCAGACTTTTGTTCCGAACTTTGTTTCCAGAGTTGCAAGCTCGGCTGGGGTTTTTCGGGATACTGGGAGGCCAGGGACAGAATGCCCATCTGCTGTTCCATCCTGGGCACTCCCCACCCAGCCTGGACACAGCACCACATCTGGCAGACAGCAGCCACTGCCCACACCAGGCGAAGGGCGCCCTCCCCCAAGGTTACTCAGAGCCTCCTGCAGACCCCCAGAGGGCCAACCAAAGCCTTGAGGATATGGCCACCCTCGCTGACTGCTTCTCCTTCCTTCTAGAAAGTTCTTCCCGCAGTTCTGAACTGGCTCTTCCTCATGATTCAGGACTCGACTGAAATGTCAGCTCTGGAGAGAGGCCGCCCCTGCTGCCCACGTCAGTGCATCCGTTTCCAGGCCACTCATTTGCGCTGTGGCCCTGAGTGTCCGTCCCTTTGCTGGGCCTCCCTGCCCAGTGGTTTCTGAGTCCTTCCCCTTCCCCCGTGCACCCCCAGCAGTGCAGCCAGTGACCCCAGAGTAGGGGTGTCTGCCCTGCTCTGCACCCGTCCCCAGGCCTCGGGCAGGGTTGGGGCAGATCACTTGGGTGAACAGTGGCTTTTGGAGCTGTCAACTGGTCTAAGCACTTTGGCAGGTGGTGTGCTAGTGTCTTACAAAGCTACTTGTGAACTTCTCTGTGGAGATCCTCCAGAAACTACTCCTGTGTGTTTTCCCGGGAGAAATGAGGTGTGTGTCACAAGAGAAAATGTTTGGGGAAGTTCACAGAACCTTTCTTCCTGGAGCCTGAAACCGGGAGCTGCTGAGTGCCCACACAGGGAACGGGCCCGATCGCTGCGTGTCCGCACGCTGGGACACTGGCTGAGCTTGCATGGTGATGCGGGTGGTGGCCCAGCACCAGAAGCGGGACAAGGGAGACCACCATGTGGTGCACTTGTAGGAAGCACAAGAGCAGAGGAGACTGACTGTCCAGGCTTCCCGTGGTGGTTCCATAAGCCACCACGAACCAGGGGCTCAAACAGCATAAACTGGATCTCCTCTGGCTCTGGATCAGCGGGGCCTTGTTCCTCTGGGGAAATCTGGGTCCTGCTTCTTTCAGTCCTACAGATGCTCCAATCCCCAACCAGGCCCCGCATCCCTCCGGCCTCTCCTCCACTGCTCCATGGCTCTCGACCCTGACTCCCTGTCTCTCTCTCTTGAGAGATCTATGTGGTGATGTTTAGGACACACCTAGATAATCCCACATGATCTCCTATCTCAAAATTCTCCATACCTGCAAAGTCTCCTTCTGTTGTACGCAGTCTGGGAAGTGAGACGTGGCATTCTGGGAGAGCTACTCATCTCTTATCACACTGATAACAGTCAAGCTGTGGGGTGTTGCCTAGGAAGAGGCATAGAATGCGTCTTGGGGGATGGCGGTGCTGTGCATGTGGGTCTTAGTCTTGACAGGGTGCTGATGGCCATGAACATCAGTCCGGCTATGAGCTTAACCCAGCGCCTTCTCTGTGTGCATTCCACTCCCATCCAAAGTCAAGAGAAGAGCCAAGGGGAGCCCAGCCTTCCTGCACATCCTGGGCCACCTGTGCGGCGCTGTGCACCTGTGCCCTGTGCTCAGAGGGTGACAAAGCACGGACACAGCTCTTCCCCCCATTCACTGCACGGTGACAGTTTAGGGCAGGTGAAGGATGACATCTGCACCAGCAGGGGCCAAGGTGACATTCTGCTAGATAGCCTCTCTTTGTTCCATTTCATTTTGCCAGCAGTGCCCAGGGGCAACATCACTACAGAGAGTGGAAGCTCTCGGTTTTATTTAGTTGGGCCCATGACAGTCTGCAGAGGGAGCCTCTTAGGGTACTTGTGCAAGGCGAGCCCCTTGCGGTCATCAGGACTGTACCCCTGCCTGTCTTGCAGGATCCCAGCCAGATGCTTCCAGGGTAATCGGCCTCCTGGGATCCGGGACCGAGCACGTGGACTCTGCCGGGCTTCTCCACTCTGTAACGCTGCATTTAGGGTTCTCAAAACTGAGTAGTTTAGAAAACCACTGGGAAGGTTTGTGGACAGGAAATCTCTGTGGACATTTTCAAGATGTGTTTGGCTTTAGGCCCACACGCTGCCCTATGTCAGCCCATCCATCTGCTGGCCACAAGCTGGCACACAAGCAAAGGCCACGCACCCCGCAGCATGACCTGGAATGCCCTCACGAGGCCGCTGTGGCGCGGCATTCCTGTGGGAGCGATGCTCCTGACCTTGAGCTCCCTCCTCCACTCCGCGCTGATGTCAGACTCAGGGCCTACACAGCTGAGAGTCAGGCGCAACCTTGCCTCGTCCCTGCAAGGCTCGTGGAGAAGGGTTTCCACCCTGCCTGTGCGGGACCAGCCTGGGTGCGTCCAGATGAGTATTTCAAGAACAGGCCAACTCCTCTGGATCCCCTGTGGACATTCTGAGAGGGAAATGGAAGATGAAGCATCAAAGCGCGAGGCCTCACTGGAGACCGGGGCTGCTGTCTGCGTGTGCTGGGACGGAGCTCCCCGTGCACTGCAGAGTCGTGTGGAGGAGGAAATGGGGGAGAGGTGCTGCGTGCAGGCTGAGCAAGCAAACGCTGCTACGCGGGAGGGCAGCACTTCCCAAAAGTCATTCTCAGAAGCTTGGGCAGCTCTCCTGTAACTGCAACTTCACTGCAGTCCTGGCTTGTCCTTAACTATTTGGAAACGTGAAAGGGGACAGAGCAGAAAACACAACATCGCGTAGCGAGAAATAGTCAATGTTTCAGAAAACACATAATCATGGGTAATGTTTAGGGCACAGCTGCTGAGGCCTTGGGCTCAGTAACTGACCTTCATCTTATTCCACCCTTGGCCAAGCCTTGCGGTTAGAGCAGTGTCACCACTTCTCTCAGGGGAGAACCAAGCACCTTGTGGACGGGAAGTGACCCGCTCACAGGACCTGAGCCATCTGCCTGAGGGCAGAGAGCAGGCTGCCTGACCTCACAAGGATTAGCTCGGGCTGGGTGGCCTGGGGTTATAGAGAAGCCCGGCGATGCTCCTCTGCCAGTGCTGTAAGTTATTAGGGAAAAGAATACCTATGCTCAGCTGTTCATTCGCACGTCCACCCACCTGTCCATCCATCTGCCCACTCACTCATCCATCCACCCACCCAATCCCCATCCGTCCATCGGTCCTCAGTCTACCCATCCACGTGTCCCGAGTTGACAGTGAGAGCCCCCTGACCGCAGGTGGCTGAGGTCTGTGTTGTCACAGGTGTGTGTTCTGACCGCTCCTTCCTCACCATCCCACACCATCGTGAAAATGCGCCCAGGGTGGTTTCCCAACAAGCCCCACGTTACGTCACAACCAAGTGTCTACCTTGGGTCACGCTGTGTGGGACTCTGCCTTGGGCGTTTGTCAGGACCCCAGGCAAGGAGAGCCAGGCAAAGCGGCCGCACGTGGAAGCACAGTCCGGGAGCCCAGCCCTGGCCCTCTGCCCTGTGCTGCTGCTCAGAGGTGTGGCCACAGAGCAAACCGTGAATGTGGGGGAGACCCCGATTCCGGGGCCTGGGGGAGCGTGCAGCCCAGGACCCACACTGCCCCCTGCTCCGTCTCCCCCTGCCCACCCCCCTTCACTCGCTTCCCCTCCACACCGCTCTCTCTCTTCCTTCCCGTCCTGCCTCGCCCTTGCATTTTCTCCTCCTCCAACTGTCTCACCTCTTCCCCTCTCGCTCTGCAGTCTTTCTGGCTGTCTCTGGTTCTCTCCTTTCTTCTCTGTCCTCCCTGCCTGTCCTCCTGCCTTCCCTTCCTCTCTGTTTCTCCCCTTCTTCTCCCTCGCTCCTCTCCCTGTCGCCTCTGCCGGCAAACCTGCTGAGGTGTCCTCTTCTACCTTGAGCCAGCGGTGGGTGGGCTGCAGGACACAGGCCTGAGTGCCAGCTGTTCCCTCTAAAAATACCACCGGTGCAGGCAAGCATTGCCAGGTGCAGGAGCCAGGCCATCAGAACATTTCCCCTTCTGAGCTGATGATTATCAGCACTGTCAACACACCCCTGGCCCCGTTTCCTGCTGGAATGAGTTTATGTAGCGATATCTAGCAGTGCTGTAAATTAGCACCATGGATTTGGGAGGAAATCTCCAGCCACTTCCCTCTCAGAATGTAAGCTCCTCGAGATGTGTAGTATTTGTTTTTCTGCCGAAACACTTGCAGCAGGGCTGGTGACAGATGCCGCCAGGTGGGGTGGGGGACACACATGCTGACCCACTCTGTCCCCAAGGCCAGCAGAGTCTCCAGTCTTTCAGAAGCCCTGGAAAGCACTGCCCAAGTCTGGGCTTCCAGATGAAGAGTGACTTAGAACAGCAGAAATTTATTCTGCCACAGCTCTGGAGGCCAGAAGTCCAAAATGAAGGTGTGGGCGAATGGGCCCCCTCCTCCCAGGGAAAACGTCCCTGCCCAGCATTTGGTTGGCAGACTAAGCTCCTGATGCCACCCCTTCCTTCCCTCCTGCTGAGTCCTGTGTCTCCCCGCTTCCTTCTGTTGCCTTCGGGTTCACAACCTGCGGATCCAGAGGGGCTCAGCTTGCACCCAGAGCCTTAACCTGACTGCATCTGCAAACGCCCTCTTCACATGAGCAATGTCCCAGCGGGAGGTGCGTGTCTTCATGGAGTCCCATTCAGTCCGGACTGGGGACCCTCTCTGTGCGGGGCAGGGCTGGCACAGCTTGGCGGGACTGCAGGCCATGCCACAGTGCCACAGGCTGGAGCCCCGCCCTGCGGTGACACGTGCTGCTGGTGGCTGTTGCACCTTTATGCCCGGCAGCACTTTGTCAGCTGGCTCTTATCCTTGTTCATCACTGGCTGTTGTGTCCAGTGAAAAGGTGGCCCTTGCTGTCGGCTTCTTGGGACCTTTGGGGGTCTCTGCCTGGCAAATCAGTGGCACCTCAGAATGAAAGGAATCCCAGGAGCTGCCATGAAGCACCTTTCGATGAGAGAGGGTGCACACCGAGCTCGCTCTGCACCTGCTCACCCGCAGAGCCACCGGCTGAGGATGCGGAGTGCTCTGCTTCCAGGCCAGAGGCTCAGTTCACACCGTGATGGTATCTCTGCCCTCCCCGCTCATCGGGTCCTCACCAAGGTCCTGTCTTCTGCAGTACCAGCTTCTCCCTCCCCCCAGAGCCCGGGCCAGCCCACCCCCAGCCCATTGCCCTTGCCTGCATGAGGCTGGACATGTGCGTTTGCATGGAGTTTGCCCTGTGGAATTCAGGCTGTCATGCAGCTGGAGTCCTGTTCTCCAAAATTCACAGCAGCAGCTCCCTGAGGTCCAGGCTGAGAGTGACCCCACACCCACCCTCAGGAGAATAAGCAAGCCAGCCCTGGCATATCTACGCACTGGGATGACAGACAGCAGGGGTGTCCAAGGCCACTGCTGAGGGCACGGTATGGACAGGCTGGTTGACATGGGGGGGCCACAGCCATCGCAGGGGGTGTTCCCACGGCTCCGTTCTGTGGAGCTCGGACACAGGCACAGCCTCCGCCCCGTGGTGGCAGTCCTCACTGTCTTCTGTGGAGACTCACATGGCAGAGACACGGGAGGCCCCCAGCTGCAATTCTCTTCTCTGCCTCGACTGGTTAGTGGCATGGGGTGTGGCTAGTGGAAACCCCTCCCTAGGGTGCGCTTTCCTCCATGGACATTGTCCTGAATTTCAGAAGATTGCCAAGAACACAGCAAGGAAGTCATCGTTCCATCCAGTGATAGGGGGAGACTTCATACTCCCAGGCGGAACAGAGGCCGGCAGGAGGGACAGGGACACAGCAGTAGACACGCTGGTATCAAAGGAAGCCAGGTGGAAGCATTCTAGATGCTTCCACCAACAGGAAGGACCAGGCGGAGCTCTTGCTGTGGCTCTCTTCCAGGACAGAGGTGTTTCGTGACTGAAGGAGCCAGAGGGGCTTTGGGCGTGCAGCTTACGCAAGAGTCCAGCTGTGAGTCTTTGTCAAGCTATGCACCTATGATGTGCATGTGTTTGCCAGAGACCTTATCCCAGGAAAAACCAGAAAGAAGAAAGTGAGTGTTCTTGATATTTATGACGTGGGCTCCCAAGGTCCCCTCCACAGCCTGGGTTGGTGCAGAGAAGTGTCGGGGGCCAAGCACAGGGGCCCTATCGTCTACTCAGCATGGGCTTTGGGAAGCTTATTTGGAATGCAGATTTATGAATGAATACCCAATGTTAACTGAGCTCACATTTGTAGGAGGAACTAGCAGCTTCAGAGTCTTCCCCACGGACACCCGGGCTGGAAGCCCCTACTCACCAAGCACGGGAACAGCCCCAGCTGAGCTGAAGCCCTCTCTGAGAGGCCGCCCTGCCCCACCCACAGCCATGTGCTACAGACACAAGCAAACGTGATGCTCTGTCTAACGTAGGAGGTCAGCCCCACACAGGGACCTGTGTCAGGAGGGACTTGGCCAAGGGGAAGCTTCTGTCTCAGCAGCAGCACTATGGAGCTCCAACAGAGTCCAGAGCAGACTCCTGTGTGGCGGCACCTTCTCTTCCTCTGCCTGGGTGTGGCTCCTGGGCAGGTGCAGTGGTGGGGGTGGGGGCTGTTCTGGCGGAAACCCTTATTTGAGAAATTGCTGCTGGACGAAGCCGTGGATGCTCTTTGGTCACCATTATGCTACCCCCCTCTCTTTTACTTGACAGAAGATGTGTGATTTTCATTTCAGGATCTGCACCTTTAAACCTTTTAATTTCTGCTTGTCCAGTGGCACTTTCTTTGCTACTAGTGACATTTGTCCCTATATCTGTCTGCGTTGGAGCCAAGATGCATGTGCAGGTGGGGCCTGTCACAGTGCAAATCAGCCTTCCTCACTGGCTCCCGAAACCTTTCCCGTCCTCATCCTCAGCTTGTGGCCCACCCCTCCCTGTGCATGCATGCGCACACACACACACACACACACACACACACACACACACTCTCTCTCACATGCATGCACCACTTTGAGTACACATGTGCTTGCACATACATGCGGAGCCCAGGGACCTGTACACATCCACACACACTCCCTGCAGACCCCCCACTGCAGCCATGTCTCTCCGGTCCTCTCCGGGGCGTCTCGCTCCCATGCTCTGTGTGCCTCACTCCTAGGCACAGATGTCCTCATGGCCCGAGGTTCCTTCTATGCCTCAGTCTGCAGTCCCATCTCAGCATCCCCTGGATTTCAGCTCCCAGCCATCTCTTCTCAAACCCCTTGTAGTTCTTATTCTTTAGAGTGGGACCAAGCCTGTACTGACCTAGGACCTCTATCACCTCCCAGGTTCCCCCACAGTCGGCAAGCTCAGACTGCCCATCTCCGTGTCCAGTGACAGTCTTGGGGTGAGAGAGAATAGTGCCGGGGGTGCGCAGTCCAGCCCCCCTGAACGGAGTTGAAGCTTAACCATTGCCTGGGGTAGGGGCCTCTGTTAGAGAGGAGCTTGCAGCTGCATCGCATTCACACTGCTCACCCAAGAAAGGTCTGCAGAGACCAGCCCTGTGCTCGGCACAGGGACCTGGGTTGGACTAGATGCTGCCATCCTGGAGGATGGCAAGCACTAGACCAGTGAGTGCCGTGTGCAGTGTGCAGAGCCGGTGTCATACCCGGCCTGTGAAGTGCCAGCCCTGGCTCTGAGCAGCTCACAGGCCATGGGGAGATCAGAGGCTACAGGAGACGGGTGGCCATGTGCTCGGTGTAAGCCTCAGGGGCCAGCTGGCAGAGGGACAGCCGAGGGGGACATAGGCAGGACAGCTGGAAGGAGGCAGGGGTCAGGGAGAACTTGAGGTTGGGAATAAATGGGCCAGGTTCTACTAGGACAGGAAGCCTGGACCCCTGTCTGGGAAGTGACCATCAGGGCCAATGTGGGGACAAAAGCAGGTAGCGGAGGGAGATGGCACTGTCTGTGAGGTATGCAAGAGAAGCATCAGCGAAGACTGTCCCTCAGCCATGTCTGTGACTGGATGGTCGGTCACAGGGGTACCAATATCCTTGGACCACCCTGTGAACTAAAAGCATGCTCAGTACCCTTGTTCGGAAAGTCAGAGCACATCACAAGCCGCAGAGGATTAACAGCTTGCTTCTAGGATAGAACGCTGGGGAATTACACTCCTTACTAACTCTTTGCCAGAAAAAAAGAACAAACATGTAGGGGAATTAATTTTATGAAAAAAACAATCAAAGAAATAGAAAAGGACAGAGGAATAGGTAATATATTTAATGGAAGCTTCCAGTTGTCTTGTGTGTGTTTTCTTAAACCTGACAATTAAAGGAATAATCTCTCTTTTTTTACCATACCGCCGAAATGTTTTAAGTATTTTAATCTGCCTGATAGAAGTTTTGCTTGAGAAAAACAGAAAGAGCCATCCTCTGGCTTATGAGAAGAAAGGTGGGAAATACAGGAAGCCAGAGGTGCAAGCTGTGAGCAGTGTGCCAGCTGGGACTCATGGGCACCGTGGTTATGTGAGCACAGAAAATACACAATTCAAGTTGTATGCATAGACTGTAGGAGCCGAGGTCTGTGACGTCCTGTGCAGAAGGCAGTAGAACCTCAATATCTCTCTCTGTTTTGAGCTTCTAGAGGTTAGAGGATGGTCTGCAGGTTTGCTGGATCCTTTCCTGTCACTTTCGAGTCTGTCTTATGACTCATGTGGACCCCATTATGATGCCCTGAGATTCTTGTGAAAATGTGAATAGGGTGCAGGCTTGGTTGGCATCTCCAGATTTTCAGATTGCTGGGAATGATTAAAGTGCTCACGATGTTGACACTGAGAAGGGTAGGGGAAGGGTATGGCTGGCAATGTCCTGCAGAAGAAAACGGAGGCAGGAGCAAAGCACTGCTCTCCACATCTTCATTCTAGATTGTCTCAGAAGTGTAGGATATGTGCAGGTGTTGAGGATTTCAAACTAAAAACGTTTTTCTAAAAACAGATCCTGCTTGAAGCATTTGATGTAAAATCGGCTGTACAGTCCTGGGCTAATTGTTAGTAATTTTTGCTATTGGGAACTGTATTCCAGGGAGGAGCTGATTTTCTTTAATAATGTTCATGTCACTCATTTATGACTGAAATGAGCACTCTGTGTGTGACGGCCGCTCTAGTCTAATTAGGGAGAAGAAAAATCAGAAGAGTAAGTACTTCGCAAGCTGGCACCTCTGAAACAAGCAATTAAAAGCACAGCGTCGCTTCCTGCTGCATTTCCAGAGATGGAGACAGGGCATCGGGGTCTGATTAACACCCCTCCTTAGCTCGCACCCAGGATCGCAGGGAACCATCACACCAGGCTGTGCTGGCTGCCTGGCCCCATCCCCTGAGTCTGTCTGCCTGGCAGAGCCTGCTTGGGCTTGGTGGCCTGTCTCTTTGTAGACCTGGACATGAGATATTTCCCTGTCCAGCACAAATAGACCCAAAGCCCAGTTTCCCTGTAGGGTTCTAGGGCCCACTGCATGACATCAGGACATCACTTTCCCTGGTTGCAGATCTCTATACCAACCTGTTTCTGAACTGAAGTCGGTTTGGGGGCTTTTATGGGCCACCTGGCTGCCCATCCATTCAGCTACATCTCTCCTCCCTCAGAACCCACCCATTTAAAGGCTTCTCCTCCTTACTACACTGTTCCTTCCAGTGTCGTGACCAGGGCCGGGCCTTGGAGCTCCAAGGTGTGCAGCCTGTGCTGTCCTCTTGCTTGAATGTCAGCTCCAGACCCCACAGCCCAGCCACTCACGGTCCCTGCTGTACACCAGCAGCTCTCACCCACTGCCTGGAGTCAGCCCACTCAATGCCACTGGCACCTCCAGTTTCGGCATGGTAGAGTGGCTGAAATCAAGCTAAGTCACAAGAACTCAAAGTCTATACTACATAGGAAGAAATAAGGGAGAGAGGGAAAGTAAGGCATCAGAAAACTCCCAAGGCAGCTAGGTCCTGAGGGCCAAAATTCCAGAGAGAAGTAGAAAGCGAGCCTTTAATCCTGGGTGGCAGCTTCCTTTGCGTCATCGCTGACTCCTCAGCCGCACATTCTCTGTGTGAGAGACCCAGCCTCCAAGCAGGACTTGGTGGCTAAGACGAGGGGAGTGGGGCGACCTCCTAGTCCTGCAGTTCTTAACATGGGAAGATGGGTTCCGAGTGCATCTAGAGGGAAGTACTAGGCACTCCCAGGTGCCACACAGACAGGGAATCTCCTAGTAGTTCTCTACAGCTAAATGCGGGCGCAGCCCACACCCAGCTCTGCAATGTCCCCCCACAGAAGCACACAAGAATATTCACAGTGACATCATTGGTCATCCCCCAAATAGAAACCACCCAAACGTCATCCATGGCGGAATAGATAAAGAGACCATGGGATATTCATATGGCGGCGCACTCTGCAGCATTCGGAAGGGACAAACCACTACCCTTCGTGACAGGGGCGATACTCACGATGTGATGGAAGCCAGGGTAAAACTTCCCCGTGAGAGAAGACCTGGGCGCAGAGGCTGCTGTGGCCCTGATGGTGCTCTTGTCTCGACCTGGGTACCTCTTACACTATGGCTGTAAGGAGTTTCACGTGAAACTCCTTCAAACCATGCGCTTATGTGTGCATTTTAATATAAATTTTAGCTAAATAGACACAGGTAGACAGATACAGGTAGATACTCTGCTGTGTTCTGGGGACTACAGTGCGTGGACTGACACCCATTTCTTCTATGTTCTCATGTCTTTGGCTTCTCCTGTCTAAATTATCTTATTCCATTGCACATGTCTATACTTCTTGACCGTGGGTTCCTTCCTCACAGAGGGGATGATAATGAGGATGGCAGCCTGCATCTGACTCCTCACTCTTTCTGGATACTGTGTCAAGTGCTTACTCAGAATTAACTTATTTAACCTTTGCAAACAACCCTCAAGCTAGGAACCGTTGTTTCCATCTCACAGACCCATCAAAATTGATACTCAGAGATCTTATTCACTGCCCTAGTCACACAGCTGGTAAATGGCAAGGGCAGCCTTCTAAGCCCAGCATAGGCCTCCAGAGCCCACACATGCCCTGGTAATCAGACTGTCTCACCTCTTCTAGTGATAAGAGCACCAGTTTATTTACAGCAAATAGTGTGTCAGATACTATAGCAAGCACAGCATTCATGAGGTTTCTCATCCCTTTATCTCCCATATCAGGCAGCAAATTAGTGACTAATACTTGTTTGTTGGAAGGATGGATGGTGCATGGATGGGTGAGTGGATGGTTGGGTAGGTGGATGGATGGATGAGTGGATGGATGAAAGGGTGGATGGATGGATGGATGAAAGGATGGATGGATGCATGGATGGATGGATGGATGGATGAGTGGATGGATGAATGGATGCGTGGATGGATGCATGGATGGATGGATGGATGAAAAGATGGATGGATGCATGGATGGATGGATGGATGGATGGATGGATGATTGGATGGATGAATGGATGCATGGATGGATGCATGGATGGATGGATGGTTGAAAGGATGGATGGATGAGTGGATGGATGGATGAGTGGATGGATGAATGAGTGGATGGATGGACGGGTAGATGAGTAGATGGATGTATGAATGGATGGATGGATGGATGAGTGGATGGATGTATGAGTAGATGGATGGATGGGTAGATGAATAGGTGGGTGTATGAATGGATGGATGGATGGGTAGGTGAGTGGATGGGTGGATAACTGGATGGATGGATGGATGGATGGGGTTTCAAAAGTCAGCACCTCCATGTTCTCTTGCTGAGCCTCTCTGCTCTCAGCCTGAAGTTCAATGATGCCCTGAGAACAGCCGGGGAAGCTCAGGTGGCCTTGAGCCCCACTGTCCCTTCAGGCCACACCTCTCCTGGAGAGGCTGTTAAAACTAAATCATACTACCACACGAGAGACTGAGTCATTGTATTTCCAATGAGTCTCAAAAGTCCACATTTCTAGCAGTCGCTCAGAGATGCCACTCAGCTGTTCTGAACTAAGGGGCAGGGTGCAGGGCTCTGCAGTCCCTTTGTGCCGTCTCTCCTGTCACCACAGTCAGTGTTTCCCCAAACCCTTTGCCAGTTGGTCTCCACAGAGATGATGAGACAGTGGTTTCTCAGGCATGTCTTAAGGGCTCTGCAGAGCGGCTGTGTGCGTGTAGGGAGGGCCAATACGTTCTCCCAGCAGCCTCCCCGAAACCTGAGTCCACACTCAGCTTTGAAGCCCGGCCCATCAGTGTGCCGGGCGGCCTCTGCCTGCAGGCCATTTATAGTGCCAGAGCTTGTGAAGCTAAAACAGTTTGATGTGTAATTGCAGGAGGAAATGGGAAACCTGCTGAGCATGGCAGGACAGAGTGCCTTATCACCCTTTATGTGCAGCCACTGCTTGCTGGAATTGCCAGCAGATCCGCACCATCAACAGAACGGTGACATTTTTCATGGGCCGCCGTGTTCTGAATCAACACTGCAATGGTGCGATTAGAGGAGGAGAGGAGGGAGACAATCCCAGCCTCGCTGGTGACAGGTCGGGCTCAGTCCTGCCTCCCTCCTTACTACCTGCTGTCTTGTGTGATATGCAAAGCAGCTGCTCCCGCCGCATTACACCCTCACATTACCTGAAAATTGAATTTTATTTGGTGGCCTGCATATCATTTATAACGCTCCTCCCACACACTTCAGTTCTCATTTAGCTAAAGGGGTATTCTTTATTTCCTGCTGGCCGGGAAACAGAAAGGAGAGAAGCCGGAGTAGAGTTGTCACATGTACCTGCAGCCCCGTGCCCCGGGCTCCCTGTGCAAGGAATGGGGTGTCCAGCAGCCCTCGCCTCTCACAGGCCAAAGTCTCCCGTCCTCCAAAATGACATCAGCCTTCCAGGGGGTGGAAGGCAGCGTTTTCCTGCCCAGCCAGCATGCTAGCTCTGCATTGCCACGTGCTGACTCATCCGTCCTGGAAACCCTCATCCTAAGCCAAATACATTGGTAAAGGCAAAGATAGGCTTTAACTTCAAAGTTTCATTGAGGTAATGTTTTTTCTAAAACACAAACAACCATCACTCTACCCTCCACTATTTCAAACCTTAAACTACTGTACAAGGTGGTTCTGCTTAAAACATCTTGGCTTCCGAAGTTACAGTATAAGAGGAAATCTTGCTTGGCCCAAATTACTTTTTTAAAAAACCAAGTGCATAAGTTTGGACAGTGAGTGTACTCATTCATAAAGCCATGACCTTAGTCAAGATACGGAGCATGTCTGTCCCACCCAGGGCTCTGTGCTCTCCGTGGGCTCCCTCCCCTCCCTGTCCCTTGGCAACACCAGCCGCCGTCACTATACACGCTGTTCATGGGGCCACAGAGCACGCCGCTCTGGTGTCCGCTGGTTCCTTTCACCCAGTATCATGATTCTGAGATCTGTTAATTTACTCCGCTGAATGAATATGCATGTTTTGTATACCCATTCCTCTGCTGATGACATACTGTGTGTGTCTATGTTTTTGCTGCCGTGAATAAGGCTGTCGTAAACGTCCACCATGCAAGTCGTGTCCTTTATGTTTTCACCTACCTAGGGTAAATGCTTAGGAGTGGAATAGCTAGGTTATCTGGCAGAAATTACCCATGGTTACAGCTTTCCAAAGTGGTTGAATTGTGTGTGTGTGTGTATGTGTGTGTGTGACTGAGGATTTTACCCAGAGCCTTCTCACTGAGCTTTATCCCCAGCCCTGTTCTTATTTTTTATTTTGACGCAGCCACTAAGTTGCCCGGGCTGGACTTGAGCTTGCAGCTGCCCTGCTTCACCTTCCCAGAGTGCTGGGTTGCAGGTGCACGCCACTGGTCAGAGCATTTTCATCCCTGCAGCAGCCCGTGAGTGTTCCAGTTCCTCCGCAGCCTCCCCGTGTGCAGTGCTCGGTCCTTATGCGCCAGCCACTGGGTGCGCAGTGGAAATTCACCATGGTTTAATTTTCGTTTCCCTGAAGACTAATGACATCGGGCGTCTTTCTATGTCCTCACTGGTCATTTATATATCTTTTAGGAAGTGTCAGTCTTTCATCCATTCTTAAATTGTCTTGTTTGTCTTATTATTACTGAGTTGTAAATGTTTTTTGTGTGCTAGAAACAGTTTTTATGAGATTTATAGAGAAAGTTCTTTTGTTGTTTTTTGTGTGCGTGTGTGTGTGTGTTTTCATCTGTGGCTTATCTTGTTATTTTCTTCTAAGAATCCTTCAAAAAGCAAAAGTTCTAACTTTCATGGAATCCAATTTATCAATCTTTTTCCTTTCAAGGTTCGTGCTTTTTATGTTCTGAGAAATCTTTTTCCTACCCCAAAGTTACAGTGCTTTTTCTCTTATGTTTTCTCCTACAAGTTTTATAGTTTTAGCTTCTGCATTCAGATCTCTGATCTGTTTTGAGTTAAACTTTTTTGTGCTGCATGAGTTAAGGGCCAATATTCTTTTGTCTTGTACTTTTTCCATATAGATACGCAATTGTTTGTGCACTTTTGTTGAAAGGACTTTCATATCCACTTTGAATTACCCCGGCAGTTTTGTGCAGTCTGAGCTGGTCCAAGTGTGATCTGGCCTCTCGGCATTGTCCTGCATGTGCCCCCAGGGGCTGCCCTTCTCACACCACCTGTCCAGATTCCTGTACCTTCGGAGCAGGTCCTGAGATCCGGGAGTAAGAGTCGTCCAACTTTATTCTTTCTATAATTGCTTTGGCTCTTCTAGGCTACTTGCATTTTCATAAAAATTTTTACAATCAGCTTGTCAATTTTAGAAAATAAAACCTGCTGGAATTTTGATTGGAATTGTCAAAATCTCTCTCGAAAATCACTTAGGTTGATTCTCAACAGCAACATGCAGAGGTTTGGGTGTACAACTCTATATATTAATTCTAAGCACAAAAAAAGGATGAGGCCCAGGGAGCCAGGCTAAAAGAGCTTGGGAAGAGAAAAGACAAGCTCATGAGCAGGCTTGCTGAGCCACAGAGAGCTAGCTGCGCCCTCCCGGAAGTGGCTTGCGCATGCGGGAGAGTCTGCCATGTGGAGTGCCTCTGCAGGGTGCATCCCTGCGTAGCTGTGTGGACTCCTTGGCCTTAGTCCATGTAGTCACTTGTTGACAATTAACTAAAATGTGGTGCCCGGTAGATGACACACATGACATAAAGGAGGAGAGGTTTACTTTGGTTCATGGTTTCATTCCATAGTTGGTTGGTCCAAGGCAGAAACAGAATTGCAGAAGGGCGTGGTGGAGGAAAATGTGATCATGAGAGCTGGGAAGCAGCAAGAGAAGGGAGGCGTCTGGGACGAGAGTACCCTTCCGGGTCACGACCTCAGTGAGCCCTCCAGCCAGGATCTACCTCCTAAGAGTGCACTCAGCTACTGAACTCATCAGTGGATGTGTTGGTTTGGGGTTTTGCAAGGGGACAATATATAATACAGGACACATAGTTTATAAGATTATTTATAATAATCACCCAAAGAATCATATACAAGAGAGTATAGGAAGTCTGTCCACACACCGAAGACCAAAGAATCCAGCTGAGGACCTGGATCCTGAGATAATGTCCTGCATGAGTCCAACTGAAAACCTAGAGCTTACCACAATGCCTCCCACAAGTCCAGTTGGAGGCTCAGAACCCACGACAATGTCTCATGCGGGCTTGTTTCATGGATCTGCACTGGGAAGGCCCAAAGGTCAGTAGTGCAATCTGGAAAGTCTATGCCAATAGGATGAAGGATCTGTGCCAGCAGGCTGAGGGATCTGCACTGGAGCCAGGAAGCAATGCTCAAAATAAGATCCAGAGCTCCCCTAAAAAGTATCTCAGCCATCCTCAGCAACAGTGATGTCCCAAGCTCCTCTGATGATGAAGACAGCTGAGTTCTCATCAGGAAAGCCAACACAACAAACTTCTCCAGGAAACTGAGCAGTGCACCATCTTTCCCTCCGGAACTAGGAAGCGATGCTCAAAGTGAGGACGAGAGCTCCCCCATAGTGAACCGAAGCCTTTCTCAGTGCCAACAAGGTCCCAAGCTCCTCAGAGAATGAAAACAGCCGAGTTCATCAGGAAAGCCAGCATGACAAGGTCCTCCAAAACAACCAACAGCTCCCAACAGCTTCTACCAGCTCCCGACAGCCTCTTCTTCTCCAGTTCTGCCTCTTATGCTGCTCGCAACAGTCCTCAGGTGGGCCTCCCACAGCCAGCACCACACTAAGTTCAGCTGGGTGTTGCAAGTTGACCATCAGTTGTCAATCCTCCACAATGGATAAATCCACTCATGAGCACAGAGCCCCCAGGACCCTGTCACCTCCCAAACATATGACAATTGTGGTGACATTTTAGATCTAAACCATCATCCCCGTGAACACTGTGGATTTACAGCTAACTTCAACTTGCCTGGCCCTACCATGCTGCCCATCTAAACTGCTTTTCTTGCAGTGGCTGTCTTGTGTCCCTGCCACGACCCCATGGCCTGTAGGAGGTATAATCTCCTGTGGAAGGCCAGGTTCTCCCCCAGAGCATACAGTTCCCCAGGGTTTCTGCCACATAACCATCCTGTGGTTACTTCCACCGCCAACCATCAAAGGTCAGAACAGACAGTAGCACAGAGCTGACACACCAGGGAGCTTCCCCCTTGGATCACTACCCAGCTAAGGATTGGCCCACAGCTCATACCTGCTAGAGTTTTGCTGAACGAGCCTCATTAGATTTTGCATGATCTAATTTAGCCCAACTTTATAAAGGCATTGTACAAGCTAGTCCCCTCTTTCTGCTACTTGATAGAATAATAGATCCATAGGAGAATTCATTTGCAACTCTAAACCCCGAGTTAAAGACGTCTCCAGGGATGAACGTGGGTGATTTGTGGAATATTGCGGTGCATTTATGAGATAGATTGCACGTCTGTGCACACGGCGAGGCCCAGATCAGGTTGCATTAGAGGCCTCTGTGTAATCCAGCCCTTCTCCGGGGGCGAGCGTGCGCTTCAGGGAGTGCTAAGTACAGAAAGCTGCGTGGAAATTGCTTCTGTGGCTGTGGTCGTGGGAGCGAGTACCTGCCTCACATTCATTTAAGCACATTAGCGAACTTCATAAACGCCTAAGTGGCTCTTAGGACGTTTCATTTGCAGGCCCCGTCCGTACCTCCTCTGCTGTCACACAGGGGCCACCAGAAATCACTCCCTTTTGAGCCTGACAGCAGGCAGACCACTCAGGGCCAGGCTGTAGGGGACTGTGGTGACCGGGCAGTCAGGGTCCAGGTGGCCTGTGTAACGTTTGGGGGTCTTCTCAGCTCCCTTCACTAGCACCTGTCTCTCTCTCCTCCTCATTTTCCTTTCCCTTGGACGTCTTGGTGAGCTGTCACCCTTCCCTGTCTGACGGCTTTCGGCCCCACTGTGATGTTCGGTGGAGGAAACCAGCAGTGTGTGCTCTCTTTGCTCTTCTTGGTGAGCGGATGCCACCCACACGCCCCTGCCCCACCCCTCACGTGGGAAGCTGCATTGGTGGACCTTTTTCAAAAGCCAGACTGTGGAGGCACATAGGGTTCTCCCTCTGAGCCCTTAAAGCTGCAGGATTCATGACCTAGGGATTTGTAGTAACTGACCCACTGTACCTGTATGAGCTCTGTAAATCCATGCAGGTTATATTACCATACCCATTTGGCTGAAAATTGAGGCTCCAGGGGGCCGCATGGTGTGGCCAGGACAGGCAGCCAGAAGGTACAGAAAGGAGGCTTCCTACCTGTATCTGACTCTTTCGTGGTACCCATGCTTGGGCTGAGATCTACAGGAGGGCTCCCCCAAGTGGCCCCCCAGCTAATCTGGGACTTTGTGCTGAGCATGAACATCAGTGCAGAGGTTGAGGATGGAAGCCAGATTCGCAGATGCCGGTGAAAGGGGAACAGGAAGGACCTCGGGGATCTTGGCATCAACACTGGGCAGAGCCGTCCCTGGGCAGTGGCCCCTCGGTGCCCACCTGCACAGCCTGGGCTGCTCTCACTTCTAATGGTTAAACGAGGCCTGGACAAGTGGCATCCTGCAGCTCATCTCACAGGGCAGTCCACTCTCCAGGGCCTCCCCACTCCCCTGCTGTCTGACCCAGGATGAGTCCAGCCAACAGTCCTGCGAATGGCAGGTTCCTGGCCCCAGCAGGGTCCCACCCCGTGCCTGAGCCCCTGGTCTAGGCAGATTTGCTGCTTCCCTTGTGCAAATCTCTACCCAAGGACAAATTCAGGCAGGGGAGCCAGAGGGTTGGGTTCATGGGACCACAGGAGGGGTATGCAGTCCGTGCACTTTCTGACTGGTCCCAAGGACTGGCGCAAAATTCATGGGTTTCAATAGTGGCTGTGAGAATGCCAGCAACCCTGGTAGTGGGAGTTGGAGTGCCCCACTAGGCCTGCACTGGGGAGGAGCCACAGTTTCCTGCCCTTTCAGACCAGCATGCTGTGGCTGCTGCCCCACCTTCCCTCATATCCCCAGTAGCCACCCTCTCCCTGTCCCTCCACAGGGCCTTTGCACATGCTGCTCCTCTGTCTGGAGTGACCTTCATTATCAGGTTCATAATATCTCATAGTTATTGCAGGCTGATCAGGTCCACAATCTCCTGAACAAGTGTACGTCAAAGGCTAAATAAAATGAGGCAAATTAATGGTTTCAGGACTCCAGGAGGATCAAAGCCCTCTCACAGAATTTGAGATTCTTTCAGGGCTAAGACCAAAACCTTCTCTGGGTGGCCTGTGTTTATTTAGTTATCAGAAGGGAGGGGAGTACTCAAGAAGGGCAGAACAGCTCAAGGACTTCTCCAAGGAAGGTATTAAATTAATCCACCTGGGAGCGAGACGCCTGAAGCCAGACTTTATCTAGTTGAGGTTGGATCCAGGTGTCCTTGGCTGTGATCTTGTCTTGTCCTTTGAGATGGTGTGGTTTCACCCACCATTATAGGTCTCAGTAGGGATCAGTGACTCACAGAGGTTCACTTCCTGTGAGTCCGCTGCCCATCTCCAGACAAGGAGCCTGGGCTTTGGACAGATTCACAAGTAAACATGAAGAGCCCCTTGGTTAATTTAAGTCCTGCTCAGGGCTGCTTCGTAGTGGTCTCAATCATTTCAGGGCCTGATCAGTCCTGCTGGTCCCCCAGATCTTACCTCATGTGTTCTCTCTGCAGGGCCTGTCCCTGACCTAGTCCTCCCAGTCCCAGCCTCGATGAACCCCTCTGGCCCTCTTTGTCCCGACAGTAAGCACCTGGGTCACTCAGACCATGTCATACATTACTGTGGACTCCATCTTAGCACAACTCCTATCCTGCAGTTAAGACCTGATGCCCTGCCCAGGGTAAGAGCAGTCTGGTGAGGTCTGGCCCACTCCTGAATCCAGGCAGAAGTCTCCAGCTGGGATGGCAAGGTCACCCGCATTCTGGCCACCAGGTTACACATTCCCACCACCCTCTGTGGTCGGATAATCTGCCAGGATGCGTCAAGAACTCCCAAAAGGTCTGAGCATAGAATTGCAGCTTTATGATCAAGGGCGTGAGACAGGGCTGGAGGGGAGGACTGAGGCCCCACCCCTTCCTAGAGGAGCGAGCCCTGTCCCCTCCTGGCATAGCTCTCTGCTCACCACCAGGTAACTCTACTGAGCCTCAGGCTCCAGCACTCTTGCTGATCTCATTACACAAGCAGGACTCAGTAGCTCACTGGCCTCTTGATTAAAACTAATCTTCAGTCCCCCCTTCCCCCAGGAGGCCTGACTGGCTTAGAGTCCCCAGCTTCCAGCAAGCCCGTTGGTCTTTCTGGGGACCAGCCCCCATGAAAACCATCTAGAGGCCAACAGTGAGTCACCTCATTAGCATAACAAAGACACTCCCATTTCTCAGGAAATTCCAAGGGTTTTTAGGAGCCCCTGCCAGGAATGAGAGACAAAGACCAAATTCTTTATCACACAACAGAGTGGCTGTTTCATTCTTGTCTGCTTCACCCTCTCAGGAGCTTAGGAAGGCAGGATCCTGCCGAGGTTGCTTCGCCTGTATTTTAGCATACATACAGAACCATGTGTGTACATGTGTACTTACACGCATGCATATTTAACACACATGAAGTGCCTAGGTATACAGAGACTTGTGTCCTTACATGTATGCATACTTCATGGCTGCAGGCATGTGTGTATATATATGCATTTAAAAATAGATGTTCAGTATATTCACGCTTCGGATACACGCAGTCCCTATGTCCTTACACACATGCGCATTTAACACCTGCAGCTCCATCCGTACAGGTATCTCCTATTCACGTGCATACTTGCATGCATACAGGGCATCAGGCAAGTCCTGAGTGCAGAGCCCAAACCCCCTTGCCCTGCCAGCCCTTCCTTTTTTGCTCTTCTGTAACTGCTCTGCAACCAGGGAAATAGCTTTTCAGAATCACCGGCCCGTAGGAGAAACCTGTTTATTTACCTTGATGTACATTTTTCCCTTTTTTGGTATATGTTATTTTCCCACGGCAAGATCCTTGTTTTCTTCGGAACGGTGCTTAAAATGATAGCATTTAGCTGAGGAAACAGCAGCCCATCCTCTGTCTGCTGTGACACAGCAAAACGCTGGGACTTGCTTCAGCAGCTCGCGTCCCTCTCCTGGGCTCAGCATGTCCTCGCGCTGGGCGCTGATTACTAAATAAGGTGTCTGCGCTGCAGTCATTCCATCCCGAGAGCGGCTGTAATCAGAGTTCTAGCTACATGGGCTTCCTCACCGGGAGAGAGAACACTGACCAGCTGACTTTTAAAAGTAGATCTTCAGTATATTCAGAAAATAAGGAAATACCAGGTTTTCTTTCCTTCTCCAGATCCCCTGGGCCTGTTGTTTTTCACTGTGAGATTTAGGTCCACAGCACTTCATTTGAAAGGAACTAAGTGGACGGGTACCTGTAATGACGACCCTATTGTGGATCAGCTCATTTTGTTGGAACAGCCACAAGACAGATAGAAGACTCTCACTGGGGCTGTGGACGTCCCATTCACAAAGAGATGACTAGTAGTGATCCCAGAGACACTGGCCATGTCCAGCAGTGCAGGAGCCTGCAGGCTTCTCCTGTGAAGAACGGTTAAGCAGTGGCTTCCCCAGCAGCTCCTCCCCGCTGCGTTGCAGCTCTTGTGAGTGGTGTGGATTTTGGTAACATTTTAGTCACTCTGCATAAGCCACATTTGCATTTAGCCCAGGAACCGTGGTTTGGTGGCTCTAAATGAGCCATGCTCCAAATTTCTGACACAGAGGTCCCAAACCAGGAAGATTGCCTGTGGATCCCCCTAATTGATGAATCAAAACTTTCCAGTTATGCTTTGAATTCAAGGCCAAATATCTTGGGAAGATGTGCTGCTTTTAAAAAAAAAATTATGCTATCATAAAAGTAGATAAACCCACCAATATGAAAATGCAGCTTCCATGAAGAATTCACATTAGAAACTATGAAAACCCATACCCCATGCAATTTGAGTGTGTTGCTTCTGACGAAGCCGGGAAATCTTTCTGTAAGTTTGAGTTTTATAGTGTATGTTTTGTTCTCTTTGAGAGTACCTCATAAATCAATTGGACACATTTTGCTATAAAAGAAATATTTTATGTGTGAAGTACTTTCTTCAAGATTTTTCTCTTTTATCAGGGGTTTGTAAAAGTACAGAATGACATGTGGGTATAATTGGTTGGCCATAGTCCTTAACTGTGGATGTCGTATATCTCTGCTTATGCAAAATTTATTTGAGTGTCAGAACTTTGTTGAGTGGATAAGGTGGGAAAAGCAGCCTTGAAAGCATTACATATGAAAAAGAATATTCTGCGCTTCAAATAAACTTTAGCAAAGCTCTGCAACTCTGTATTGATAAGATGATGAAATTAAGCTGCCCAGAAATATGTCCTGGACAAAAATAGACCCTACCATCTCATTAAGTCAGTAGCCCACCAGGAACCCCAGGAAAGACGCCCAATTCATTTTTCAGATAAACAGATAGTAAAAATTAATCAAGAGACCTAACTTATTTAAGAGCACTGAAATGAAGAGAAAGCTCATTATTATTATTTATACAGAGAAGACGCCTCGGGTAAAGTATCTCGGTGCCCCTTTTATTTTCCCTCTCAACCTAGCATATGTCTTGCGTGTTGACTGTTCTGACTGAATATATTTTTAACTTTTAAAATAATTGTCTCAACTGAAAAATACTTTGACTTTTTCTCAAAATGGTCAAAACAGTCTCGGTGCTTGAAATTGGAAGATGCTGGCCTGTCTTTTAAGAACAAGTACCCGAGGAGAGTGTTGAAGGGTGTACTGCAGTGTCTAGCACAGAGTAACAGACCCCTCATGGCTCACAGCAGCAAGCTGTCACTGCCTCCGTGGTCCTGGGGTCACTCCTGGTCCTTGGGGTCACTTGCACTCAGGAACTGCCAGACCCTGGAGTCTTCCCCAGCAGTGCCCAGCCTGCCAAGATGGCGCATCTTGTGGCCAAGATGGCGCGTGTCTGTAGCCACCAGCAGACTCTGGCCGTCATCTCGGAGGTCTGCTGAGACTACAAATTGGACATGTTTCAAGCTTCTCATGCCATGAGGCCTAGCTTCTGGGAGGGGGTTCTCCCTAAAGGGAACATTCTAAGAGTCTTGTGTGGAAGCTAAAGGCTCCTGAGGCCCAGCCTTGGAGTGTGGGAACTCACTGCTGATCAAAGCAGCACTGGTCAGTCTAGTTCACAGGGTGTCACTGGTCACACTCTCTGAAGAGAAGAGCAACCTGCACAGACAGAGAAGGAAGAACTCAAGAGAACCTTGGGGAACCTGCTTCTGCACCACGAGGAAGAGGGCTCCTCAGGCAGTTGTTGGGGAAAAGAAAGGCAGCCTTGCGCACTTCACTCCTAAATGGAATTTCCGCTCAAACATGCCTCCCTACCGAGATCCATTCTGCCTAATACACTCAGTCTCTTGGAATCAGTCCTCACAGATCGTGCTTTACATATACCTTACATCAAATCCCAGAGGTGATGCATGTTAACTGCAAAGTGACCACACACACAAGGCAAACACAAGACTCTGTGAAGATAATGCAACCGGTGCTGGGAAGGTACAAGGGTCACAGCCACAGTGAGTGACCAGGAGTGGGGTTCCACTGGATATCCACTGCAGAGGCCAAAATCGGTTCACCCAGTGGAGGTGTATGTTCCTCAGAAGAGGATCACCGAAATGATAGCCAAGTTAAGAAGACACCCTTAGGAAGCTCGTGAAATTTGAAACTACTTTTTACAAATAATCACTCTGTAGTAGAACTCTGTGAGACTTAGTAAAAGACGCAGTCTCCTGACTGCTGTGTGCTTTTCCTAGCAGGCCACACCAAAAGAAGCAGTGAAGTCCCCTTTCACTGTATAAAAATCAGTATTCAGTTCAAATTATGTCCGAAAATTCATTAAGAATAAAATAGCATACACCTGTTTTCAATAAATGTCGGTTTTGTCTTTTTGATATGAAATACTGCATAGGTGTTGTTTGCACTATTAGCTATAACATTCTAACTGCAGTTGTTGGTGGATTTGACTTGAGGTCTGTGATGGGTTAGGTCTAAAATGCCCCCCCCCCTCCCCGTAAAGACTCACATGGTCAGAGGTAGCGCTTTTCAAAATGATGTGGCCTGAGGGTGCTGTGCTCCTCAGTGAATTCATCCATTGGTGAGCTCATCCGTAGCTGAACGTGCTTTTAGGAAGTAGGACCTGATTAAAGGAGATGAGTTATTAGGAATGTGAGCCCTAATTTTTCTATGCTCTGGCTGCCAGGGGTCTAGCAGCTGTCCCCTGGTAGGCACTTCCTCTATGCCAGTTCTGCTTTGGAGCCAACCAACCATGGATGGAGTGCTCTGAAACCATGAGACAAAGAAACCTCTCCTTTAAGTTGCAGATGTCAGGTATTTTGTCCCAGCAACAGGAAAGTGACTGAAACAGGGTCTTTCTGAAAGTTGGGGTGGCTCTGTAGAAGGGCCTCTTGAACACTGACCCAAGGGACAGGGGTAGGAAGTCTAGGCCCCACCTCCACCATCAGATGGTAACCTTCGTGGGTCATGTGGCTGACCTGGGCAGGAGTCCCAGTGCCTCCAGCTATCACAGTGCCTCCCTGAGGAGGGGAGGAGTGAGGCCAAGGCCTGGCATCTGCGTCACATGATTAAGTGCCGCTATCCACAAGACAGTAAGTTCTGGAAGGAGGTGGTTATGGGGAAGAGCAGAGGTCAGCAAATGTGCAAGCAGATTGCTGTCGTGAAAAATATGGGAACAGTCAGCACAGAGACTTTGGATCTGAATAAAAGTTTCTGTTGAGACCACACAGAACCTCAAAGACATTTCCTGTCTCGGGCTTCAGTCCTGGGGTAAAAAAGATTCGGTTCTTCATCCATTTCAGAGGAAGGAGTGACGTCTTTGAGTTTCGGGCCCTTGCTGTGTGACAGGCTTCCGCAGGGCTCTGGAACGGCAGACTTGAAACACACGCAGCCTTGCAGCCCCAGCCCTGTTGTTGTGCTGCCCGGGAAGGCCCCATGTGCCCATTCTCAGAAAAAGAGATGGGCCTGGATTTTAGCGTTAGGATTTCAGAAGGAAAGGAATCATCACACTGACCCCCGGATTGTAGAGGATTTGGGCAGAGTGACGGAGCCAGGACTACATAGCCAGCTGGGGCAGAACTGGGCGAGGCCTGAGGTCTCTGGCGACTTATTGATATCACTAATGACACCCATTCCCTTTGGAGAGAAGCCACCTTGCCTCGCTGCTTTTGAACCAATCTGGTCCTACTGTGGGCTGAATACTCGTGTCCCTCTGAGGTTCGCATGTTGAAACCTAATCACCAAAGGGTGATATTTGGAGTTGGGGCTTTTAAGGGTGATTAGATCGTGAGGGCTCCACCCTGATGCATGGGATCAGGAAAGAGACCCCAGAGAGCTGCCTCACCTATTCCTCCCCTTGAGGACACAGGGGAGCTGCCATCCAAGAAGAACTGGCTTTCCCCAGACACACAGTCTAATTGTACCTTGACCTTGGACTTCCAGCCTCCGGAATTGTAGCAGTTTGCATATTATCCAGTCTCAGGTATTTTTGTAGCAGCAAGGATGGGCTAGGCCAGTTACATCAAAACAGGAGGGCAGGGTTGGATTGTTCATTTTGCAACATGTGTAATCCAGTTCCCTTGCATTCATACTAGTGGGAAACAGCTTCAGAAAAACTGAAGAACTGGTGAAGGAGAAATTATTGCAGGACTTCTAATCCTACACTCGTGTTCGTGTGTTCCTTCCAAAACACAATAACCAGCATGAAGCCAATCCGTGCTTGTAGGCCACTTAGATGCAAAGGCAGCCTGAGCTTCTGGAAGCTGTTATTACTATTTTAAATGCTTCTATTTAGTGTGATGGATTGTATCAGTCTTTGCTAAATTGAGCACGTAAAGGAGGATTTATTCAAGATGTATTTAAGGACGTTAGTGCGCTCTTCATAAACTGCAGTACAGGGGAGCCTTGCTCCTGGCGGCATGAGAGCTGCTGCGCACACTCATGGAGTGTCCTTGCTGTGGCTGGACGGAGCCCTGGCTCTGCTGTGGACACCTGCAGATGCTTCACCTTCAGCATCTGCAGCTAAACAAACCACTGTTGTCAGATCAATCAACTTCTCCGTCTTCCTATGATCCTCATCTTGCTGTGAAAATGCTTATGTTTAAAAAATATGTAACAGATTTCAAGACTCCAATAAAACAATTGCAGGACTAGCCGGCACTGGGAGCAGAAGTGGCATTTCCAAGGGGCCCACGCGGATGTCTCGGGCCTTCGCTTTGAGGTTATACATTAAGCACCACTTAAGCTGCCTGCAATCATGGCAAGCGTGTGTATTATGGGAAATAAATGCACCATGGTGAACATTAACCTGTACTCGGGGCGCCTCGTTGCTTTCAGTGACTTCCAGAGAGAAAAAAGTGTGTTGAGGGCTTGAGAGATTCGCCGATGTAGCTCCTTATAGAAAACAAATAGCAAAGAAGTCTAACCCTCCTCTTACCAATAATAACACACCATGGGGATGCATTTCTCAAGTTGGACCGTAGATCTTTCTACCGTGGTTTCCTCCACCTCGACTCTGCTGGGATCAGAATCATTCTCTGCAGTGGGCACGTCCCGTGTGCTGTCCTACTCAGCAGTGTCCCTGGGCCCCTCCCACTCAAGGACCCGAAGGATACCCCCTCCTTTGCTCTAGCCCCACTCTGTCAATCAAAATTCTCTGCAGGTTGCCAAATGTCTCCAGGAGACCAAAGCAGCCCACATGGAGAAACCTGGCCTCAGACGTATTTCCCGCTTGTGGGTTGTTTTAACTGCACTACAGCCTGGAGAAGCCCCGCCCCCACCTACCTGAAAAGCACCTCGCTTTCGCTGGGGGGCCCTGACTGTCACTCCCCGCCCCCGCTTTTGCCCCAGCACCATCAGTGCCGCCTGAAGTGGTGCAGTAAATATTCCAGAGCCTGCCTTGTTATGCTGGAGTCATTTGAAAATCAGCTTTGAGACGTGGCTGCTATTTTAGGGATCATCACACATCATCTGCTGTTTGGTGTCAAACCCGAGCCGCGGTTACTTAACACTGATTAATAAATGGCAGGTTGTCAGCACTGGCTGTGAAGATACTTCAAGGAGCCATTGTTCTTTTAAATTAAAACATTTAAACATTTAAATCCAGGGCTGGTTCTGGGGGCTCACTCTAATTATTCCTTTTGTCTTAGCATACCTTTCTTCCCCCCGATCGCACAGCTGTCATGCCAGTCGTACCTGGAGTCACACACACGGCAGCCCTTTTCCTATTAACTGGCCTTGTTTTTGTGAGGAAAGGTGGGAGCCGCCGGAACAGATATTAATTTTGAGAGAAGCCTGCTGCGTAGGTTATTAAAATGAGCGTGTCTGAGGGCTGCAACTCTCTTGATTTACATTCCGGACAGAACTTGCAGGACTGGGTCTGGCCTGGCTGTGTGTATGTCTGTGTCTGTGTGTTCCTGTATGTGTGTAGTTGTATATTTGTGTGTATCTGTGTGCCTGTATGCGTCTGCGTGTCTTTGTGCATTTGTAAGTCCGTATCAGTGTCTCTGCATGTGTGTTGGTATGTATCTGTGCATGTGCGCACACGTGTGTCAGGAAGCGTTTTTTCTTCCCTTCTGGTACGGGGCGGATATTACTCCCTTTTCTCTCCATTCCTCCCCCTTCCTGATCATGAGAAACGCAGCCTGACTCTGGCCACCTCTGGCAAATAGGGATGTATCCAAGACTGTCATGGGCTCTGGAGTCGCAGGAGCTCGTGGGGGACCCAGTGGGACAGTAAGCAGAGCCTAGTGACTGTGGAAACCCAGGCAGGACTCGACCAAACCCTCAGATTTTATCCCAGGTCAGCTCCACACGGGCAACAGCATGAATGGCCAGTGCCTGTCTGCAGTAGAGGTGTCCAGCTGCCCAAGACGGACTTGCGAACTGGTGCCCCCTTCCGAGTGGGTGGCAGTAGCACCCATGCTAAGAACAAAGTGTGCGAAGGACAGTGGGAGTGCTGGGTGCAGGGAGGGTCAGTGGTAGGGAGGGTCAAGACACAGCACAGACCCCGTCTGCATACCACCGCCAGCCCCTGTGCTCCTCCATGTCACCCTGGACTAGGGGACGCAGCTCTTACCTTTGGCTCTAGAGATGCTGCTTTTTCAGCAACCTTAGGACCCACCTGGGTCGTGTTACAGTTAGCAGCGCTCTCAGTGAAGTAAGTTGTTTAAAAAAGAAAGAAAGAAAGGCAGATGCAGCATTTAAGGCACAAAATGCAGGGTATGCTGTGGACCAGGCCCTGTCCCTGTGTGTGGTCCTACAGCCGCAGACCCTCACCCACCACACCTCTGGGTCGTGAGAACAGGGCAGGAGGGGGGCTGGGGTCCTACAGTGCCTTTTCTGCCCCTTCTGCCCTCATCTCTGGAGGAAGGAGTCTGTAGTCAAACACTCGGCTTCCTTCTCCTCCAGACTTCTGGAGGCCAGTGCTCCTGGCCCTGGAGCACATCCCTCCCACGGGCGTTCCAGGACAGGTTGCAGCCCTCAAGGCAGTCAAGGTGGCGATGGACCCAAGACGAACTGCAGGCCGCTTGTCCAGTGTGACAATTCTTAGGTCCACTTTAAGAAAGACAACTAATAAGGAAAGATGACAAACTCTAGGGCTTTTTTTTAAGGAAATGATGCAGTTCACATTCCTCTACTTAAAGATGATTGTAGTATATACATTAAAAAAATCAAACTGGAGAAGTTATTTTCACAGCCAACACAACTAGCCAGCTATTCATTTGCAGAGCATGCAATGCCAGGCACACTCAGAGAGGTCCGAATGCTGAGTGGTGAGTGTGAAGGGTGTGTTTACAGCTGCCTGTCCTCCAGCTGTGGAGAAGTAGAGCCTGGCACCCACCGGGCACACTTAACCAGACAATAATTCAGAATGCATTTATTAGTCCAAATAGCCAGCTGCGGTTTTCCTGTAAAACTTATTTCCATAAATTTACCTTGGTTTCAATTATAGACTTAAAAATAAGTAGGAATGCAGCTTTAATGTTATGTAAATAAATATTTGATTAATTGCATTGCCTACAAAAATTGCTTTTCCAGAAAGAAAGCCTTTATGCTTTGATCCGACTCATATTTTAAATTAAAGCCATTTTAAAGCAAATCAAGAGCCACGCTTTTAAACAGATATTTCTGTTCCGCTGGTCTCACTTACGCTGTTCTGAATCATCAAACACTCCTCAGTACATCAGTGTCCCTTCCTGGGGTTCCCGGCCATTTGTTCCTCCTTGTACTCGGAAGTTAGCTGGAACCCATTCTGCTTTATGGAAAGTGGCCCTAGGAGAGCGTGCACGTGTGTTTGTGCATATGTGTTCCACACACTGCCCATAACTTTCCTTGAGATTGACTCTCAGGGCTGAAGGATCGGGATGTTTTTCAAGGGATTGTCCTGCTGCCCTGTGTTCATGAGCGTGTATAAATTGAAAGCCATCTCACGCTAACTCTGTGTGTATTTATATGTAGACATTAGTACATGTATTAGTTTTGGCCAATTTGTTAGGGGGGAATCGTTCCTTAAAGTTTCACGTGTCATGCTTATGGAAGCTAGCCTTCTGTCTCCACTCAGTCTTGGTCATGTGCTTTTTCCCTCTCAGTTACTTGGTTTGCTGGTCCCACCTTCCTGTCCCCCGGAGTTCCTGTCTTCCTCTCTGTATACCTGTGCAGGAAGTCTGTACTGACCCTTTGCCCGCCCACTGTGGCAAACCCCCGCGGCGTTCCCCGGGTGACGGGTCTTGGGGCTCCCCTGTGTGCTGCAGGCTTGTTCTCAGCCCCGCCCGTCCGTCTGGTTTGCCCTTCTTTCCCATTTCTCTCTGGTGCGTTTTCTGTCTTCCATTCTTCCCACTCTCTGCCACTCTTTTTCCTCCTGCTCTGCCTCTTCCTTCCTTTCGTTTGCTGACATGCTGAAAAGGGAGCTTCCTTTTTTGGATCCCACAAGCTTTTCTCTCGCTCCTGCTGTCAGTGCGTGTCTGTCTTCCCTCACCGGGGCCCTGATTTCCACACGTGATACACTAGACATGAACCCGCGGGCCCTACGTGAGTCGTCCCAGCCCTGGCGGCTTGTTTGCAGCCCAGAGGGTCTCCACACTCCGGTGACAAGCGGCCTGTGCCGGAGACACCTGCCCTCGGCCCTCTGTGTCCCAGGTCCCGCCCCGGGCCCTTCCCACCCTGCTGCCTGGAAGCAGGTTCTTTCATCGTTTCCCTAAGAGATTTCTGTTAAACAAACCTGCACCCTCCCAACCAAAGCAGCATTATAGGAATGTTTTATGAGCGAATGTAGAAATTAACGGGGAAACGTACCAGGAGCGTGGGATGCTTGGCGCTGCTGTTTGCTCCTCCCGCCCTGTGCAGTGTGGTTAATCACACATCTCCTGGCCGGCAGCTCTAATCTCTCCACCATAATGGGCCTTTTATTTCCATTTGTGTTGAGTTTGTAAAATAAACACGTTCTGTGTTTTCCAGGAAGATAATGGGTATCTCTGGAAGGACAAAGGCGACTCGGATGTAGCCGCTCTGTGCTGCGATGAGCACGAGAGGAATTTTACGTAGCGCTTTATCGCCGTTCTGGTGGCAAGAAATGACTTAAATAGACCTCGCCTCCGAAAGCGTAATTGCGTTAAGCCTTGTTCTGATGAACTTTTCCTCGCGTGGACGTGCAGCTCTGCATAATGAATATACAAATAGGCACCCTGCGCACCAGCGGCTTTCTTTTTGATCTCCGAAAAGGCTATTCTTTCTCTTTTTTTAGGCCAATTCTTCGAGTTTAGGGATGGAGAAACAGCAATAACAATAATAACAACAGCCTAGGAAAATCAAACGGAATCAAAAAGCCCTGAAATATGTAAATTTTCATTAGGAAAACAGCTGCAGTGACTTGATTATGCAGTAGGTCACATCTCGGGCCGCCAGGTCCTGAATGCACAAGGGTTTGCGCCGCCGCTTTTGGAAAGCGGGATTCTCATTAACTTGTGTTTCTTCCCCACAGCCTCCCGGGAGGCAGCTGGTAAATGGGGTGGCACCTGCCCACCGTGGCGGGCTGCAGCAGGGGACTCCAAACTTAATTTTCGCTGCTTTGAGGGTGCTGCTGCCAGCCAGCCTGGCATTTTTGACCCAAGCCAAGGCTGTCCTCAGAGACCTGCACATTCATCTCCACTGGGGGCAGGGACCTTGGAACAAAGGTCAGTGTGTATGGCCAGGCCCGCTGCCACCAGACCTAAGAAAAGGGGAAATTAAAGCCGCTCATTTACATACTCTCCTATTCTCCCGCTCCGCACAAATCTGCCTCTCCGTGGTCACAGCTGCTCTCTGCTCCCCAGGTCCCTCTGCTAATAAGGCCTGTCTGTCCCTGCCGTCCAGCTTCACTCCACAGCGTGGGATGCAGGGTACTTTCTAACTGGACATGTACACTGGTGTGCTTACATGATAATTTCATGCAGTTTCCTAATAGGCAGGGAGAGAATAGAGTGAAAGAGAAGACTTCCACAACTTTTATTGCTCTGTAAAAATTATTTTAATAGGAGTGTACGTTGATAGTAGGAAATGTTAATAACAGTAGGCAAAGATCGATATATAAAATCAGCACTGTGAATATTTTGATTTACAAATATCTTTTGTGGCATTTCTTGTTAAATCTACAAAAGTGAAATTGTGCCAGTTAACTTTTCCCCTCAACTTACCTATCTACTGTGGCTGTTTCCCCTGCGATGTGTAATTTTCTGCACCCTGTTTAAGAGCTGCATAGATTCCCTATATTCCATGGCAGCTCATAAGACTGATTTTCACAACCAATTTCAGGAGAAGAGCTTTGTTCCATCTCTGCCTCCACTCAAGGGGAAAAGGCATTTCTGCACACGCTGATTTAGTGACACCAGCTCTATTGCCCTGGTTCTATTCTGGAAGAGCGACGGCATGTGGGGGCTGGGCCCTGCACCTCTGCCTGAGCCTGAGCCAGACCCTCATCCAGGGAGGGAGTCCAGGGTCTGGTCCCTCGTCCGTTGCTAACTGTGCCACTGTGAGGGCCACAGCGGCCTAGTGCCTTGCCCGGAACGTTTTTGAATGCCTTTCTGTTTGTGTGTGTCTGCAGAAATCTGCTGGGGCTGCCTCTTGTGACGCATCATCTTGGGACCGTCCTCCGGAACTGACTTTGTGAGGTCCCAGGCTTGACGATGCTTGACCATTGGGAACGGGGGCAAATGCTGCTTTCTAGAGAAGCTATCTGAGAGCTTCTTCATGCACAGGCAGCAGCTGAGGTGCAGAGTGACCGTCACAGCATCAAAGCCAGAGGAGCTCTGCCTTCTCCCACTGTCCTTCTTTTGGTTCTTAATCACACAAGAGCTGTCCACTGACCCCTAACCTCCAAACATACAGTTCATCTCCACAAACCCTTGTGCCAGTTCTTCACGACACAGAGGACTTATCAGGGAGGGCTTTGGCTACAAAAGGCTGTGTTTATATTCACGCGTGATCAGGTTTCCAGCTATGTTTGGGGTTACGTCTGTGGGTTGCTATTCTAGTTCCCTTATCATTGTCCCAAGCCAAGAGGGGCTGTGCTTGATGGGCAGCGGGCGTTGCTGTCTGGAGCCTCAGGACTGAGAGAGCCCCAGTGTTCCTCTGACTGACTATAGATCTTACTTTCTCCTCCTTTGCTCCCAGAACTCTTGAGTGAACTCCTCTCTACCCTGACCCACTGTTCTGGCAATGTGACCACCCCCAGCAATGGGCTGGGCGAGTCCTGGTGCTATGGGCCCACCCTGGGAAGACCTCTGCAACAGCCTAACACCATCCCTTTACATCAGTCCCGTGCGGCCCACTGGGGAGAAATCCCACCAAGTAGTCAGGCTTTGGCTTCCACAGAGAGAAGGCGTGGAGTGTGGAGGACCAACTGGGTGAATCTCCTTGAAGGAGGAGCAACTGCCTCCATTTTGGCTGAACCCAATTTCCATGTACTGATATGTACAGAGCTGGCCAGGACTTTTCCTTATCCCTTCGATTGACTTCAAGCAATGCATATCAGTCCAGCTGAGGTGCTGATGGTAGTCTTTGAGGACCACAGGCAATGTTTCCCCAGACCCCCGTTGTTCCCTTGTGTGAGCCGGGAGGAGGTGGGATGAAGAGCCAGTGCTCCATGCTGTTGGCTGGGGTGGGCCTCCAGATAGGGACTGTGACTTCCTGGGGCTTAAAAGATTACACATCAGAGCTGAAGCGCCAACCCCAAAACACTGAATACTATCTCAGTTGTGCTGTGCAGATCATTCTTTCTGCATATTCTTCTCTCTGCATATTGCAGAGGTGATTTGGGGCCTCCCGCCTGGCCCGGCTCACAGCGCTCACCTACTTCCCGCCACTCTCACAGTCACTCATCCTCAAGCCGCTCCCAGGTTCGGCCCTGGGTGGAGGCCTTTGTTCTGGATAGCCATCACCGCGGCTGGACTTAGGACTACTTGGCTCCCCAAAATTGCAAATATGCCTTAGTGTCTGTTCTCTGTGTGGATTGCTCTGGAAGTGATAGATTGGAATTAGTTCGCTAGGATTCCAATAACTTTTCCATGGGATTACAAATACGAACTTCCTGGGCCGAGACAAGGACCAGGAAGGGCTTTCTATACTGGAGTGGTCAGCAGAAAACGAGGGCGCTCAGGACAGGGGTGAGTGCTCCAGCTAGGCCCATGCACCTAGACAGGTGTCAGGCAGGAGGCCATGAGAATGGAGACAGAGAAGAGAGGTAGGAGCCTTCTAGAAAGCAAGTCTGAACCAGTGCAGCCTGAGCTGCCCTGGGATGTGTCTGTAGGCTTCTGCAGCATCTTAATAAGGCCATTCTAGGTCTTCTATCAGTAACAATCATGGGATTTCACATCTCCCTTCCTTTTAGAAGTTTGAGTGATCAGGGGTCTTTTGTAGCAGCATCTTCTGCTTTTGCTTAGAAGTTGTGCAGAGCTTGGGGGCCGCTATCCACAAAGCTCCCTGTTAACCCAGACATCAGCTGCTTCTGGTCCCTCATGTATATTGTGCCTGCAGGGTTGCGGTCTCTCCCCACAGCTCCTCATGCCTGTCCGCAGCCTTCCTTTGGGGGAGGAAGACCTCCTTCCTGTTCTGCAAATGGGGGGTGAGGATGGTGTTGCTTCATATAACTTCTTTGAGAGGCTCCTGGGGCAAGCAGACCGCAGCTCTGACCCTGCGTTTGGTTTGCTGGTCTGTCAGTGAGTACCCAGGGCAGTAGCTGCATCAGTGCCTCCTGGACAGAAGACCCTCAGCCAGCAGACATAGTGCATGTGTGGGAAGACATGAACTCGGCCTGCACAGGCCTGTGCCCCAAGGAGGCAGAGGCAGGACTTCAAGGCAGTTCCTTTGCTCCATCAGTGAAAACACTAACAGCTGCTCTGGGACTAGTACTGCCCCTGGGCCATATACTTGCTTGGCACACGTACTGTACATGGTATTGTCATGCTCACCCCCATCAGCAGGTTAGGAAACAGAGGGTAAGGATGCTGGTCTGTTTCCCAAGGTTCTGCAGCGAGGGTGAGGCATAGGTGCAACCAGAACTGTGACAGTGGGCGTCCTGACCCCACAGCCAAAGCAAGCTGTCAGCACTGGTCTGGGAAAGCCAAGGATTTTGAGTAAAAAGTGTTTCCCGGCTGCATGTGTCCTGAGACTAGATGGACCCTTAGTCACAGGCCACAAGTTAAGATGGTTGAGCCCAAAAGGGAGGTGAGTCCATCCCCACCCAGACTTCCTCTCATTTATGGGCATTCAGATGATTTAGGGAGAAGCCATTTGAGAATTAATTATCCAGATAATTGCCTAACACTTAACTCATTTCATAAAAAGTAAACGTGATTGTCAGACACACTCTCAGTCTGCGTCCTTCAGCAAGCACCCTTGACCTCCCTGAGAGCAGAGCGCATCCGAACTTTTCCTTTAACTCGTTTGTCTGTTGATTGTTAATCTAGAGGAATTGGCCAGCACACACTCAGGCCCCACCAAGGAGTTATGTGGCTATTGAAATGCTGTGCTTATGTCGTAACGAAGCGGTCTCGTTTTGTCTTTCCTGCCTGAGCCCACAAGCAGTCAGGCAGATTTACATGTTGAGTTCCAGGCGTCTTTGAAATTTATCTCATGTGTCAGGAAATTATAGGAGATGATGCCTGATTCCGCTGGCCTGTAATGGATCTCAGTCCCTCATTTAAGGATTTCCTTACACTACTTGATGGAGAAGAAAAGCCAACCTTAAGTAGCTTTATGTGTGTAGTTTGCTTTCTGAAAAGATTGCTAATCCTAGTGGGAATTTATGTAAAAGCATTCAGCCCCTGCAGAATAGTCAAGGTTTCCATATTTATCAAACACAGCTCTTCTTGTGTGAATAATGCATTCTGGGCCCGGCTCCGTAAATTGCCTTAGTTAATGAATTTCAAAGGTAGAGATGGTCGTTGAAGCATCTTACTTGGTGGTCTTGCCATCTGAGTCTTGCTATTTATTCAGTTTTTAAACTTTTGTAATTGTTGAAGAGATTTCTAACATTTTGTACAGAAGTAACACAGGGAAAGCAAGACCAATGTCATTTGCTTACTTTCTTCACAGTCCTTGAACTATGTTCTTTAGACATACGCAGGCCTCGTGGCGCACGTACTATTCAGTACGGGGGACGGAAGGGGCAGACCAGGTCGGTACTGACTAGGGGAAGCAGCAGAAAGGGGAAGTGCGTGACATCTCTTCTGTTTCTTACCTTTTCCCATCCATCCTCCTCCCCACAGCCCGAAGCTCTAACTGATAATAAAACACTTGAGAGAAAGCATAGCTGGCATTTAATCCTGCAGCTTCTTAAAAGTTAGACTGGTGACGTGTCAGCTCCTGAGTTAGCAGTAGAGAAGAAGGTTTTATTAAGAAGCAGATGAAGAAATGAAAATCAAACTTCCTGGGAAGTAATTATATCGGTTTATAATAAGCCATAAGAAATTTGAAAGGAAGGGGAAAAAAAAGGCAGCGAAAGAGTATACTGAGGATATTAAATTAAGTAATTTTAATGTCACCATTTGATATCCAGGAACACGAACAATTTGTAGTTCTCGAAACTGTCAAGTTGAAGCAGTCATCTTTCTGTCGCGGGAACAGTGGCACTGGCGGGGCCTCTGCGTCTTGGTGCACAGGAAGAAGGAACTCAAACTGCAGGTTGCAGATGCAGGTTGCCCTGTACGCCAAGAGGAGTGTCGGGGCTCAGGTCGCTGCATGCGCACTGGGCCAGGCCTGGCTCCGCGTGAGGTCTCCCAGGCAGGTGGCTGCACCTCTCTGAGCCGTACCTGTGTCCGGCCCCTCATGAGGAGGATGCTGACGATGCCCTGTCCTAGCCAGGGGAGTTAGGGTCTCAAGTATGGAAGACACATCACCAAGGACAGGTGGAGCACACTGCAGATTTTTCTTCCCTGGACAGGTCACTACTTTGCATGGGCGGAAAGACAGAGGGCAGCCCTGGAGGTGACCGGGCTGCGCTGGTGAGAGTCTTGCAGCTGACACTGTCTGAGCTTGCAGTGAGGTGTCCCAAAACCATGCAGAATGCCCCTCTTTGGGCTCTGTACTGTCCCCTGGGGCCAAGGTGACCTTGGTGGTAAAAGTAGTGGCTATAGAGGAGGCGTCAGCCCAGTCAGTGGCGGCGATAGCCCCAGGGGACAGTATGACAGGGACCTGCCATCCTTGGAATGGACACCCATGCCCGGCGTGGTGGGTGCTCAGGAAGACACCAGAGGGTCAATTGAGGCAGCAGAGTAGGAGCATTGTAGACAATAGCAGAGGGGATGCTCGAGGTCAGAGGCCTGTGGCAGGCTCAGGAAGTGGGCTGTCCTTGACCACGAACAAGTGTGGACTGAGTGTGGTCTTCATGTGAACAAGAGCAGTAGCTCAGGAGGTTGAGGTGGGCAGGCCCACATCAGGGCTTGGTGAGGAGAGCAGGAGGCCTGGACTTCAGGGTGAGGGCAGTTGAGACCACTAAATGAAGTAAAATAGCTTTATCAAGGTATAACTTACATGCTATAAATTCACCCTTCTAATGCTGCTCACTGGTGTTTAGTATACTCACAGTGGCAGGGCTTTCACCGCTACCTAGCTTTACAACGTCTTCATCACCCAAAAAGTTCTACGAAATTTTTTCTCTTATGTTGATTTGTGTAACCCACAGTCAAGATTCCTAACTCTTTCATCTCCACAGGCAGCTGCTTTGTAAGAAATCGACATTTAGTGAGCTGGAATGTAAAGAAGGCCAAGGAGAAAAATGCTTACAAAAATTCGGTAATTTTCAGTATGAGATTTTAATGGATGCCGCAAGCAGTGGGAAAAGCTCATGTCTAACACAAAATCAAATTCTGGACTAGTCCCTAAATGTACAGGACTAGCCAGTGGGCCATGTGAGGTACCCTTGGCAGGGGTGGGGCACTCTGCCTGCCTCTCTGGATGCTCTGGCTTTCCTGGTTTGTGCCCAAAAGATGCTGATGGCACCCCAGACTCTGAAGTAACCCAAATGTCCCCCTACATTTGCACAGCTGCCCCTTGTGGTCATGCCACTCTCATGAGAGCACTGCATGACTATGAAATCCTCGAGGAATCCATAGTCTGTACATCACACCTGCACCATGGGCCCATTGCTATGACATGGCTGAACACCCATGCATGGACGGATGGAGGAGGAAAGGATAAGTGATTGGATGGATGGATGGATGGATAAGTGTTTGGATGGATGGATGGATGGATGGATGGATGGATGGATGGATGAGTGATTGGATGGATGGAGGAATAGATGGGAGGGAGGGATGGAGGGAGGATGGGTGAATGACTTTTAAATATCATTGTTCCAACAAAACTTAGGAGCCTGCTGCCCAAGTTTTGTGCTGAATTCACCATTTCTACCCTGCTGGTATGGGTGGGTCTCTCCAGTCCTAAGCAAAATATGTAGTGACATGGTATGTGACAGTATAGCTTGGCTGTTATAAGAGCATTAAGTTGTTTAAGAACTGGAAGTTTTACTGTAGGTTGGCATTTCCCAGCCAGGGTTGATTTTTGCCCCCCTGTGGGTATTTGGCAAACCCTAGGAACACTTCTAACTGTCACCGTTTGGGGGACAGGGCTACTAGCATCTAGTGGCTAGAAGCAAGGGATAGTGCTCAGTATCATTTGATGCAGAGCATGTCTCTAACCTCACAGAATGACCCCCCACACACCCGCCATTGCCAGAACTGCAGGGGTTGAGAAATCCTACTAAAGGTGATGAGCTGTATTATTTTTTAAAAGCTACTGTGGTGTAAATAATGTGACCCTTGAACTACTGAAGATGGCCATGGACAAAATGGACACTGAAAGGCTCTTGCACTAACAGAAACAGAGCCTTGCACACGGAAACTCTAGAGAGTGCTCTGTGAGGGTGTTTCTTCCCTTGTCTTTGGAGCAGCAAGTGTATCCGGCATGCTGGATGTGTCATTAGTGTGATTCTGTATGCTTAGGTGAAGACACCGTTGTTCTGTAAATGCAGTGACGGCTCTTGGGAATAATAGGGAGACTTCTGCTGGGGGTGAGCAAGTTAACACTGAGAGGATGAGAAGCCTGGATACACAATGGGGCTGTGAATGGAAACTTGCTACACAAAGAAGAGCCGGTGTTTTAATTTGTCAGAAAATTACTGAGTGGTAAGAGGTGCTTTGTACCCAAGTTCATTCAGTGTGAATTTTCCTTAAAAGAGAGCAAACCTGTGTTTATAGCATCCACCCAAAACAGAGCAGACAATGAGGACAATGAGGACCTACAACGAGGACCTACATGAATTTGCAGACCAGCCTCAGTGTTGCCATGACCACCCAGGCCCTTCTGGAGATGGGATTGTCATTGCCATCTGCTGCACGGTGATTATAGTCTGCTCCTCTGCTCACCTGTGCAGGGAGCAACATTGCCAGCCAGCTTCTCTGCACAGCAGAGCAAAATGGTGACTTGTTTTATCCTCCTTCAAGTAGCTGTGCAAGGCGACCCTCGGGTAGAGAGAGCCAGAGGTATGGGCAGGGTACAGAGCCATCTTGGGAAATTCAGTGCACAGAGCAGCCAGAATTCGGTGACAGCTGTGATGTGAGAGCAGTAATGGCAGTGATGGTGAGGATGGTGCCAGTGGTGACAACGGCAGTAACAATGGCAGGGCAGTGTTGGCAACAACTGGATTTGTGTAACTGGATGGTGGTGGTGGAAATGGCTGTGCCAGTGCTGACAGTGGTAACAGTAACGATCGTGGCAATAATGGTGGTGGTGGTGGCGATGATGGTGCTGGTGTGGTGATAGTGACGGGGGTGGTGAGGATGATGGGGGCAGTGATGGTGATGGTGTTGATGATGATGGTGTTGGTGGTGATGATAGTGACGGGGGTGGTGATGGTGGCAGTGGTGGTGATGGTGGTGGTAATGATGATGGTGGTGATGTTGGTGATGGGGGTGATGGGGGTGATGATGTTGGCAGTGGTGGTGATGATGATAGTTTGGCCGTGATGGATCAGTGATGGTAAGGGTGGCAGTTATGGGAGGGTAGTGGTGGCAGCCCTGAGGGTAGCTTTACCAGGGTTAGTGGAGTGAGCCATGGATATTTGGTGAGGAGTGGCCTCCCAGGGACAAAGGGATGCCCATTTTCACCCAATGGGAACAAGCCAGTATTTCATGTCCTCAAGTCTCTTCCTATGGTTGATGCTCAAAACCCACAAAGAACCAAACTCTTTGGGACAGAAATATTTTTACCCTCGGTTTTGCCTATGTGCACACTTAGAGATGGAGATAAGGATTCAGCAGAAATCATCTGCACTCCAGGATGGGGGAAAGGAGACAGAACTTCAGTGATGCGCAGAAGGTCACAGTCTGGAAACTGAGCCTCCACGCTGTTCCTGAAGCCATTTTTGAGGAGTCAGCCCAGGCTGATCTCAGGACCCACAAGGAGCTCCACCTCTGGAGTCTCATGTTTCAGGAACCACCTGCAAAGTGGTGGCGGGTGCCAGGCGGGCCAAGACCCAGGAAGCCAGCCATGTGGCAAGCAGAAGCTGACCCTGGCACCTGAGACCCCACTTTCCAATCATGGCTAGTCTGCCTGAGCGGGAGGCAGAAGAGGTTCAGTCATGAACATGCACAGATGTGAAACTCACAGAGAAAAGGTGTTAAGTGTTTCATCCTTGGCTGGCATGTAATAAGTACTGAAGAGCCGGGTGATCCTTTGCTAGTCTGTCATTGCTTATTGGCCCCTTAGATCTGTCACTAACACAGGGAACTCTTTGTAACATCAATATTTTATGGGACCAAAAGTATGCTCTATCCATCAAGGAATTCAAGCATACCCAGGTGATCTGAGGGTGAGATCTGTTTTCCCCAGCTGGGCCCAGGGCCCAGGTAGTGCCTGGGATCCTGGCCTTGTGTAGTGACTGGGAATGGAGTCCTACTTTTGCCCACCTGCAGGGATGCAGTGGGTAGTCCCAGAGCCTCGGGCTCTTCTTCAGTTGGTCAGAGGTCATGTTTGGGTCCAGTGTTCTGTCCTAAGAAAAGATCTGCTGAGACTGCAGCGGCCAAGACACTGCAGATCACTCAGGTCTGAATGGAGGTGTCCACAGATGACCAGGTAGCACTGGAGGAGGGAGTGTTTTCAGCAGGTATCGTGGGGTCCGTGGGAACAGCAGAGCTGTGTGGCCCTGCTGCAGACAGGCTCTCTGTGGGAAAGGGGAGGGTGAGTGTTGACCTTGGTGGCAGTGTGGCAGCATTCCCTGGGGGCTGGGGGTCACTAGGGCTGTTGGTGAGACCAGCTGGTTCAATAAGAAGCAGCAGCTGTTTCAGTGTTGCTGTGAATGATACCTCTGTGTTCTCCTGCCCCATTGCCAGCTCACGCTCTGCTGCAGCACCCCCAGTGTCTGGCAGGGTGGACCCCACCACCTGGAATAGCCTGGCCAGTGTCCTGCTCCGATCCCAGTGCTGCGGTGTCTGGGGACCTTCGCAGTGGGACTTTACTGAGGACCAGAACCTGGCTGCACTGATAGACCTGCTTACCTAAGTTTGAACTCGAAAAGGTGAATATGTATCTCCCGATGTTGCAATTATTTTAAATTATTTCAAAGGGAGTATTGGCAATCTAGGAAGCAAATGTGAAAGAAAACAAAATCCTTCAGTCAGGGGCATCGAGGAAGACAGCCAGGCATGCAGCCACTCCGACTTTCTCCACAATTACGAGCGGTCTCGGGAGGACAGAGCCACAAGGCCCCTGCCTCTTATTGTCAGACAGACAGGGTTAATGAACTACACTGTTCCCCGAGCAGGAGCATATTGACTGTCAGAGCCTGACACGCCGGCAGTGGGAAGGAGCCCTGCCAAACATCTTCGTAGGAAACTCAAAGTGACTGGTTTTCACAGAGGACAAGGCCGAGTCTGGGAGGAGGCGTCTTTTACGAGGCTTCGCAGAAGCTGTGGACTGGGCAGAGGGTTGTGGGCTCTGGGTCCAACCAGTTGCATAAGCCTTTGCATTGCTGAGGGACCCAAAGCCAGGGAGGGAAGGTGGTGGGGAGGGGCTTGATTATTTTTTTCTAAACTACTACTCTCAGGAATTGGTGTCACCTCCTCCAGTGTTATTTCTGCATTTGTGAGGTTGTTCACTTAACCTGTGCGCTGACCTGGAATCATCCCCGCCAGAGACGCCTGGTGTTTGCCGGGGAATCTTACTGAACAAGCTCAGACTCTCTTTACACTCGGCTAGCAAGCGACGAGAGGTATTATGTAGCACTCTGCTGTCCGGAGAACTGGAAGTCTGCGTGAGCTCCCCAGGCCTCAGAGTCAACGTCAGCAGATGGCCAAGTCCATGAAAAATTAAGACACCCATTAAAAATTGAGTTGACAAAGGGATTGCCACTTTTAATACTCCCCACTTAGGTTCCAGCATGGCACTCGCCTGCGCTCAAAATCATTAAGCGCCAGCGAGGCTTTCTGACAGGAGAGTTGTCAAGGATGGGTGTTAGCTGGATTCATGAATAAATCCGAAATTAACCCAGGACTGGGAGTCCTGCAGTGCCGCTGAGCTGGCAGATGAAAGGCTCTCTAAGAAGGGTGTTTGTACCCTCCTCTTGCAGTCTTTCCAAAATCTTGCTGTGGATTAGGACATCCTGCCTGTGTTTCATTTCCCCGTAGCCCCTCTGAAGGCATGAGCGCCGTCTTTCCTTCTTCCCTGGGGAAAGACCCCTCAGCGCAGTGGTGGGTCTTCAAAGGTGATGCTGTTTATACTCACACAGTCCATAATCTGATTAAAACGTGTTCTTCTCCTTCTGGTAGATCACAGGGCCTAACATTGCTGAACCTTTTTCTGCTTACATGTTCTCAAGCTCACAAAATCGCTCTCAAGTACATCCTGATGTAGAGCTCCACTGGTGAGCCTGCGCCTCGCTCCCTGTGGACCCCAGTGCTCAGTCTGCTTCTCCTGCTGCTGCCCTGGCTTCCAGGCCTCCTACCTCACTCTCCCAGCATGGGGACAGTGGTTTCCTTGCTTCCATCCTCCGTCCTTCCCTACTTCAGGCTGACTTGTTCACAGACCCAGGTGGAAGCAGATGTCTTCTGCTAGGAAGATGTCCACTGCTTGATGACGTTCCAGATTGTGCACGTGGAGTGTGTGGAAGGGGAGGGAGAAGGATATTCAGCATCCCCAGTGGAGCATCCAGTCCCTGCAGGAGGCTCCAAGGGAGGACATCAGGAGAGGCAAAATCCCCCGGGCTGCGGAGAAGGCACCCATGCAGTAGCCGCAGGACCAATTCCAGGGAGGTGAAATCACAGGACCAAGTGCAGCCCAGGGAGAGCTGTGTGCATGAGCCCTGCATGCCCTGGGCTCTCGGCCAGCCTCCCTGCACACTTGGAATCCTTAGTCTTCAGGGAGCACTCGTCATATCAGCCTCCCTGTGTGTCCCCATCAGTCAGCAGGAGTGAGGACAAGGGCATAAAGGTGCCCACTGGTGTCCCAGGAGGACTAAGGACTGAAGTCACAGTACAGAACTGCAGAGGAAGAGCTACATGGCAGCCCAAAGGATTCCCCCAGGCCCCTGAGAACCGTGGGAAAGCCAGGAGACTAGGGAGATCAAAGGGCAAGGATCCAGAAGAAGCTGGGCTGAGCATGGTCATCTGCGAGTCCTGGAGGCCCCCACAGGAATGATGAAGCGAGAGTTTGATTGTGCACCCGGTGACTACACCACGGCTAAGGGCCCTCAGCACGCACTTCCATTCCAGTGCCAGCCCTGACCCAGACCTTGTGCTCGGGGTAGCTTAGGGTTAGTGAGATGAGGGGTTTTTCTTCCCATGAAACTATTACCAAGTAAGGTCCAAGAGGGGATGGGGCTTCAACCTGCCAAGAACCCAAATTGATTCTTGACTCCAGGAAAAGCATCTCAGAGTGCCTCAGTGAGAGGGCTGGGCTCACTGATTTAGGCAAAGTAGGGAAGAGAAAGTAGGAAGGCTCTGAGGAGCTCTGATGACAATCAGACTGGCCCATTAACCACAGGGTGAGACCCACTCTTGCGGATTTACCGGGGTGAACTCGGGTCTGGCTGATCATTGTCTCAGTTCTGAGTTTAAGGTGACCGTTTCTGTTTGGGACAGTCGTCCTGTAGAGACTCTGCTGGAATCCAAGTTGACTTTGGGTTTAGGGAAGTGGTGGTGAACCCTTTAGAGCTGTCAGTGATGCAAACAGCCCACTGCGGCACGCATGCCATAGGTTTGCCACCACTGATTTAGGGCAGTGACTGAAGACATGGCCCTCGTCTCCCTTATTTTGGTGCCTTTGGTCTTGAAGGGGGATGAGACAGGTTATGTAAATCAGGGCTAACCAACCTTGTAATGCCAACTTTTAGACAGACGCTCTCTAGTTGACTAACCTGCCTATATGCGGAGTTGAGCAGGGATCTGGCATGAGGTTTTAAGACAAAGAAAACAGACACAAAATGATGGCCAGGCTTTGTTCTGCTCTTAGTAACCAATGAGGCCTCTGTACACCCAAGTGAAAAGTCACAGAGCTTGGGGTTTTGTTTGTTTTTATTGTTTTAGCGAAAATGGCTTCAAAATTCTACACAAATCATGCTTCTTTTTCTTTCGAGACAAGGTCTCAAGAACTGTTGAGAAAGCTATTGGTTCAGAATATATCCCTTTCTAGGAAACTTGGTACGCTGGGGCCCTGAGTGGTGTTAGGTAGAACTGGGCGGAGCTCTGCTAAAGACGGACGTGGGGTAGCTATAGAAATGAGTGTCAGAATATTATATTTTTATACAAAATCCCAATGGGTTACTTTCCTACATAACTATTATGGGGATAATCCTACTAACCTGTATTAGAATCCAGACTGAATAGAACCAGTGCATGGAGTACATTCTGAGCTATTTTCAGGCAGGGAGAGGTGCAAAGTTCACGTAGTCCCTCTAATTCAGTTGAGAAACACTAATCCATTATTAGGCCATGAAGCAGCATGCCCCGTCCGTGCTTCCTCTGAGGGCCCAGCCCGGTGATGGGCCAAGACGTCGTCTTCCTTTTGCGCACACATCTTGTCCTGAATAGTGACTCGTACAAGGGAATGTTAATTGCTTTGGGCAGTGTTGGACATGGAGGCTCTCCCGGGTCCGGGACTTGAGGCTGGAGCAGCCAGCTGGACTTGACGGTCCCAGGAATAGGCCTGATTAACGGCACCGTAACTAACTTGGCTGTGCCTGCCGTCTTTGGGGTGAGAAGCGATTCAGTCTTCCTGCGAGCGGAGCCTGAGTCCCCTCCTGAGCAAGTGCGGACGCCGGTGCCAACACGCACTGTGGCCTCGGAGCTGTTACCAAACTAATTTTCACCGAGAACAAAGAAGTCCGCTTCAAAACCGAGAGCTCGATGAGAAGAATGGCTCTTTTATTCAGGGCATCCATTTTATGCTCTCCCCGTTTAATAAAAAAAAAGTCTGAAAATGTTGGATTTGGCTCCTTGCTAAGCAGGCTCCCAGAGTGCACATGGCCTGCCAGAGTGTGAGTGAGTGTGAGTGATGTGTGCCTTCGTGCTGAAGAGGGAAGTTGAGCGTCCCAGGAGCCCACTGTGGGTGCACTGGAAGCAAGAGCATTTTGTAGATTTTTTTTGTCCCTCTGGGAAGGAAGAAGCAGTCCATTTGAGAATTTGCTGGAGAATCTGTGTTTGATTATATAAAAATAGCAAATCTTCCGTTTTCCAGTTTTTTGCACAGCATCCAAGAAGAACAGGATTTCTACTGGAATTGTGCATTAAAAAGTATAACAACCTTCCAGGGAGGTGTGAGAGTGAGGGAGAGAGATGTGTGGGGAAGAAAGGGTTTTCAACCTTTCTACGTTTCCTCTCTTCAAGCATGTGCAGTATTTCCTAGCAAAGTGTACTTACTCTTGATAATGAAGCTCTCCTTTTAATTATCTTAAAAATTATCATCCTTGGCATTGTGGGGCTCTGCCTAATGGGTGGCGTATGGCACCGTCCTGTAAACCATGTGTGTGCGTATTGATTTCCCACAGACGGCTCGACGAGTCTGAAGGGAATTGCATATCCACAGATGCTTGTCAGTAATGAAGGTAAAAGGCTGTGCTTGAATTCTGAATATTCATCTCCTGGTTTTTGTTTTTGTCCATCCTTGCAAATTTTGAACTTGACTTTTATTTGTGAGCAAGGCTTTCGCTTGCAAGTGTTACTTTCAATTTTGATATCAGAAGATTGTTAGAGACCATAAGCCAAGATAACAGATTCTCAAGTCTGGCATATTACTTTGTAGAGTATAAAATAAGACTTTTTTTCTTGGACATCTTTTAACTTTCTAGTGTTTTACACAGACCAGTTTCCAGAAGACTTTGTAGTGAGTTGAGAAAGCATCTTGTTTGGAATGGGAGGTGATAGGATCGAATCTCCCATGCAGACAGTTTTTAATCTCAAGAATGCATCAGAGTCCAGCTCACACATGGGGTGCACGGAATGCGTCCACTCCACAGAAGGACACACAACTGTCCACTTATCCCTGCCTGTGGCTGCCTCTATGCCTCAGCCGCTGAACCATGAGGCTTAGTGGATATTTACAAAGAGCCAGGCGGAGCCCCTGTTCTTGTCCGCCCAAATACCAGACCGGTTGATGCAAATGGTTTTAAGCTTCTCTCCAGATGGTGGACAATGTGTGAACACAGCTGGATTATCTTTACCAAAATAGCTGATTGTTCTACAGCCCTATGAGATAATGTTTCCTCAATATGGCTAAGAAGGTACAGGGGCAAGGTGCTCCTGAAATAAGACAGCAGATGACAAGTGTCTCCTGTGACGACACAATAGATGAGTCGGTATAGCCTCAGAATTCTCCATAATGGAAAACTTTGCTTCACAAGTAAAGCACTGTGACACCCTCCTTATGATTCCTGGTGGAATTAATCTGTTCCTAGCAGGATTAATCCTACTAAGGATTAATCTGTTCCTAGTAGGTGCAGCCCTCATGGTTAATTAGTCCAGCTGTAGTTTCTTAATCACTGCTGGGAGCATGTATTCAAGTTCACAATTCCTACTCCTAATCCCCCCCCCCATTAAAGCAATGATTTTCATAACATTTGCTCTTCTCTGTGTGCCTGCTATGTTTCGGGTTCTTCAGTAGACTATTGCCATCCTTATTCAATTCGCAAAAACAACTTCTAAAGAAATAGCAACTGTCTCTATTTCTCAAATGAACAAACTGGCCCCAGGGAGGGGACGTTCCTGCCTAAGGTCACATAGCTCTTCCTTACAGATTCACAACACCACTTCCATTTTACCCAAATCAAGCCGAAACTAAATGGGTAAAGACCAATAAAGAATGCCCTACACGTCTGTATGCACTTAGCCAACATTTATAAAGCGCCTGCTGAGTAGCAGGCTTCCATTTTGGTTGGTTCGTTTTGAAAGCATATGCTCTCTTGATTCTCAGCACTCCTGATTTCGGGGGGCTTGGCATGCAGTCTGTGGTCTCTCCCAACACTGCCTGTCCCCACATGCTGTGTTTATGGCTCGTGTGGAGTCAGACAGCAAGTTGTCCATCATATCACCCTTACTCTGACACCGGCCGCAAGTTCAGGTGGTCCGAAAACAGTTCTTTAAGACACGGAGGTCTCTAGAGGCTGCTCCGCTCCCGGTTACAATCTATTACAGGGAAAGGACATGCATCAACCAGGGGAGGAAGTAAGCGTGATGACAGAGTGTCATCACGGAACCAGATGTGTAGTCTTCTCATCGCACAGAAGACAATGTATGTGGAACAAAAAGGAACACGCCCAGGAGCCTTGGCAGGAGGAGTCCCTCAAGCAGGCATGATTTAAAGCCCACACTGCTGGCCCCAGCTGGCACCACAGGACCCAAACTCCCCACCCGACATCACACTGGCCCAAGGCCCCAGGGAAAGAACCACGCTCCGATCTGCCAGGAGGTTCCAGGGCTTGGCGGTGGCCTCCCAGGCACCCAAGGCAGGCTGTTTGGGTAAAGGTAAATTCTTTACTTCGCAGCTTCACTGTCAGGATTTTCTGACTACATTGGAGCTTTGACTTCTGCCCCTTCTCGGAAAGCATCATTATTACTTTGTTTGGCTATGGTTGTTCTGTTAGCTCTGCAACATTTGCTGGTGAATTTTTTTGGCAAACAATGCCTTTAGCTTATATTTTTCCAGTGAGTAGAATTTCACACATCTGCTTTGTCCTCAAATATTGATCATCTATTCCCTTTTCACTAAAAATTAAGTTTAACTAGTCCACCCCCATCCCGTTAAGCTGTGTGGTAAGACTTGTTTTTACTCCCAATCTTTCAACAAAAAATTGATACAGAGTTGATGAGCTCATGGCCAACGGGGTGGCCGGAGAGGCTGATGACAGGCTTTGCCCTTGTGGGAGGAGGGAAGGGGAGTTCACTGTCCGGGAGGGGGAGTGTGATCCTCTCCTATCCCTGGGATGGGGGACGGGAGCAGGGAGTCCTGATTCTTGGGGCTGGAGAGGGGAGGAGAGAGCCCTGACTCCCGGGCTGGGAGAGAGGAGAAAGGAGCCCTGATTCTGGGCATTCGGCAATTACGGAGGTGTCATTCTGTGGTCAGGCTCAAGCTACCACCAACATGCCATCTTTGAGGGTGGATGGTGAGCAGATCAAAATAACGCATCTTATGGTCTCTTCCCTGCAGCTGTAATTGATCCAAATAACTTCAACAGCATAGGTACCAGTACCATGTGGAAAATGCTTAGGCAGTGAGACACCTCGAGTATTGATTGACTCTGAGCTTATATACTTCGGTGTCTCTAGTGGTCACCTGGAACTGCCATGCTCAGCGGACTGCAGGAGCGGTGAGAGCCCCTCCTCTGCACGTGGCCTGGTCCCACCTGGGGGAGTTGTGGCCAGAAAGGTCATGAGCCCTCCTGCAAAGAGCTCCATATCATTGGTTTATGTCCACCTGCACACTGTTATTATTTCCCAAAATAACCCATTTTAGGAGTTTCCATTTTCACCAATAAGCATCATAACTTAACTCATAAGCAGAGAGTTGAACTTCTGGTTCATTTAGCAGATTGCTTATAGTCCTCGGTTCTGTGATCTCGTAATTAAGGATCCGGTGGGGAGGAAATGTCCACTGTGTCTACGCGATTGTTCCAGCCACTTGAATCAGGCAGCGAGCGCAGCCTGGCCAGCGTACACACGTGTCTCTGCATCACGTCACGGGAGCGAGGGGTGACTTTGGGGCGCAGACGTGGGTGCTTACCCATGTGCTGGCGTCTTGTTTCCCTTGTCTGTTGCACTGTGCCCCAGTTTATGTTTACAGGGCTTCTCTCTGACTCTGTTGTAGAAAACACCACCGGGTGCGGGGTGGCTCAGGTTCACCACGAGAAGCCCGGCCGCCAGACTCCCTTGGCCTCCTGGAGCGCGAGGAAACCTCCAGGTGGTGAGATGCTCCTGGGTGATGGGATAGTACACCATTATTGATGTTCCTTGATACAAAATCAGCACAGTGCCTCAGGGTGGCAAAGGCCATGGATTCGCGCAGGTTGGGAGAGATGCTGAGATATTTGTTAGATCCTTGAGAAGGTTCCTCTTACCCTGGGAGGGAGGGGAAAGGTGTTTTATCATCATCGGACCCTGGGTGACTTGAGGTTAGCAATCAGAACCTCTGTTTAAAATGTAATCATGATTGTTTCCAGCATCCCCTTTTCTTGAAATACCCTCTTTCCCGTTTTCCTTTTTTGCTACTGCCAAGGGCATTTTTATATGTTCTATTAAAGAAATTCCTGCTGTGGCAGATGCTGGCAGCAAATGCTCTACAGCCTTCTGCTGTTTCTGCCTTGGGTGGGATTTTATAGCACTGTGGAACACTTTGGAACATTATATCAAAGTGCAAGCTGCGAAGATTGGTGGTAAACTAAGGGTTCCTAGAAACCTGCTTCCTAATGAAATTCATCTCCAGCATCTCCAAAAATACTGAAAGACTCGAAGCATTATAGAGTAAGAACACCTTTCCCTTCCATTTCATGTGCAGTGCCTTTCAGTCCTAGCGATCACCGTGGAATTAACCATGTGCTGCGTGTAAGAAGCTACTTTGTGTAAAAGAGCTCTGGAATTTGCTGAGCCGAACCATGTATGTGTGCTGCATTTTTCTTCCCGATTCCTTTGAGCGTGGTATTAAAAAGCACCGAAGAAAATGTGGTGCATCTGTGGACTCCATATCTGGTGGGAAAACTCACTTTCAGCCCAGGGATGGAATTTAAAAGTCCTCTCTACAGCTTCTCCCCTCACTGAAGTGCCCAGGTTGGAAGTTCTGATCCCAAAGAGACCTTTTCAGAAACGCAGGGCTTTAAACAGAGCCCTCAGAGGCCCCAAGCCAGGCTCCTCCTTCACTCCCCTCCCTAGAGAAACTATCTAGCATCATCTGTCTCTCTTCACCCTCCACACACACACACACACACACACACACACACACACACTGAGCTTCACACCGCATGGTAAATCTTACCGCAGCTTTCATGGTAGTCTATACTTGCCTCTGCAATTGCTATTTATCATACCCTACAAATGAACACCATTAGTGAGATAAATGTGCAGTGCGTTGTTACACTGATCTTGTGAGAAGACTTCCTTGGGCAGTGTGGTTTTGCATGGGCCTGAGATTTCCCCGAAATGCCAGAACTAGCCACAAGAAAGGCTTCTAGGCTATCTTCTCCCCCAAGGGACCTGCCTGCTACCACAGAGCAGTGCTGCCGGGTGGACAATGATAACAGTGATCTCCGGGCGCATTTAACATGTGGGTAGTTCTGGGTAAGCAAGACTATGATGCTTCTTTGCTGGAATGCTAATCAAAGTTGAAGACCAGTCTTAACTCCTACCTTTGATTTTACACTGATTCAGATTTCAGCACTGCATTCGAGTTTCTTTGAATTTTTATTCTACAAACATTTTGTTAATTTTAATCCTAAAAGAGCTCTGAAATAAGCGGCAGGGACGTGGGGAGGCCTGAGTGCTGGATGCGGGGAGCCAGAGGTCCACGTTCACGTTCCTGCTGGCCTGCCAGGCCGATGGAGAAGCGAGTGTGCACGTGTGTGTGTCCTGAACACACAGGTGTATATATTTCTTCTAATTTACACAGCACACGCGCATTTGTTTATATCCCTATGCGGAAACTGAATCTTCACAAATTGCTGTGAGGGAGATCCCATGGCTACTTCCTTTTCTGGCGGGGAAACTGAGGCCTGGACAACTACAGCAGCTCAGTCAGGGAGTGTGGTGCTATATGTGAACACTGGCTGCCACCTGCCTGGCTTTGGACCTGCCCGGGGCTGCTCTTCAAGTCCTCAGAGCGGCCAGAGAGCTGCACAGCCCAGCCACAGGCAGGTGAAACCAGCCGGCGCCTTTCAAACTATTGCGTTTGGAAGCTTTTCTCAAACAGAACAATCTCCAGGATGCGGTTGGAGACAGGGTACTGGCTGCTATGTGGTCAGAACCAGTAACATGGGTACTGCTCTTCATCCAGCAAGGAAAATAGTGTCACACCTGCTGCTGGAGGAGGAGTTAAAGCAGGAGTCTAGAGTCAGGTGTCAGAAGACTTGAGCTGTCCAGGGAGACAGAGTTCGGCTAGAGGAGACAGGAGCAGACATGTGCATCTCCTCTCTGCAGGAGGGACGGGGCTGAGGAGCTGCAGCTGTGTGCAGGGGCCGGAGAGGACACACAGGCACTTCAGGAAGTGCAGTCAAGGCAGAGGAGAGTGAGGTGCCACTGTCCCTCCACACCTGGGCCTGCTGGCTGCACTGTGAGAACAGGAGGAATGCATGGAGGGGCTGGCTCCTGCACCAGGGTTCAGGGCAGGGAGGGGCAGGATGTGATACCAGGCACACCAACAAGTGCTGTGCCCATGGGTAGTGGGAAGCTGCGGCCCACTTGTGTCAGATGGTTTGTGATTGGCACTGGGGATACGGGCCAGGGCCTACAGGGTGAGGGTGGAAAGAGGAAGTGTGTGTTCACACCTGCTGGTTAGCAGGACGAGGGGGGCACTGGTCAGGAGCAGCCAGCCCAGGGACAGGTATCGTCCAGGTGGCAAACACTGCACTGTGTGTGGCAGAGGAAATGAAGACGGGACACGGACAGCCCAAGAGGTGTGGGCCTTGAGGACCGAGGGATGAGAGATGCTCCTCAGAGAGGCCTGAGGCCCAGGGACATGGGGAAGGTCCACACGTGGCCAAGAGGAGTTCGAGGGCTGCACAGTCCCATACCCCTAGACTGAATCCACCACCTCCCTTCTGTTGTTTAAGAGGAAATACCCACACACCCCGAGATGTAAAGAGAGCTGCTATAAGGAGCGTGCCTGAAGCTGTCTGTAATCATATGGGCAGTGACATTTCCTTTGATGACTGGCAGGGATCAGAGTCATTCACAGAACAAAAATATGCCTCTAAGTCGGGAACCGGGGAGTGGTGCCCCAGACAACGAAGATGGGCCTTGGGCTCCAGACACCGCTGACGCTGCTGACCGGTGGCCACAGGTCTACACAGAGGTCAGCAGGGAAGGAAGGCGCTCTGTGAGCTGTGGGAGGTGCTAGGAGAGAGCAGTTTGGGTGGCCTGGCGGTCCCTGGAGCTCAGTCCCCAGCGGGAAAGGGTGTTATCCTCCTAGCTGGCTACCAAGTGACTCCTGGTCTGAGAACAGTGGGGGACAGGTGCGGAGGCTGTTCATCGGTCTTTCCTACCTGCCTAGCCTGTGCTGGGCACCATGTTTTGTGCTGCGGTAAGAAGTGAATCTGCATCACACTCCGACACTGAGTCATCAAGCCCCAGAACCTCGCAGACACAGAAGCAGGAAATAGAAGTCACTGTGATGTGGAAAATTAGTAATGGAGATAAACTGTTTTTCACTCGCCATTCTATGGAGATAAGAACGTGGAAAGCAGGCTTGCCTGCCTCATCTTTCCTTTGTGGAGGCGCAGGCTTCCCCTAGCAGTGCCTTTCCTCCTGGAGCTCCCCGAGTACTCCTGCGAGTGCCTGTCTGCTGGGGACCAATAGCTGTGTGTGTCTTGTCAAGAGAGTCTTTATTTTGCCATTTTTGAAAGAGTTTATGCTGGGCCTAGAATGCCAGGTTGAAGCGGGTTTTGTCTGCAATATTTAAAAGTCCTTGCGATCCAGTCTTCTGCTTCCCGTCATTTCCGAGAAGAAATCTGCTGTCCTTCTTATCTTTGCTCTTTGTAGGTAAAGTGTCTCCCTCTGCTGGCTGCTTTGAGGGCTTCCTCTTTATCACTGTGCAACTTGATTGTAAGCTGCCCTGGTCTCATTTTCTTCTTGCTGGTTTGTTTAATGTTTGTTGAGTTTCTTGGATCTTTGAATTTATAGTTTTCATCAAGTTTATAAGTTGTGCTCATTATTTTTTCACTAATTTTGTCCCTCTTTGGGGATCCTAATTATATATATCTGACTGCTCAAAATTGCCCCCTCAGATCACGATCTTGACTATTTTCAATAATTCTTGTCTTCTCTTATTGTTATAATTTCTTATTTCATTTTACAGTCTGGCTCTTGTTATGCCTTCAAGTTCATTTTTTTTTTCCTTCTAAAATTCCCTTCATCCCATTCAGTGTGTTTTTCATTTCAGACATTGTGGTTTTCATCCATGGAACTTTGGTTTGAAGTATTTTTGTGTCTTGACCTTTCATTCTTTCCTGTTCTCTTGAATTTGTGAAACAGAGTTATAAAGACTTTTCAGTGTTCTTGTTTACTGCTTCTCTCATTATGATCTTCTCATATTTTCCTCGTTATGGGTGGTTTTCCAGCTTCTTGGTAGGCTTCATGTGTTTTTTTTTACTGGGAGTCAGGTGCTGTGAGTTTCGCTCTAGTGAGCATGAGCATCTTTGTATGCCCGTGGGTACTCTTGACCTTTGTTCTAAGGACAGTTAGGTTCCTTGAGAACAGAGTGATAGTTTGGGGTCTTGTCCTTCAGCTTGATCAGGCAGAACTGGAACAGCATGTAGTCTAAGACTCTGTGAGTCAGCTCTCCACCCTTGTAACAAAATATTTAATGTAATTAACTTAGAAGAGAACAGGTTGGTTGAGTTCACAATTCTAAAGTTTCCCGTCCAAGATCAGGTGGATTAAAAAATGGTTTTGAGCCTTAGTGTGTTCAAATGGCAGTGATGAGTCCTGGCCAGGAAGAAAAAGAAAAAGAGGAGGGGCCAGGGTCTCACAGTCCCCTTTGGAGGCCACACCCACATGGCCTGACCTCCCACTGAGCTCCACCTCTCAGTGGTTCCATCACCTCTGGTGACACTGCCCGGGGGTTGGCACAAGCTTCTAATGTGTGGGCCCTTGGGAGATACCCAGCATTCAACTACCCAGGGCTAGGTCTGTCTGATTACTACAGGGGCAGAGTTTTTCTAAGTCACCTACTCCATGTCTCTGGAATAGTGAAACTCATTGGTGGGAATACAAACCATTCCCATCCCTGTGTGAGCTCTAGATATGGCTCCTTCTAGTTCCTCTAGTGGTTCTGTCAACAATAGTAATTTATCAATGTGAATTCAGCTAACACTTGAAGGGAGACCCTCTACACAGTATCATCCCTCCCTCCCTCTCTCTCTCTCTCTCTCTCTCTCTTTTTCTCTCTGTCTCTTTCTCTTTCTCTCTTTCTCTCTCTCTTTATATCTCTATCTCTATCTCTATCTCTATCTCTCTCTCCCTTGCTGCATGATCTGTACATAAACCACCCCTCACTGACTCTCAACTCTTACCTGCTTATCCAAGGGAGAACCCTGGACTCCCTTTTTGCACCATAAAACTCTCTCTAGGCAGTCAGTTAGGACATTGGCAGAGTTCGCCTTGTTTGTTTCCCTCCTTCGTAGACACTGACCCGCACTGCCTGGCGCCCGTGTCTGAACACCACTGTCTGTGTACAGCTGCTTAGTTGTCCCCAGGTGCATGCTGGTAAACCCCATTCCTGTTACATTGCACAGTGGGAAGGACCCTTTACCACTCTTCATCTCAGTCTTATCATAATGCTTCTTATTTACCAAAGTGAAGCTCATGTAAACAAATGTAGAACTAGTAATGATATGAAAGGAGCTAACCCCTGCTCTTCCCAAGAACAGGGGCCCAGCAGTGACAATCTTGGTGGCTCACCAGCTGCCAGGCTGAGAAAGGAGAAGGAGGCAGCGGGGGAGGCACATGGGTCCGTGGTCTCCTGGAAAACATTCTGTGTGGACAGCCAGGCTCTGCCATGGAAAGGAAAAGAAGACTGCATATGGGTACCTGGTTGGCAACTGCACCAGCGAGGTCATGAGGCAAGGCCTGGGGCTGAGGTTCTGCACCTAGTGTCAAAGTGAAGGTGACCATCCTCCCTCTCCACCCCATGGTTTGCTGAGCCACCTGTTAGACTGATCCCCAGGGCTTTGTCCACAGTGGATTCATCTGATGAAGATAACGCAACTGGTAGTGTATTTGTTTTAGGCAAGTCACGCTGCTTCTGCGTGATTCTCAGCTGTACTGTGAGAGGCGGGACTAGGCAGCTGATTTCCACAGAAGCAATATCTGAAGTGTACCCAGGTTAGCCAACATCACCAGAGATCTGCAGCAAGACAATGACTATCCTTGGTCTGGAGAGTGAGTCTCTTGGTGGCAAACCATGTCTCCCCTATCTGTGTCCTCAACTGTAATTCTGCCCTCCAGGGGACACTTGTCAAAACCTAGTGACATGGGGTTGCCACATCTGGGGCTCAGGGGGTAGAAGCCATGCCCTATAATACACAGGCCAGCCCCCAGCAAGCATGAATTCTCTGGTGCACAGTACTGAGGGACAGGGTCAAGGCTGAGAACCCCTGGTCTGCACTTTTCTGGAAATTGCTTTAAAGTCAAGAAGGGCCATTGCAAATAAATATCCACTCTTATGGCGTGGGTGTATTGTCATTGACATATCCCAGGCCACTTCTCTGTCATGTGTCCAAAGGGGACCACCCCTGTAAACCGTTATGTTACCTATGCATCATATCTGTAGATTTACCATGTTCTTCTCAGTGATTTGTTCCAGATATACACAGTAAAAATATCTTTAGAGGGTGTGCAAGGTTTGAACAAGAAAAAATTCTATCATCTCATGGAGTGCCAGCTCCTTTCCGAAGCCTGGGCCTGAGTGCAAATGGGTAGCTGTAAGCACAGACTCCGTGTTGCGTACCAGCAGGTTAAAATGCAATAACGATGTAAAAGAGCCCGTAGTTTGTGTCTCCTTTGAGCTGTTTGTGCATTTCTGTGTATATAAGAGAACATCAAAATATATGATGGGTTTTTTTTCTTCCCAGGAACCAAATTGCTTCGGCAAATGGTTTTCAAATACAGTAAAATGCTCATAAATTTTTACTTATAAAACGTTCCCATGTGACACATTTTTTCAGTTCCATACCTGCCCGTGGCTGTTTCTCGACCATAATGGCTTTGCTTCTGTTTCCCCTCCCTGCTCTTGAGATTTAGCAAGCTGACCCTGTGCAGGGGCTCTCTAGCTCATTTTTCAGGAGGTTGTGCCTGGTCTCTGTTGAGAGCCAAAACCTTGGGATTCTGCTCTCCTGTGGCCCCATTTGTTCGTGTTGCCCAAATTCCCTGTGCCTGCCGCATTGTCCCCCAAATGCAGATTAACACAGGAGCAATTCTGTGGGGCCCTGGAAATGCCAGATGTTGTCATCTGCAATCAGGAGGCTGTGAGCCTGGAGACATGCTCCTATCAACATTTTTAAAATGTTCCTCTATGTCCATTCCCAGCTTGCATCCTTTTTCTTCATAAGGAAATTTATATGAAAACAATTGGTCCATTTTAGTGGCACAGACCTCCTGGCAAACACTCTCAACCTCAGCCCGGCTGGTTCATGCATTCCAGTGCCAGGATGGGTGTGTGGCTGTTTGCTCTCTTAGGACTCCATCTGGGTTCTGTTCACAGGGGTTCAGTGGTCCGGGCTGGTGTTGCCTACTGTCCTCCCCTCCTCAGGTCTTCTGCTGACAAGGCCTGGATTTCCCTGAGCTGATACCCAATCTCCATGGTTGGATCTCCTGGGGTAGCCATGTGTTATGGTTGATTCATTGTGTCAACTTGGGGAGTCTAGAGGTTTGGCTAAGTGACTCAGCAGGAAGCCAGGGTGCTTACTTTGTATACATCCTGAGCCTGTGGAAGAGAAGGGCAAAGATTATGTGAGAGCTACATGCCCCTTAGGTGGGGGTAGCCTGTTTACGGTGCAAGGGAGGGAAAGAGACTGATTGCCACCATTCCTCCTTTTTGCTCTGGCTGCATTGCTGTTTGGCTGCCATTCCCCCTTGCTCTTGTTGCTTTGCCATCTTCTGCCTTGGAGCCAGCTAAGTATGGACTGAAACCTCCACAAACTGTAAGCTAAATAAACCTTTCCTTCCTTCATTTTGGGCATTGGGTATTTTGTCTCAGCAACAAGAGAAAAATAACCAAGACACCCTGTGACCCTGACAACAAATCAGTATGCTCCATTCCCCTTGACCACACCTGTATATTTAGAGCTGGGCTATGACCACAGCTGTGGGTAAGATGACACTAACAGCCTTAACACTTACTGGTTTGGCTTACACCATGTGCCAGACCCCATCCCACGCTAATTGTACTTCTCAGCTGACCATCCTGTGAGGTCCTTCATGTTCTTGTTATCCCCATTTTACAGATGAGGAAACCAAGGCTCACGATTTAGTCATGTTTAGATGCCCAGGGAGTAGAGCCAGGATTTGAAACTAGTCAGTCCACCACACTGTGTGGTCTCAGGATGGTCTAGGTGTTGTTCATCCTGCCACTGTGGGCTTGCCAGAGACAAGCTTTCTTTCCTCTGCAGCTGATGGGGGCCAGGCAGGTAACAAGATTAGTGGGAGCAAAGCTAAGAAACAGAATGGCATGGATGGCAGGGTTGGCAGAGAGAGACAGAGAGGGAGAGAGAGAGAGAGAGAGAGAGAGAGAGAGAGAGAGAGATCCTCTTAAGAAGGGAGATTAATTTGAGACTCTGGATCCAGCTCTACCTAAAGGAGAAATACTAAAAAAAAAAAAAAAAACTCTTCTTCTGCCATAGTTTGGCTAACTCTAGTGTGGACTATATCTGTGACTTTTCCCTAAAACTATCCTTTACTAACCTAGTGAACCCCAGCTCAAAATCACGGGAGTTGGCTGCCTCTCTGGACTTCACTTTCCTGTGGACTGCTTACAGAGATGGTTACAATCACTGTTCCCAGCTCTGTGTGAGCATGTTGGCTCTGTTTCCTCCAAGGCATGGGCTTGATCATGTGACATACTTTGGCTAGTGGGACACTAGGAACATGCTGTGAGCTGACCGTGGATCATGTGACACTAGCCCTCTAACACCCAGCTGAAACTTGACCAAGGGCATGAAAGAACCTAAGCTGATGGAGGAGAACCAGGCCACCCCACCCAACCTTCCTTTGTTTACTCCATACCCCCAGGAACCAGATGCTTGACACCTTCCTGGGTGACCCCAGCTAAGACTGCCAGAAAACCGTCCAGCTGAACCCAGTCCAGATTGCTGATCCCCCTCTACACCCCACCCCACAGATTAATGTGTTTAGGGCTAGCAGTTAACCTGCTACAGCTAATCAAAAAGCTCAGATCCTAATTTTATCTTATCTTTTTTTATCTTTTCTTTTGGGCTCCTCTCCAACTCTGTGTCCTGAGCACCTTGTGGCTGACCACATTCAGACAGTTCCTTCTACTGCAGCTTCTGTTCTCAGATGCATCTCCTTTTTCCCTGCTGCAGACACATATTCATAACAAGTGATCTACATCACACCCTGCCCAGCTGGCCAACCCTCAGCGGATGTTCCTGGCCTCTGGGATGTGTGTCCTGCATTGGACTTGGCACCTGGGCTGCCATCTCTCCAGACATGTCTCCCTCAGAAAAAAAAAAAAAAATCCACCACTCAAGGTGGACTCACCCACATCTTATCCTTTTGTCCTAACATTCCCTTCCCCAAATAGTGCACTAAGATTCTGCCAACTCCTAAAGACACACTGCAATTCTTGCCTCTTCCTAAAATCAGTGTTATCAGATGTTTTTGCTCCTGTGGATTTACACACTCAGGTGCCCTCACTGGACAGGAGTTGCACAATCATTTATCCAACATGCTTACCATTTCATTAGGACCATTTATCTGCTGCTAATTTACCACCATGGATGCTTAGCAGCCTCGGCTTGGCTTCTGTCCCCTCTTCCACCACCCCTAGGTAATAACAGCCCGAGAGCCAGAGCCTGCTTTGCCCACAGTCCTTCCCTAGCAGTGTGAGTGACTTTGCTTTGTGCATTCCTGAGGGCTCACTCCCTGGCAGGCACCCTGGGGAGACATCACCTGTATTTGCATCTGCTCCTTGGACAGACCCTGCTGAATCTATTACACCTGAACGCAGACTAGACTGCTTTCCTATAGCACAGCCAGGATTTGAACTCACACTGGCCCAGTGTGGAGCCAGCCCCAGTCACCACCCCACACTCCCACCTGGTACATAACTGTAATACAGTATCAGGGGCCCAAGCGTGTTTCTGTCTCATCTAGCTTCAAAGCAGATTTGATAACATCAGAGCATAAATTTGCCAACGCTGCTTCTGAGAAGAGGGCTGGGGTGCACCTATGCACTGAGTGTGAAAAATGAACATGGCAGGTCGGTTCCGTACCAAGAAGGGAGAATTCCATCCCTTCCCACCGGCAGCCTTGCTAAACGACATGAATTGGCACCACACACTCTATTTCGATGACTTGGCAAAGGAGCCAGTCCTTCAGAATTGGAGTCAGCACCCCTGTTTCATCACGGGAGGCAGCTGGCAGCCACGAGCCTCTAAAGATCCCCGATAGAGAGTTGTATTCAATTCACTTTTTTAATATAATTATAGGGCGGCGGGGAAACCTGCCCAATTTTGTGTCACTCCACTCTCTGGTGCATCCCTCTTTGGCTGCATTTCGAGTGTGCTGTGGACCCAGAAGCCCATTATCTTCCAGAATATTCCATCAGGAAGCATCTTGCCAAAGTTGCTTGTGAACGCACAGTGTTCCTGTCCCTCCGTGGATCCAGCCGCCTACCGTGCACAAAGCTGCCCTCTCCACAGGGGCAGGGTTAGGCCCTGGAGATGCAGGCTTGCAGGAGAGCACCACAGTGAAGAGAGGGGTCTCCTGACATGCACAGCCCTATGGACCACAGCCCGGCGAGCCCAGGATTGTAGAGCACAGGGCCCATGGCTCATTGGCCTCTTGGGGTCTCTGGGAAGGCTCTTTCCCCAAAGTGAATAGAGGAGAGTGCAGCGCAGGGCAACTGCGGGAGGAGTTGGCACTGACCATGCACCCCAGCCCATCTGCTGGGCTGGCCAGCCGCCTGTGCTGCATAGCCAGGCCTGAGCCTCCTTTCTCTCAGCACTTGCCAAGAGCAGGTTTCCGGGGACCCCACCTGGGTGTATGTCTCAGGCTGTGTGGGACAGCGGCTGAACTGCTTTGCTGTCTGCCTTGAAGTTGATAGACCCTTGACCAAAGAAACTCAACCAGGAGCGAATTCCTCCACACAGCTCCCCCGGTGACCCCTTGCTCCACTTTGAGGTAAGACCAGCAATGCAGTGAGCGCATCAGTTCACCCGCTGTTGTAGTTACCGTCGCTGATCTGTGGGGCAAGAATGCGGAGCAGACTGCCTTGTACATGCCGGGGGAAGTAAGGAGTGTGCTATGCAAAACAGCGATGCTTTTTGCATCCCTAAGACATTGTGAACAGAAAAGCACGCAATAGGAGCTCAGTGAGAGACCAGCACTAACTCTGCTCAATTTTTTGTTCCATTTTTCCACCCCATATCCTCTAAGCAAAACACACCTTGGAAACTTGCATAGTGATTTTTTTAAAAAGGTATATTTATATTTGCACAACAGCTCCTCTGTCCCTGGGTCAGGTCTGGGAGCTCTGAGAGGGATGGGCCAGTGCCCACCACAGGGCTGGGAGCCCCCCATGCCTGGTGACATTTGCACATGGGCCGTTGCCCTGTGGGCTCCCATCTGTCTTTTCCACGGTGTGTCAGGTCGAGGCTGTGTGAGGTGAAGCCGCCTCTATGTGCACAACTCTGAATGAAGGTGATTAATGAAGACGATGTCTGTCACATGCCACCTTTGTGACTTTGACTGTTATTAGAAACAGATTATTATATTGCGTTATACCTAAGTTAGGAACCTGCTTTCTAGGATTTAAGTTTTATTTCTGTGAATAGTGCATGTGGTTGGAGAGAGGGAATGTGTTTTATTCTTGTGTATAGCCATCAGGGCCTCACAGGTGGAGGGGCTCCTGGTGTGTGCCCCAGTCCTCTTCCCAGGTGTTTGTCCAGTGTACTTAGCCCTGCGAACATAGGGCTGAACGAAAGAAGTGGTCCTCACCCTCCCCAGGAGCCTTCCTGAGAGTAGGGCTCTTGGGGCCTTTGAGCTCTCTGTGGAAGTAATTACAGGTGATCCAAGAGGACAGGATATTTTGACAGAGACTGTGGAAATGAGAGTGGGCCAAATATGGGAGGCACGTGCACTACTACAGAATCAAAGTTTGGTTGGTGGGAGGGAAAACTGGGAATTCAGCTAAAGAAGCAAGCAGTTGGTAGAGAGAGCGTCCAGGCTGCTGCTCACAGAACAAAGGGCATTAGGCTTTTATTAAGTTTGTGCACTGACTAAAGTCCAGGAATTTCCACTGGCCAAGGGCATAGTTCCAAAAGATGTTTCTTCCCGTCACTGACTTGGACCACAGGGTGGTCTCGGCCAACTCATCCTAGAAGCTGTTGAACTTCCCTGCTCCTGGCGCCATCATTCTGCACAAGCCCCAGCCCTGTCCTTGGACTCACAGGCAGATGCTTTCTCGGGAACTGCCGAGTCGCTCGTACACGTACGCCATTGTCCTGCAGAGACAACCTGGCCTTACGACAGGGCGGAAGGACTTTCAGGGCTCGAGCTGCTGCAAAGGCACACGGTGGGTAGAAGACACAACCAGCTCCAGCAGCAATGGGCCAGTTTAACCCTGTGTCACAGTCTCGGCCAAAACACTCTTACACAGTCATCTCGCAGAGCCGAGCAGAATCTGACGCGAGGGCTGAAACGCAAAGGGGTCAGACACAGTGGAAGCTGGAGCCACCAAGCCCGTGCCCCAGCGTGGTCCCCAGCAGGGCCGAGCCACATGGAGTCAGTCTTTCAGCTTGTTGGCTCCAGGGCCCCGGAGAGGAGCCCAGGCGACTGCTGTCATGACCTACACGTCAGAAGTGGTGCCTCCTGCAAAGCCCGTTGGGGGCTGACGGGTGTCACCCAGCTGTGACCCCAAAGTTAGTACTTCAAGGGGACCAAGAGCAAGTGTGGTTAGAGGGCTTATGTAGGGCTTTTTCTTGGAACAATTTCTCACAATTAACACGAGCATTTTGCTTGTGTAGTTTTATCAGGGTTTCGTGAAGGGCCAGTTGAAATATGCCGTGCTGCGAAGGGAAGCCGTTCATTGTGCCTAGGGGTATGTTTCTTTGTTCTTGTCTTCCATCCTACTACTGTCCCTCCAAGGTGATCCCTAACTGTCTCAGGGACCCCCAGAGGTAGATATCAAGGGGTAAGTTCAGCACAGTCCTGGAGTCAACAGGGGGCTGGGCTAAAGCAAGGGTACCAACACCCACCTGGCTGCAGACACAGAGAAGCCATGTTAGAGAAATGCCTGCCTGCTTCATGGTGTGCCGCCTCAGAGAAGGGGCTTCTCTAACTAGTAAGGTTTATTTTTTAAAGCAAGTTTCGGTTCATAACAAAATTGAGTGGCCTGCACAGGGATTTCCCTTCCACTGTATGCCCCACTCATGAATGTGCCGCCCATGATTAGCAAGCCCCTTGGGGTGGCCCATTTATTACTGTTGGTGAACCCCTGTGGAGGCCCCGTCACCCAGCCACACCTTACATTAGGTTCATGCTTGGTGTGGCGTGTTCTTTGGGTCTGGACAGTTATTTCATAGCATGTGTCCAACATTACAGCATCATGCTTTAAAATTCCTCCCTGCTCCACCGATTCACCCCTCCCTTCCCCAGCCCTTGGCAACCCCTGATCTTTTTGCTGTCTCCATTATTTTACCTCTTCCTGAGCATGGTAGAATTGGGGTCATCGTATGGTGCTCACTCAGCCTTTCCAGATTGGCTTCTCTCACTTAATAATGCCTACTTAAGATTCTTCCTTGCCTTTTCCGGTTTGGTAGCTGGTTTCTTTTCAGCAGTGATAACATTCTCTTGTCTGGACGTACCACAGTTTATCCTTTCACCTACTGAAGGACACTTTATTGTTTCCAAGCCTTGGCATTATGAATAAAGCTGCCACAAACATTTGCATAGATGTGTTTTGTGCAGAGGTGAGTTTTCCACTCCTTTGGGTAAATACCAGGAGATGGTTGCTGTATCGTATGGCGAGAGTGTTTGGTCTTCTAAGAAATGCCAAGCTGTCCTCAACAGCATCCACAGCACTTCGCGCTCCCGCCCACAGGGGACCAGAGGTCCTGTTGGTCCATGTCAAATCAGTGTGCAGTGAACTGTCGTTGTTTCAGTCTGCAAGTCCTGGGTGACTTATGCTCACTCGCCATCTGCACAGCTTCTTTGGCAAAGCATCTGTGGAGGCCTTTGGTTCATTTTTAATCCAGATTTTAATCCATCATTTAATCCAGATTTTACTCCAATTTTTAATCCATTTTCTTATCACAGAGTTGCAAGAGTATTGTGCATATTTTGGACAACTGTTCTTTATCAATGTGTCTTTTGCAAATATTTTCTTCTGCTTCATGGCCTGCCTTCTCACTCTCTGGGTGCTGTCTTCCACAGTGAAGACATCTTTAGTTATAGTGAAAGTCAGTTTATCAATTCCATCTTTGATAGATCATGCCTTTGGTATTTTATCTTAAGAGCTATTGCTGGTGTCAAGGTTACGTAGGTCCTGTGTTATCTTCTGAGAGTTTACGGGTTTGTGTCTTCCATATTAAGTCCACAGCCTGTTGTGAGTTGACACTGGTCAAGGGTGTGGGTCTGTGCTTCCGATCGTATTCCTGCAGTGTTTGCTGAAAAGACGACCCTTTCCTGACTGAGAAAGACACGCTCACTACAGCGTTGCAGGTCACTTCTGAGCATAAACGGGGCCTCTGGTTACTTGTGGGCTGGAGGACCGGATTCCACACGTGGGGGTGAGTTCTCAGGGCAGTGAGGGGCAGGAGCAAAGATGGGGTTAGGGCCATTTGCTGTTCTCTGTGTGGCCGTAGTGAATCCTGAGCACAACTTTATTTATGCATTTATGTATTTGGTCTCTAACAGGGAGCTTCCATTTCTTCTCACAAGCATCCTGAGCTCAATCCTCTGAGCAGACAGGAGCGTAGCTCTGGGAGGTGGGTTGTGTGCTTGAACTCGAAATCTGCTGGTCCAGTCGTCAGTGAACTTGCCCCTTGAACAGCCCGAGTGGCAGCAATTTGCCGATTCGCTGCGGTTTCACCACTCCTCCCTGAGCAACACTTCAGAAGGAAATGAAATGCAAGCTGACAAGGCGGCCCTTCTGCGGGTTAATTCGTACCAGCCCCTCAATTTCCCAGCCAGAAGTCAGCGAAATGCCACTCTCAAACAGCATCTACCCGGGGCCAGCGTCTGGGTCTCCCAGCTGCCGCTTTCACCCCGTGAGGACTTGTCAGTACGCCAATCTGCTTTGTCACCAAAGTGCTATTCGGAGCTGTGGAGCCTGTCCAGTCATGGAAATGGCCCAGATCTGCGGTCGCAGCTACAAATGGGCTTTAAACAATGCACACTGCGCCGGGCGGGCGGGCTTTTCCCCCTAGGAGGGTTTGCACTACACCTGAGTCTCGGTGCTGTCCTTGTCGTGCTGTCTCTTCTTCACAGCCAGAGTCCAAAGGACGTGGCCCAGACCCCGGCCCTGTGGGGGGAGGGCGTGAGAGTTGAGGCAAAGGCAGTCCTAGTGCTGTGGATTCCTCTCAAATTATGCAGATGACCATGGCCAGTCTTCACTTCTTGTTAGCGAGGGCAATCTGGCAGCTCTGAGGAGGGGATCCGCTTCTTTTCCCACAGCCCTTGTTCTGCCTGTCTCCAGAAAAACAAAGAGCAGAACAGGGCGGTAAGACGGCAACAAGCGGCTCTAACCGAGTTTCATACCTTTTTAATGGAACAGAACAATTTTTAATGTTTTAAAAGAACATTCCAAATTAACTCATTTGCTCCGGGGCTCTGTAAACAAAGGCTTGGAGTCCGCGTGGGCCCCTTGTGGAATGATCCTTCTAAGTAGCACCGGCTGAAAGATGTCCCACTGTGGTGATTGCTTCAGGATTGTTTCTGGTGGAGTGAATTATACCTGTGGTAGGACGTCTACGGGGCTGATTTATTTTAAATTGTAGGATAAGTTTTTAAAGGACAAGGAGTATGTACACGATAAAATGTGTCATGGGGCCTGACGACTTAGCAGGCGTTCTGAATGAGGTACTGGTGCTCTGGTACTATCCATAGTTCATTCCCCTGTTCCTCAGCTTATTGAGTGGTAAGGTGGAAATGGTTTTGGTAACATTTTCCCTCTCGTGGGTGTTGAGGAAAGTGCTTTGCGCCTGTGCACCTGCCCTTTCCCAGTAGGCCTCCAGCCGTGTGACAGCTGTTCTTCCTTCTGGCTCCTGGTGTGTAGACCCAGGTGACCCAGGGACAGCAAAGCAGCATGAAACTGGAATCTACATTTGACGTGTGCCTCCATCCACTAGGCGGCTGAGTGCAACCATCTGCCAAGGTTGCGCTGGCCCTGGACCAGGGTCGATGCACAGGCCAGTGGGTCTTGGTAACAATAACAGACAGGAAATCCCTAATTCCTGGGTCAGAATCCACCGCTGTGCGTGCAGTGTATTGAAGCATTTCATCTTCTTAGCCACCCTCGGAAGTGGTTGACGTCATGATCCTCAGTTTATAGTTAAAACACTGCGGCAGTGCAGTGAAGCAGCCTGCTTCCTGTACCCAGTGCAGCTTCTCCCAGAGAGCCCATGTCTTTACCACTCTGCTAGATGCCAGGGTCTCCACACCAGGTCCACATCAGGATACTTCAGAGAAGCACCTGAAAGACTGGGGTCCCCTACCCCAGTGACTGTGTCTTGGTTACTTTCCTCTCATTGCTGGGACAAAATATCCAATACCCAAAATTAGGGAAGAAAGAGTTTATATAGCTCATAGGTTGTAAAGGTTTCAGTCCATAGTCGGCTGGCTCCAAGGCAGAATGGCACATGGCAGAGGGCAACAGTTCATGGCAGCGGAACACAGCAAAAGCAGCAAGAGCAAAAGGGAGGTGCAGCAGGGAGCAAGCCTCTTTCCCTCCTTTATATTGTATGCAGGCGATCTGCCCCAGGGTGGGTATAGCTCTTATACCCATAATCCCAGCACTGGACCATGGATCAATCATAAACTCTAGAAGCCTGCCCCATGATTGTGTGAGGCTTTGGGGGGACATCCAGACACAAACCATAACAGTCTGCGTCTTTAAAATCTCTTCAGCTAATCGTGGTGATGAGGCAAGTTTGGGCGCTGCTGTTCTAGGTTATAGATTCCTGGTCCCACAGTCAAATAATTTGTTTTCCAAAGGGAAAATCAAACCTACATCTACCCAGTGGCTCACCAATCCCTTTACGGGTTTTTATCCAGAGAAATGAAAGATGGATAAGAGAATATTACAGCAGCATTATTTGCAATAGGTCTAAAATTGGAATCAGCCCACGTGACCAACACACAGCATGTCTCCAAGAAGTGGGATTTCATCAAGCACTGCAAAGGAGCAGGCTGTGGAGATACGCAGCCTGCAGCCGTGGAGATGAACCTCGAGCCCTTGGAGGGGAAAGGCCTGGTGTGATAGAGCACTGTCTGGTCTTTGTAGGACATTCGAGAAGAAACCACAATAACTGGCATTTTGCAAAGTCGTCACAGTGGCTGCCTCTGGCAGCGGTGGGAGATGGGGCAGCTGGGGTAAGGAGACCTTCAGGCGGAGCCATGTCAACCCCGTGCACAGCTGAGTCACTTCCGGCAGTGCACGGCTGTGCATAGGACTTCCTCTAAAACTGCCCTTCAGTGGGTGCCCGTAAGGTGTGCACCCTGAAGCCGTGAGCTTCACTGTGCCTAAGGGGAGTGCAACAATACACTACAGGGCATACAGCCATGCAGCCAAAGGGTGTGCAGTTCGCCTCGTGTGCATTTGCCATCAGGAGAAAAGAACTACACATGAATACTGAACCTTGCTAACAGGTTGGAACGTCTAAGGGTAACTGGATTTGCTGAGCTGATGGAGCTGAAGGGGTGGGTAATATGTGGGAAAGTGAGGATGGGTTGTGAGTCCGGTGAAAAATTGATATTCAGAAGCCACCAAAGACCTGGGCAGTCTCGTTCGGTGTGCTGGGATATCAGTGAGTGAGTCACAAAATAACACATGTAAAGTGTGAAGTGATGGAATGCAATACTTTTCCAAGTGGATAGGTGAACTTTAAAAGTAACTAAATAAATAAAATGGCTAACTCAAAACGTGTTACGTTACAGACACAGCAGGGCTGAAAGGTCTTCCCTCTTGTGGAGCTGCCTGAGATGCAGCAGAGCTCTTACTGATTATTACCTGCCTCTTGGAGGTGTGGGACGGGTCCCGGGTCATTTCCAGCCATCATTCACATACAAGGAGCCAAGTGGGGAGTCGAGTGACCTCCCACTGAGGTCTCAAGTTTGATACAGGCACGAGCTGGCAGTGGGAACCACGTGGTGCTTTTCTCTCGCGTCTTGTTACTTCTGCGCAGGGAACCCCAGGAAATGCCACCCGGGGGATAGCTGGCCCTGGTGAGAGCCAGTGAGCATCAGTCCCTGGAGCAGAAGGGAGACGCGGCCTCCAATACGGCTTCTTGCCAAGGAGGGAGGCTTCCAGACACTCACTCAAAGCTCGATGGTAGGGTGGCCTTTGCTGGGGTTTATTTCTGAAGCCCACTTGCATCTGTCTGGTAGAAAAGAAGCGGGAAGGAGGGGCAGGCGCTCAGTGCAGGCTCCAGGTCACAGGCTCCCGATGGCAGCTGAGTCAGTGCTGTGGGTCCATCAGTGCCCAGGTGCTGTTACTCTGTGGAGAGGGGCTGCCATCTTGAAATAGGACAAGGTGCGTGATAATAAGGGATTCCAACAAATAACAGGATGACTGCTGCTTTTTAATAAGTCACCATGAAGTAGCAATAAGCTGCAGGCTGCTTGCTCTGTAAATGTTCCTCTTCCCCATCATACTGTACATCGTATTTGGTGCCCACACCTGCAGGGTAACCTGGGGCCAGATGGATGGCCTCCTATGCCCACTTGGGTGACTTATCTGACCCTGATTCTTAGAAGGCTGCCAGGCTCGTGGCTGCCCTTTGCTCTCCAGTGTCCTCTCAGTCCATATCTCATTGGGATCACTTACTTGGGACATGTCAGCACCATGGTTGGCAGAAGCTCAGGACATCGTGTGCAGGGACTAGTCTTTAAAAGGAGGTTCTTTTCTCATCAGAGGAAGAGCTCAGAGCTCTCGGTGACTAATTCTGTCTGATCTAGAAGAGCAGTTGTGCTGGGCACAACCAACACACAGTGATTGGCCCAGCACGGGTTCTAACACACTTACATTCACTGTTCTGTTGGGTGTTGTTATCGTGCCTGTGTGTGTGGATTTCCATATACCCACATTTACCACGCTGAGTCACACTCTGAGAACTCCCTGATTAAGGGTCTCTGACTGCAGCACAAGGCTATGCAACCGTCATGTAACAACTAATGCATGGACCCAAGACGGCTCCCGAATCATGAAAGAAATATAAAACGACATTTGGCATAATCAGAGTGCTAACAATGATGGTTGATTTCACTTTGACAATGCACAATTTATGTAAGATTTGCAGGGTCATGCTCAGGATGTGTTTGACTCATCTGAATTCCTTACCAGAAGTACATAGCAGTTCACCAACTTCTTCCTCTAACCCTCAAGAATGAAGGGCCTTATAGAAGAATAGCAATTTTATTAGTAACCTCATTGCAGGGTAACATATGGCACATGGTACAGTAAGTCCCTGACTTACAAACATTTGAGTTGCAAATTTTCATAGGTGTGCCGTGTAAGATTCACAGGTGTGCTGTGTAAGACTCACTTGGTCAGATTACGAATGAATCCAACTTACACAAGGTCTCCCTGAACAGAACTCGATTGTAAGTCAGGGACTTACTGTACAGCCATCCATACTAGGTTATGGCAGAGATGTGTTTTCCTTAGATTGGGTTTTCAGCAGTTTCCTGTATGGTAAGTGGGGCAAAGGGAGCTTGGGTCAGCATGTTCAGCCCTTCCTAGGTTCCTTTTGGACTGTGAACTTGGTTCTGATGTTCATGACCTGTATACTGCAGTGGACTACACCATGCTTTTGCCCCAGGACCACCTGTACCAGGTGTCTGAGCGGGTGGTGTGGGACTCAGAATGCTGATAAATTCAGCTGAGGGCTAACGAGCAGCAGGAGATGACTGAAGACAGATAATACAGAATGGCATGTGTGACTGTGTGTCACGTGGGATTTCTATAATGTACGGAATAGTAAGGATGCTCAGAAGCTGTGAGGCAGTCTGGAAGAAGAGAGAAAGCAGACCTTCAAGACAAGTCCCTCTGTTGCTTTGGTACCTTAAACACTGGGTCTCCTTTGCTTGTTTTGGTGGTAGGGATGTTCTTGATGATCATGTTTGTAGTGACAGTTAATCTTGATTGGCTTATCAGGAGCCTAGAAGATCAGTAAAACTCACTTCTAGATGTGTCTGGGTGGGCCATGGGGATGTGACCCTGGAGACTGTCAGGTTCCTGGCCCCTTTCTCTCAGCCTGTCACCCTGCTCTCGCTGCTTCCTGGCTGCCATGGGGTAAGCAGCTTTATCTTTGCCATGCCCTTCTATCATGACGTTCTGCCTTGGGACCAGCTGACCATGGACTGAAGCCTCTGAAACTCTAAGCTGAAGTAAAAACCTCTCCCCCTTGAAGTCCTATGAGTCAGGTATGTTGTCCCAGTAAGGAAAAGCTGACCAGTACACTGATGCTGACATGTGCTAGGCCTCGCTGGGGCTGGCGGTCTTATGGCACAGAATGCAGATGTGATGCTTGTGTATGTGGAGTTCCGAGTCTGGGCAGGGAGGCAGTTGAGGGGGGCATCTGTGTACCGCAATGACAGTGTCAGAGTACAAGAGCCATGTATAAAACCCAAATACTAAGTGTTAGCAAACATGGTGGAAAATTTGGAGAAGGACTGCTTCAAGTTGCACGGCCAAGGCCAAGGCAGACTTCTCTGGGGAGGCCACGGTGAGCCTGGGCGGAGAGCTGAGGCAGGCGTGCAAGAGCAGTGGGTGCTGCCCAGGGGAGGGCCCCGGAGAGAAGGCACAGCACGGCCTGTGCCAGACTGAGAAGCTCCGTCCACAGGGAGACATGGCCAGCCATGAACTTGCAAATGTTCCAGGAGCTAGGTTTAGAAAGTAAGAAGAAACAGGTGAAATTAATTATAATCACATATTTTACTTAATCCAATATACCAAAATAGTGTGGCTTCCACAAGCAATAGACGGGAGAATACTAATGAGATAGTTCACATCCTTTCGTTTTGCTGCTGAGCGTGTGAAGTCAGGGTCCCTGCCTCTCAGAGCAGGGCCCAAAGCAGATTCCCAGCCTGTCAGGGCTTGGGCGGCGCTGGCCCAGCTGCCCTGTTGGGCAGCACGGAGCATGGTGTGACAGAAGTGAGGGCAGGCAGGGAGCTGCACCCAGGGTCGTCCTGGGTGCCGGGCCAAGTCCCTGGGGCCACAGACAGGAGATTGCGCTAGGAGCATTGGGGACCTGGGACGGGGGTGATCAAGGTGGTCCTCCTTTCCTTGTTCCCGTAAGTCATTTGGCAAACATGGGCTGAGCGCTGCTCTTGCCTACATGTGCCTTGAATCATTTTGTGGACACAGCGATACGGGTGAGTATGCCCACACGGCAAGGGGCAGGTAGGAAGGCTGCGTTGTGACATTTCTTGGACAAACCACGTCAGAGAAGCATCAGCGGGATTCCCTGAGGGAGGTGGAATCTGCTGTCCAGGGAGAGGCGGAAGGACAGAAGAGGTGATGAGGTTCATGGTGTCAGAAGCACAGGCCGGAGGTGAAGGGCTGAGGCTGCCCTGACTTGTGAAGCGCAGGGCTGAGCCCAAGGTGGCGTGGCCGAGGTAGCGGTGCAGGGGAGCAGGAAGGCATCTGCAGGGCTCCGACAGATGTGGGGTCTTCAGCCCTGGCGCTTGTCCGCCTTGGATGCTTAACCAGAGCTTGGGATTTAGGCACAATGAAGACACGAGAGAGACCCTCAGCGGTAGATAAAGGCTGCAAATGTGCCCTGAGACATGGCTCAATCATTCAAACTCATTCGATTTTAGCTCAGAAACATTCCTGGAAATCAACCAAAATGGATTTTTTCATCCCTTGACCTTTCTCCAGGAGAAACTGAACTTAAGCCCCACACCCCAGCCCAGCAGCCCTCGCTCGACATGGGCCCTTCTAGAGCCCAAGATCCACGCAGCCATGCCTTGCTCGGCGTATGAATCTGTCTTTTCCCCTCGCAGGCAATGCCCAGGAATAACCTTTTGGTTCCCTGAATTTTTTTATCTCGTAGAGCAACCTCCCCCTCTGTGAGTCGTTGCCTCTGTTGCACCACAAAAGTCAGTTTTCAGGAAACAAGCTAGAAACTGAGATGGGCTGGCGCAGGAAACGCCCATGGCTGAGACCCCAGTACCATTCTGTCTCTCCTCCCTTATGCCCAAGCAGATAAACAGCACATGCGGGGACATATGCACCGTGCAGAGCGCCGGTCCCAACTCCTCCCAGGGAACTGAGCGACAAACACGGAAGCAGAACCGGGTGTGCTCTTTTCCCCCGCCTCTCCCCAGTACCCAGGCAGGTCGTTTCCTTGCGAGGTTCTCGAGGGTGATGGTGCAGGCCTCAGGACTGACGTGACCGTCCCGTCCACCCCTGAGCGGGACCCCTCTCCAGAGAGAGCAGGTAGAGTTTGCAGCCTTCCCCCTGTGGCTCCAGCCCAGGCCTGGGAGGACAATGGCCACGCCCATGGCTCAGGGGCAGAAGGACACCTCTCAGAACCTGCCCATGCGCCCAGGCCTCCTCCAAACCTCCCTGTAGAGAAGATCTAAAAAAATCAGGGGTGGGAGACTCGCCAGGTTCAGTTGCAGGGACAGCTCACCCGCTAAATTGCCCGAGAAGCAGAGGGCAGAGAGAAAATGGCCATTTGATTTCGGTTCATCGCACAGAAGTGATTCCAGGAGCCGTGAGCCAGAAGCTCGCTCACATGGGGAGCAGAGCCGGGATGAGATCCCCACTCACACCCAAACGCGGACCCCTGATCCTGAGGCCACATCGAGGGTTCGGACTCCTTTAGAAACCACCTCTTTTGTTCATCCTCAAAGTTTAGAGAAGTTTTGTGTAAAACGCTGCTTCATTCTCCTTGTTTTTTTCTGAACCTGATAACAAAATCTCCACCTCTGCGCTCACATGCTGTGCGCAAATCACTAAAATCTATAAATCTTGAATACATTTAGAAAATCATACGCTGCTATGAAAGGAGCCCATAAATGAATCTTTATATTTGAAGTTTTGTCATTTAACAAATGCATTGTTATCCATTATCCTTTCAATACTTAACAAACAACTCATAATGAAATACAGAGGGGCTCAACTGGAAGGGCTTTTTTTTCCTTTCTTTCTTTCAAAAACAGCTATTTCCTTGCAGGTAGTAATTTTGTTTTAAGAAGAGCGATGTTTAGCACCAGGCTTTTTAATAAAATATGTGTGAGAGAATAAGTCTTCTAAAGCATTCTATATCTACAAAAATCTATATGTGGGAGAACTTGAATTATTCTCTAATAGATTTTATTACATAGCAGTTAAGAGTTTTTCTAAGAGACATCTAGTCAAAGGCATCAATTTTGGGTAACAAAGCACAGGAGAGAAAGGAACTTATCGAAAACTGGCTTTAGTCGCTAGTTTGCTGATTCTTTATCTGTTTTGCTGGCTATCATTTTCCTCTGGAAGGTGGAGCGTCCCAGGCTGTGGATCGCTTGCATGCTGTACCATTTCTGCATGTGTAATATAATTGGCCATGAGCAGGTGAGCAAAGCCCTCTGTCCGTCCCACGCTTGTGGACTCTGTGCTGCATTCCAGGTGCCGAGCTCCATCAGCACTGGGGAAACTGAGGTTGGGAGAGACCTGTCTGCAGGGAGCATCAGACCGAGTTCAAAGAGTGGGCCTGAGTGGGGAAGGGGGCCCAGGGCAGGGCACAGACAAGCCTAACAACTGACCGAGTGACCCTGTCGGAACACACACCATTCATTCAGGGGCGAGGGCTGAGACACAGGACAAAGGTTCGCACCTGTTTCATTTCAGACCAGCTGCTGAGTGCTGTGTGTCTGGCAGGCTCTGGAACTAGAGCTGCGAGCAGGAAACAGGGCCCTGGGCCCCAGCGCACACACTCAGGGGGCAGGAACAAAACTCCTCTTGTTAATTACAAAATGTAATGAGAAGCGCCAGGAGGAGGTGTGGGAAGGAAACCAGGAACGTGACTGTGGAGGCCCGGCCTCACCCTGAGAGAGCCCCGAAGCCTTCCTTGATGAGGTGCATTCGCGCTGCAGCTGGAAAAGGGACCAGAGGGAGGGGAGAACTCAGGAGGAGGCACAGCTGCGCAAAGGCTGAGGCTGGGCGTGGTGACTGACGCACACCTGCAATCCCTGTACTCAGGGAGGCTGAGGGGAGAGGGTCACAAGTTCAAGACCAACCTGGGCAACTTAACAAGAGTTGTTTCAAAATTTTAAAAAAGGGTGTGGAGATGAGTGGGTGGGCCGGGAATATAGCTCAGTGTGAAGGCCCTGAGTTCCATCCCCAGTACCACAAAGAGAGAAAGAGTGGAAGGAAGGGAAGGAAGGAGAGAACGAAGGAGGGGTGGGGAGCACAAGAAAGCACCAGCATGAGATGCAGAGCACCAGGGCAAGGAGCAGAGATGGAGAGACAGAGGTGGGCAGGCATTGCGCCGTGCAAGAGGAAACCTCACAGGATCCCCTGCTGTTGTATTAGGGCAGTTTGGGAAGCAACAGAAAAGCTCAGTGACTGAACAGTGAGCACCCATGCACCCAGTCTGTAAATTCTACAGCGGGCATCTCCCTGTGCCTTGCACACATCTGCCCTCTGTCCGTCATCCGGCCCTTGCGATTGTTCACGTACTGCTGATTCAAAGTGTAGAGGTCTGTATGCTTCACTTCTGAGCACTGCCACCAGCTCAACACCCGCTCATCTTGCTGAGGCAAAATTCCGTACAGGCGAGGCACCTACCTGAAGTGTCCGTGCCTGAGTTCTGACCCCCAAACCTGCCTGCGACCAAGCCTCCCCTCAGGGTGCGTCAGCGCTCATCACTGCCGATGTCGGCCCTCTCTGGTCCCCCACTGACCCCCCAGGCCCCGGGGCGTCCCTCACCGATGTGATTTGCTTTGCCTGAGCGTGTCAACAGTAGCCCTCTTGTTGGGTTTGCTTTGAATTCCATTTTGCGGGTTGAAGGACAGTTGGCGGTCTGCGGCTGAGGCGGAAAGCTCCTGAGAGTGTCCCAGTACGGATCTCAGATCCCCCACTGCACGGGTGTCTCCACGTTCTCCTGACAGGAGCCCTTGACCTTGGAGCATCATCCAGCCCCTCTTACCGCCTGATGGTACCAAGCCACCTGCCCTGGCACCAGCACAGCACACCCCATCTTCCCACCCCTACCTCCTGCCACTGCAGGGAACCTCTGTAGACAGGGTACCTAGAGTTTGGTTTCTTTTCTCTTTCCTGCTAACCTTTCCTTGCCCCTGCCCCATCGTATTCCTGGCATAGTTGGACTTACTCTACCCCTCACATCTGTGCTTTTGCCCTACATCTGTGTACATTTTTGATGCAACTTTTCCTCCTTGCTTTCCCACGTTCCTGCTCTTAGAATCTTATCTACCTATTGAATGCTTAGTGCCGCCTCCTTGCATTATATTTTGGGGGCTGAACTGCAGTATACACCAAGGCTGCTTGAAGGTGCGTGTACCCATAAATATGCACAAGTCTTGTATGTTAATCAAAGATGTTTTAAACGTCAAGGAGATAGAAATGCTAACTGCACTGACTTGATCATTACACATTGTGTACATGCATCAAGTTTTTGCACTGTAGTCCAAAGTATGTGTAATTAAAATGATAATAATTGATTTGAAAATCTAAAAAGTAACAAGACCAAGGCAGTAGGTCATGAAGGACAAACTGGCTGAGCAACGCAGAAAACAAAGGCCCGTGAAGAGCGGATTACTTGGGCTCTTTCTGGGCTGTCACCTGCAAGATGAGATGGCTTAGAGTCAGGTCTCCAGGACGCTGAGCAAGCTTCCTCCGAGAGTAGGGGAAACCCTTGCACTGTGACCTTGAGCAGGAGGAGGGACAGAGTGACCGAGGTCAGGACCTTCAGGGAGCAGAGTCCCAGGCTGTGCGGCCAGAGGCTCATGGACATAGCGCGATGTGCTGTGTGGGCTGGGTGGGGTAGCTCTGCCGCTCCTGCTCCTCAGAGCAGGAATCATCAGGGTGTGGATGGGCACAGGCTTTGGCCAAGCCACTCCTCGTTCTGCCAAGTGCCCTCCCCCAGGCCTCAGTGCCTCCGCCTAGAAGGCCGACAACACCTGCTCTGCCCTGATCGAGTTGAAGGTGAAGTGGGCGATGGTTGGAAGTCTGCCCAGCACCCCATGAGCCTCCAGGAAAGGGTGGCTGGCAGTTCTTCCTCGGAAACAGCCTCCTTTTTACTTTAAAACAAGTGTACTGGCACTGCCGTGGTACACGACCGTCCTTCCTGCACCGCCTCCTAAATAACTGATGCCGAAGGCCGCGTCCCCAAGGTAACAGCAGGAAGGTGGCCCGGTGTGGACTAGCACTTCATCCTGCAGACTGTGGCAGATCCATCCCGCAGGCTGGCACAGGGCCTGTGTGGGCCGGACCGCAAGGCACCGTTCTGGTGCTCATCGCCCTGTCCCCCTGCCCCTGCGATCAGTAGTTTTACGTGAGGTTTTGAGGACAGCAGTGGAGCCCCACTCAGGATCTGTCCTGAATTCATCCAGGCACGGAGCCAGACGCTCTTATCGATCCTGGCCTCCCGGCTCCTCCAGACTTCGTCTGATCGTGTCCAGATTGCACAGGATCCTGTCTGTCCCGTGGGTGGTGGAGAAGGTCACGATGCCATCTGCACAGAGCGCGCGTAAGGGTGTTGACACCCTTGGTGTCAAGTCCACCCTGAGCCATTCGCACTCTTATTATTAACATCCGATGGCTCTTGTTGCTCCGACAAGAAGATCGGTGTGCCGACGGTCCCTTCCCCTTCAGGAGCTGCAGGGCAGCCTGGGGATGGGGAGGAGGCCCTGCTAGCTGGGGCCTCTCAAGGCCTGGGCATAGGTGTGTTGTGTCAGTAATTCGTTTACATTACTGTTGTGTTTGTCACATAATGAAAATATTATAAGCTGTGCTCGGAAATGGAAATTAAATTTTTAATAGGATATACAGAGGTAATAAAGAAGGGATGTGCACGAGGAGGGCTCCGGCCCAATAATTACAAATTATAAATTCATTACTCACACTTGCATTTGGAATTGCGGAGTGAATTAAAATGCGTGTTTGGGAGCAGAGCCCACAGTACTTGCTCATTAAAATTCTGCGTTGTGAAGGTAGAGAGAAAGGCAAACAGGATGCCTCGCCAGCGGGGGTCCGCTTGGCCTGCACTTCCCGCTCTGTCTCAGGCCAGGACAGAGCCGCTCCAAATGGACTTAAGCAACCATGTGCGTGCAGAGGTGGGGAACACAGTAGGAAAGAAACTCTGCATTCTGAAATTTACATTCCTTCCTCCCAATACCTAGAGCTCAGTCGCCGTGTACCATGCAACGCTGTCCTCGTGAAAAGGGCAACTGTCTGCCCATGTCTCTGTGGCACTAGGTGGAGATTAAGATTAAATGCTAATATTTAATCTTCATAAATCCTGTTTCTTAAACCCTTGACCTGTCAAGTACTAATCGTGAGCAAGCATGGGGAAGAGTATGCTCTGACCGAGCAGGCACACACTCCGGCACCCACAAGACCTCTCCTGGCCGTGGGCAGGGAACACATACTTCCCACTTTTAAAGACCCTGGGTACTGAGCTCCCTGTGCAGCAGTGAGCTAAGCATCCCTCTGGGGGCAGTGCCGCCCACCCCACCATTAGGGCACTAATGACACGGGGCTGGGGGGTGGTCTCTCTTCCTCTACAGAGCTAGCAGTTTGCAAGGCCCTGCATGGTTAGGACTGGAATTGTGTCTTTCAGAGCTGTGCATAGGCCGTGTCCACTTCTTCGAGTCATAGTAGAGTGGAAACAGGCTTGGGGAGGTAATCCGAGCCCGCCTACTGCTCCTCCATGTCTGGAAGTCTCAGCGGCATAGATGCAACAGCGCTAGCTCCTGGAGGCTTGCAGCAGAATGCGGTCGTGCATCGTCATGTCGGTTTCTGCTCAGGAGAGCAGGTCTGAGCTGATGGGAAGGGAGAAACAAAGGGAGCTGGGGCCCGGCTGGAAGACGCTGGAAACTGTTGGTATCAACCTGGTTGCCTGTTGGGCCAGTGAGCGCCCCCTGGGGACCGTTTTCTGAGGTGTGTGACACAGCTGCAAGAGCCCTGGCCAAGGGTCAGGAAGCGGTAGTGTGTGTCAGCTCTTCCAGCCTCACGGAGTCGCAACACCTTTGGGCGTGTGGGCCCTGTGGCCAGCAGAGCTGTCCAGACACTCAGAGGCCACACCCAGGGGCACATTTTGGAAAGCATGGCACACTGTGCAGATCAAAAGAGGGTATCTGGGTCTGGGATGTAGCTCAGCTGCACAACGCCTGCCTGGCAAGCTTGAGGTCGTGAGTTCGATTCCTAGTACCAAAAAAAAAAAAAAAAAAAAAGCCAGGCAGGATGGTGCAGGCTGTAATTCCAGCACTCAGGCGGCTGAGGCAGGAGGATCGCTGCGAGTTTGAGGCCAGCCTGGGCTGCAAAGTGAGCTCAAGACCAGACTGAACTGCATAGCGAGACCCTGTCTCAAAAAGACCAAAAAAAAAGAGGCTATCTGAATACCAGCTATTGTAACTGGCACAATACCTGCCGGTGTCACTGTCATACACCAGGGAAGCAAATGGCATAGACAATCGTCATTGTCTAATGATACTATTTTCTTCTCTTCTTTCTAGGTAAGTCATTCTACTGCTAAAACCGACATATGCATCCTTGTGCATACCTGTTGCGCCTTTGAAAACATGTGCTCTGTTCCCGCCGCTCCCCTGAAGAGGCCTGAGTGAAGACCGTGTATAAAGTAAGAGACCCCAGGGAGCACACCCGGGGGCCATTGCGCCTTGGTGGAGGTGTGAGGCCCATGGGTCACATTTTCCAAGCTCATGATGGCATTGCTTGATCTTTCTTCATCAAACTTGTGCAAATGAAGAGGGAAAAATGAGATAGCTAAGCAGTGAACCAGAAAGAAAGCAATTGATGTGGACTGTCTAACTTGAGAAACCAGCATAGAAAATGATTACACTCCACTCCAGTACAGAATCCACAAGGCCCCAATGAGAGAGCACAGAATTTCAATTTTAACTTCAAAACCTGCTCTCCCTGCATGGAATTTCTCATATCTTAACAACCTGGTGGTCTGGTTTGTCTTTTTCCTTGACTGTGATGCAGACACTGCTATGTCTAAATCCTTATGCTTTTGGGGGTCTTTTGTCTGCTTTCCCAAAGTTGTCTGGGACTTGCTTCCTATGAGGTGGTGCTTTTAGTTTGTGGAAATGGATTTGGAGGTGTTGGGGGTTTACTAAATGTTAAAGACACACAGTTGAAGATTCTTGTCGGCTTTCTGAAAGAGGACTTTGAGGGGCTGCCTCGGTTTGTGTGGGGAAGGGGCGTTCCCTTTGCGAGTGGACGTCTCCCTGCGGCAAGTTGGCTCATCGCTCTCTAAGGGTGTAATTGTAACTGTTACTCCTTAAAAAGAAAAACCAAGTCAGGCCCTTCAGGATTTTCAGAGACGTTGCTCATGCAGACGGACCCCCCTGGGGTCATACAGCGTGTCGGGCTCAGTCAACCAGAATGTTAAATGAAGAGCAGGAGGCGGAAATGCAGTAGAGAAGAAACCCCAGAGCCCGCCCACTGGGAGGGTCTTTCCCAGGGCTGTACGTGAGCCTTACCTGCAAGCTTCCCTCTGTGTGAAGGGTAGAGGGGGACAGGAGCAGCTAAAATACCTGCAGACATCCTGAAGGAGGAACACACCTCCTGTGCCTGTTTTGTGTTCCCGGCAGAAATTACTCTCTCCGGAGCTAACACTCCATAGGACCACCCGCATTGCGTGGCCTACTCCGAAAATGCCACATACTTGATGGTGCTGTTTTTTATTGTTTCTGGAAGAAGCACAGGGAGGGTCCCGTGAGGTTGTTGGAGCCATTTTATTTCATAAAACAGTGAGAATAACGTTAGCGTCAACTCACTGAAAGCACTGAACTCATTGGAAGATGATTTGGCCCAGGTGACTGCTGTTTCAGTGGTTTGGTTGGGTCTCTGGGGAGGGCTCAGAAAACTTTGAAAACTGGACAAGTGCTAAGTGACCAATTCTTCCCAGTGAGACACTGATATGGGACAGGTGGCGCCTGGTGGCATGTTATCTTTCATGAGGCACGACTACCCACACCCCTGGGTGAACAACTGTCCTCTGGGAAGAGGACACACAGTTAGGGTGAGGGACGGTGCTGCAGAGGAAGAAGGCTTGAGGGAGGCAGGACTGGGGGGGGGGTTCCATTCTGGGTTCCAGGTGGAGCAGGGGCATCGGGCAGGCCCCAGCCGGTGTCTGACACCAGACACTGATGCACAGACTTAATGGCAAATGTAAGGGTCTTTCTCTCAAAAAGAAAAATGAAAAAGAGATCAAAAAAGTAAAGAAAATCAAGCAATATTGGTAAATTTCCTTTAAAGAAGCAGCCCAGAACTCAGCATTTGGTGTCCCAGATATTGAGGCGGGGGTCACTTGCTGTGGCTCCCCCTAAGTCTTATGAGAGGACATAAAGACGTAGGTCATACTTGACTTGGAATTCTAGCCTCCGAGTAAGTAAGTCCAGGATGTGCAAGACACACTCCGAATGAATTGGCCCAGTTCTTACTCATCATTTCCTTAATGTCATTCAACATGTCACACAGATCTGTGGACAAAGTGGACACAATTTCCTTTTTATTTCATCTGAGTGTCGGCATTTCTGCTCACGATGAGCAGGAGCTCTGCCATTTGCACTCCGTCTGTGGCTCACCCTAGAAGGTAGAGATCGGATGTGAGCAGGTCGACCCAGAACACCCATGGCTTTCTGTGGGATGCGCTTCACTCCGGGCCCACCATCCCCGAGCTGCAACGGCCAGTCTCCTGCACTGACATCCATCCTGGTGCCCCGTACTGTACTTAGGGACCTCACTCTTTGCAGGTGTCTGACAGGCCATTCGAGTCCCAGGGTCTCGGGGCTCAGGGCTCCCCACAGTGTCATGGGTGGGCAAGGAGACTGTCCCAAGGCTGGCCCTGCCCACAATGCTCGTGTCCACGCTGCCTGAAGTTGGCTTGACGTGGTAGCTTTGCTCTCCCAAAGGCCCCTGTTAGGTACTCAAACTTTAGACCTTTTATTCTTTCCTACTGTCTATCTCCAAAGACACCTGTACTCCGGAAATGATGGTTGGGGTAGGGCTTGTAAATGACATGAAATAGATTTTCACTGGTGGGCTACTGTGGTGACAGTCTTTCTTCCTTAACTCAGGGGTTTCCAACCGGGGTGATTTTAACCCCAGGGACACTGTGGGGCATTTACACTGTCACAGTTTAGTAGGGGAGCCTCCTGCTCGCTCATCAAAGATGCAGTTCAGTGCCCCTCAGTGTGCAGGACACCCTCCACCTTGTGCCTCTTCCTGCCTTAGATGTTAATAGGGTGGAGATGGAGAGTCCTTCATGGCAGTCCTGGAAGCCTGCAGAAGCGTCTGTTTTAATGGCATAGACATTACAGACGGGACACTGATGCTGAGGGTGTAGTCTTCTATTCGCCAGCTCTTGTAATTTTCAGCCCCACCAGGTACTTGTGGTTCCTACCTGCACTTTGAAAATGGGGAAGATAAGGTGCAGAGAGGTTAGGAAACTGCCCAAGATGGCAGGGCCAGCGCTGCATGGCTCCCAACCTCATACAAAGGCAGCTGCTCCTGCCAAGGGCAAGCACTCTGGACTGCCTTGGGGGGCACGGAGAGCCCTCAGTCCCAGCCGCGCCCGTGAGCCAGGCACGACCTGGATGTGGCAGCCACGGTGTCCCTGTCACGTGCGAAGCTGACTAATGGCTTAATTGGTATCAGAAACACAATTATGCTGACTCCTCCCCAGAGTCTCTGGCTGGTGACAACCGCCTTGATCTCAGCAGAGTCAGCCGAGAACTCGCGTTCCTCTCTCAGACCCACGCGGCGCTGTCTTCTCTGCCCTTCCTTCCTCAGCTTCCTTCCTCCCCAGGCTTGACAGAGACGTGTCTGGATTAAGGGGAACCAGGCCAGGACCACAGAGGGCCCCCTGCGCCCCCGGAGCAGGACAGGCGCTCTCTCTGAGTACGCAGCACCTGTTCCTTGTTTCGCTTCTTAAGATCTAGGCCTTGAGGCAGTTTTCAAGTGGAAATTACTTTAAATTCACCATCTGCTTCCTCCGTGTCCTGGAAGGGAGTCTGTGACTTGAGCCCCAAGGGGCAGATCCAGTCTGCCCCATGTGGGGTGTGTCCCGGTCCCCAGCAAGGTGGCAATCATGGAGACTACAGCGCAGACAGGAGCAGGATGCCCAGCAGAGCTGCTGACCCAGTGACGCTCTGTGACTCGATGGTCACAGCTGGTTCCCTGTGATGCCTAAACTCTGAAATGGCATCCTCTGTCCCTGCTCTCCATGACACAGCCCTTGGGAGTCCAGTCAGGAGAAGCACAGTGTGAGGGGCAGGAGGCAGCAGCCCAGGGGAGACCGTCCTCCTCTGCTTGCTTTCTGTGCCCCTGAAGAGAGTGATCAGCACCACGGGGAAGGAATCTGACGTTCGGCTTCCAGCTGTGTGTGGCCGGGTGTTGTCTGCAGGGACCACAGAGCCCGTGTCCTTGTCAGCGCCTGTTTGGGGGATCTGCTCCGGGGCAGGGGGGCCGTGGGGCCATTGGTGGGCTATTCTTGTTCCACTCTGCATCTCACCCATTAGCGTCATGCCTGGCAAACCATCAGTGTTTAGTATATGCTGACAGAAAAAAGTAATCAGGGAATAATGAGCCCCAAAAAAGTCTTTTGCACCCAAGAAGTTAAGGGTCTGGTGTATTTTAGGCATGTCTCATCCTCACACTGCTTGCGATAGAGCGCACTGGTCTTATTGATCGTGCCACCTATACCAACACCTACCTGCAATTCCCACCCTTTCTTGAATCTTCCCTAGTAATAACCATGGAAAATTCCATGGCGAGGTTGAGAACACTATTAAGATGCATAGAGGTCTGCGTAGTCCATTAGAAATCTGGAGATGACATCAAAATGTGGAGTTCGAATTAGACAAATGCAATTAAAATATCATAAAGTAATCTCATCCTCTATATGATTTGATAATCATTGACTCCCCACAAGAATTCTGAATGGGAATAACAGCACAAATCAAGTGACTTTATTGTTCGTGCTAAATATTTACATAGATTGTAGAGGGGGGTAAACAGAGTGTGACATATTGTGATAGAAATGAGTCTTTTCCAAAATTATGAATTGGGAAACTTGCACATTTGGAGAGAGCAAAGCTCAGGCCTCTTGTTTTCACTTGTGGAGCAAGCAGGAAACAAAACTCTAGACAATTCTCTGTCCTTATTAAAATCCAATTACAGTAATAGCCCAGCCTTAAACTCGGGGCATTATGCATGCAATATAAATGTTTAAACAGCTCGGGTGCACACATTTCTTGAGCTCCCACGTCATACCATTGGTGGTCGGTAAGGCAGCTGCAGCTGGCTTTCTGGAGTTTATATGGTAAAAAATTTGAAAGAGCAAGCTGCTGAATATATTATGCAGGATCTATATATTTTTTTTCTTTTTCCCTTAAAGAAAGAGAAAGCCACCATTTTAGTAACTCTTTGAGTTAGGCCAAATTGGATAAGAGAATTAATTCAATGAACATTCATATGGCATCTACTGAGGTCATATAGTTTTGCTGTGAGTGATATAAACACGAGTCAGCTTGCAAGAGCTGGAGAGAGAGGAGGACTCAGCCAGCCCTAACGTAAGGTGGACTCCATGCTGCGATCGTAGGGCTTCTGAGCTGAGGGCTGTCCTGCTTCTGGTCTGGGGGTGACCAGAGAGCAGGGAGAACAGGGCGCTGTCAGAGTTGAAAGGTGTCAGACCAGAGCCCGCTCCTGGCTGCTTCCAAATACTCAGAAAGCTCGAGTGCAAAATCTGGGAGGTGTAGCTTCTCAGGCTATGGTGAGTCCATCACTGAAGGAAGAAAATTACTCCGCTTGAGGCCCCCGACTCTGCTGGTTTCCCTGCAACTCGGCTTTAGAAAAATAAGCCCATTCTGAGAGGTTAGAGTGTTTTGCTTTCCTAACTGAGTTGGCAACGTGTTGTGTGCATTTTTTGGCCAAATGTATTTCTTGAGTCAGATGCAACAACTAAAAATAAACACAGACACATGCACACAGCGGCACTTACAAATATATACATTTTCTCCAAAGGTAATTTTTCTAAAAGCCAGAATAGCTTTGGGTACCACATCTAATTAGGAGATTGTAGAACAACGCAGAGCCATCTTGATGATAATAACCATCTTCAGATAATGTGGTGTTAAATTGGCTCACTCAACATCTATTCTGTAAGTAGATCTGGTTTATTTTTAGTTCTTGTTTGAAGCCAGGAATCCAAATGGAGAGGAAGGGTGTTGACGAGGGGGTAGGCACCACAGCCCTTCCCAGCTGTGGCCACGCCCAGCGGCGGAGGGGTCTGGTGCAGGTGTCCAGCAGGGCCCTTCTCAGGGTCTGAGACCAGCATTCACGCTCGGAAGAACAGAGGGTAGCGGGGGTAAAAACAGCGTGTTCTACCGAATCCCAGGTTGGACTCCTCAAGCCATGGAGGTCATTGAAGTCAAGAAAGTCTGAGAAATTGTCCCAGCCAAAGAGGAGCCCAAGGAGACAGGAAAATCAGTGCCAGGGGTCATGGGCAGAGAAAGGACAGGAGGGAAACCCAAGGGCACCCTAACCAAGTGTGGGACGTGTGCCGCTGCTCACTGTCTCCCTGTAACAGCTGCCCCAAGCTCAGGTCAGGTGTTAACAGTAGGGAACCCCCTGCAGAGTGTGTTCCATTTCTTGGGACTATGGTGACAGCTTTTCTGTAACTCTAACACTATCCTAAACTAACAGGCTCATTTGGAAAATAAACAAGATCACTTAAAACAGCCATTATTCCACCATGCGGGGAGAGCTCGCTGAACATGCTTTGGTGCGTGCCACCCTCTGTGCACACACGGTCCGTGCAGGGATGGTGTCCTGGGATCACACGCGAGCAGCCTGCTGTCTCCCCTTCTAGGGATGTGGCCAGCCTCAATGTGTCAATAAAAATGGGTTTGGTCAATCAGCCAACTGGAAGCCTGGTGAATGCCGTCTCAGGACACTCCTTCCTCTGAGACTGGAAGCAGGAGTAATGGATCCTGGGAGACACCAGGCTGCCCACGTCCTCTGCTCTGGAGACCCTCAGTGTTGGGGACAGACTCCTGGAGAAGCCACCTCGCCGTATTAGAAGCTGAGCCACAGGAGACAGTGCTATTGGACCCTACACTGGCCAGTACCGAGCTAGTGGCCATGGTGGGTGACCATGCAGGAAGGCCCACTTCCCTGAGTGCAGAGCGACCTCAGTGGGATCACAGACAAGGAGGCCACAGCCCTGGGCCTCAGGTTCTGGGATTCCTGCAGAGCAAGGGGCAGGGGTGCTCGTGGCAAGGAGTAGAGGAGCCTCAACACCAGCCGGGGTCCAGCAGGGGTGAGATTCGCAGTGCAGAGAGTGGAGGTGCCTGTGCAGCAGCCTTGCTTCCTCTGAGGTGTGTCTGTCAGGCTGCCCTTGGCTGCCACCGAAATCCCAGCATGTGTGGGGCTGCCCCGAGGTGACACTGACCGACTGCCTAAAGCCCAGAAGGCCAGGAGTGCTCCCATCTCAGTTGGCACACAGCTCAGAGACGGAGGGAGAGCTTGACTCGACCTGCTCACTCTGCAGCCCCGACTTCTGTGTTAACGTCCCAGATGCTACCACCATGTACTGGCCACCCACACCAGGTGCTGGGGTGACTCCCTGGCAGGCTCCTGCTCCCGGGGGTCTCCAGCCTGGGTTCTAGGGATCATCCTGGGAAGAAGAATGAGTGGACCACTAATCCCTCCCCCTGCAGGCAGAGGTCTGCTGCGTCCCAGGGAAAGACCAGGGACACAGGGCACCAATGGACCAGGCTTGTCAGTGTCCGAGTAGGGCGTGCGAACCATTTCTAGCCCTCAGAACTCCATCCTTCATTTCCCAACTGTGCCTCCCCCAAGGGGCTGCCTCCGGCCCCATGAACAGTGACCTAAGACATTACCACACTCCCAATGGTGTCCAAGCTAGCAAGAAACCCGGGCTTTGAGAATTCAGCGAGACTCTCGGGGAGAAGGAGTCCAGGTAGGACAGAGGGAAGATGAACCGGAATGGGAGCGGGGTACCTAAAAAATTCCGGGCCACGCAGAAGAGTAGCAAGAGGAAGGGAAGGAAGGGCGGAGGAGGTGTGGGAGACCTCTGTGCCTGGACCACCTCCTGTGGGCCTGAAGGCCAAACGGGACAAGACATGGGAGGGTGGGGACAGAGGAGGGGTCGTGGGTTGGGGAGGACATGCTGAAACACGAAGATCCTGCTGAGCGGGGCCAGGCAGCTGAGCATAACCTGGGCTGCTGGAGTCCAAAGGAAAGACGCAGATCCCAGTCCAGATGCGCTGCGGAGGTGCAGCTGTGCTGCTGGCTGCTACTGAGCAGAGGGCCACATTTAGCGGTAAAAAGGAAGAGAGGGAAAGGGGCGGGGACTTCCCATATGGTAAAGGTTCTCATTAGATTCTATTGTAAACTTTGCTAATGACTGGGTTAACATCATTTGGAAATCATTGTAAATATCAGCTGCATCTATATTCAGCACTTGAAATCCTCCTATTGAAGCCTGTGTAGTTTTGCCTGTGTTTTTCGGTGGAGTGTTATTCATTTAAAGTTGTTTGAAAATCTGATCAGAAAGATCTTCCACCCAGAAATTTAGTGATTTGAAATACACTAGCCTCTTATACTCCAGGCGTGCCTGTACGCGATACCCTGGGGAAAACACCGGAGGGACCATGCGCTTGGTGTGTGCCATGGTATTTGGAGGGCTGGAACGGTGGAATTTGGCATTGTCACAGAAGATTGTGATATAACACTGTGACCCCCTCCTGTTACAGGAGAGTGGGGGGTGGGGCAGGGTCTGCGACTGGATGGGGCGGGTGTGGACGCTCAGAGACACAGAGAGGTACGTTTATTATCTGCATCCTGGAAGCTTCCTGTAAAGGAGACGCATTCCACATAAAATGTTTCTCCCATTGTCTCTGTCTACTGCATGGCTCCCAAAGCACCAGGAGCTGGTGGCCGACTCAGGACTGGATGGCTCTCGTTGTTATTAGAACAGCCATGGTGGGGTTGCTTGGGGGCTTGCCTGAGTGGTGAAAGTGGTAATGGGGTGCGTCCTAAATTATTTTAGGGGAAATGGGCCCTCAGGGAGTGAAGCTGAAGGTACAGGTGGGGAAGATCCACTTCATCAGTGGGGCAGCAAGATCCAGCGCTCTGGCCTGTCACCCACCTCTGCTGGGACGCTGCACAGACTCACACACCACCAGCACCTAGAAGTCCACACTTGGGGCCACGGGCCTGGAAGACATCTTCAGTCCTCTCTGACCCCTCCCAAGTTCCTGTAATTCCATGGTTTGTGTGTCTCTTGTATGTTCCTCTGAAACAGAAAACTCATTTAGAAAACCTTCCACTGCAGCAGATGCATTCACAGGAGGCCGTAGGCTAAGAAATGCACCCTTCCTGCTGCCAGGAAGATTCCCAGCTTGCCTCCATTTGGACCAGCGCTCTGTACTTTGCGACCTTCGTTTAAGACGATTTGTAGCTTTTCAAAAACATACTCGCGAATCATAAAATATATTTATGCATCAGGCGACTTTGTGGCTGTTTTATAGATAGAGAAAGAAAGGCAGGAGAGGAGATTTTTAGTGGCTGGCAAGGCTCTGGCAGATGTTAAAGAGAGCTGCGGGTGTCTTCATCAGAAACAGCTGATCACTGAGGGGACTACGGTCGTCCCGGCTGCTCTCCCACCCTCAACATTGATTCGCTGCCCTGGGGACATGGATACAATAAATTATGAAACTCATTTTTTCATAGATACACTGTAGAATAAATATCTGAAAAATCCCTGCATCCCTGATAAGATGCCTACAGAGAAAACATTCTCTCCATCTGCCCCTGAGCGCTGTGACGCTCGCCTGCCAGGTTCTGAAATTTCACAGCGAGCCAGAACGCCCTTCATCTCATTGGTTTATTCTAGTTTCTTCCTGTTGCAAATCAAGGCCATTGTGTTTCCCTGGAGGTAGGTGAGGCTGCTGCCTCTTAATGAGGATCAAAGCGATGAATCAGGAGGAAGCTTCTGTCCTGCACCAGGAAGCTGTAATCGGGATGTGCGGATATGCTTGTACCTGTGCTCCAGAGAAGTGACCCCAAGGGTTCTAGTAGCCAGACTCACAAGCGTCCTCCAGGGCTGGGGAAGATGAGACCCGGTCATCCACACTAAGCGTATCCTCCTCTGAGTTGCCCATTTCCAATTCTCATTACACTCTATCCTGTGTAAGGCCTGGAAGACTGGGAACCTAAATGGCTGAGTCTATTAAAACATCCATCACCGAAGCCTCATGCACATCGTGACCCAGTTCTCCAAGGGCTGGTGCAGAAAAGACCAAAAGTGGGTCGTCAGAGAGAGCCGGGCTGGGCGAAGGGGAAAAGTCACTTCAGGAGCAATCGCTTAAATATGTTTCAGTATCAGCTTCGGAAGATTAACTAAGCAGACTCGGGTGGCGATTCCAGAGATGCCAGCTGTGTAACTTAGGGCTAACCGGTGACCTGGGCATGTGGGCTGCTGGAGACCTGAGCTCCTGGGCCGCAGGAGCAAACCCACCTTCTCCTCCTCTCAGAAGCTCTGCTGTGGAGTTTAGACACCTGGACAGAATCGCATTTGCCAAACAGGGCCTGGCCTTCAACGACTCCCGGTGTTCCTGGGCATGGGGACCTGGGCAGACTGCGGTTGTTTTCCTTGTTGGGTGTTTTCTTTTAGTAGATTACAAACCCTGTCCATCAAAATCTGAATTATTTTTACTAGCAGGAGCAGAATGGCAGTTGAGTTTTTCTTCATTTCTGTTTTGAAAGGACATGGGCCCGCCCATCCCAAAGCCCAGCAATCTCCAGAACCTGAGAACATTAGTCCACACGCTGTACCTCCTTTTGGGTCAAAAGAGGCAGCCACGCAGCAGGGCCTGGCTCCCTGGAGCTGGAGCCACAGCTCTGGCTCTTCCTGCCCCCGGGACGACCTGGATGAAGCCGCAGGCTATGATGCCACGAGGCACAGCACTGACCCACTCTGACGCCACCAGCACCGTGGCACACCTATGGAGGGGCGGGTGCTGCTCAGGAGCGTCCGTGTGCCACTTCATCTCCACCCCACAGCATCCCTGCAACCCGCGTGTTCGCCCCACCTCCAAGGCTCAGGAGGGAGCAGCCGGCCTGGTGGTGTTGCTGTCCCAGGGGAGCCAGGCTGGGAATCCTGTGGCCCGGATGTTGCCACGGGGGGCTCTCTGGGTACACCTTACATACCCCGCCTTTCCTTTAGCCAATCTAATTGCCGAAACCCACCCCACTTTCTTTTCCTTGAAAACAGCTTTCAAACATTGGATGACTGCTGCCTGTGCCCCCTCTGTGTCCTGATGGGCCGTTGAGTTGAGGGCCTCCCACCATTAGGCAGAAAGCTGCCCCTCTTTGCCTGTTCACCCCTCCTTATCCCCAGCTTCAGGGCCTGGCCTTCAAGCCCCTGTCCGCCTCTGTCCTTACTCTCATCACTGGTCTGTGAAAGGGCTGAGGCATTAATTGAATGGCACATCTTCACTGAAGCTAAATATTAACTGGGCCCAAAGGTGGCGGGTGATCTATGGACGTGACCCTCCACCGTGGAGCCGAGGTGAGAGCCATAGATTTATTTTGCCTCAGGAAATACGGATGGAATTTTGGCCCAGATATTCACTGTCTCGAGAGCAGCTCTGGAACTGTGGTCAGGGGGTGGAAATACGATGTTTCCAGGGGTGGTGAAGGTCAGCAGCCACGGAGCAGCACAAGGAGCCCAGGACAAGTCCACCCGTGCCACCGCACAGCCTTGGACCTGGGGCCGGGCCCAGTGGGCCTGGCTGGGCCCTTCACCTGCAAATGGGAACCCTCCCGCATGCTTCTGCCCGAGAGTCTGGCCCCGAGCTTGTATTCGTGCTGCCGTGTTGGGTTGAGAGAAAAGGGAGCTGGATTGTAAAATTTGTTTCATGTGGACCAACTGCACTTTCTCGTGTGAACAGAAGAAGAGCTTTCGAATCCCTGAGTGGCCTGGGGCTGTGAGGGTCCTGCCCACTGCCCGCTGCCATTTGGGCACCTGCTGGTGGCCGGGTCACCTTGCAGTCAGTCCATGTCACAATGCTGGGGGACTTGCGGGGAGCGCTTAGCGGTCCTGTAGGGGTGCAGCAGGAGCCTGCTGACACAGCATGGCGGGGGGCGGCTTGCTGTCTCCCACGTAGGGCTGTGAGCACTGTCAGGAGCTGGGTCCCCCCTCCATCCTTTGTAAAGGTGGAAGTAAGCCGTGGTTCCGTCAGGTTGAAGACCGCTCCGCAGGGAAATTCCAGGAACAGACGCCTGGGATTCCTGGGCCTGGGTCCTGCGCTCGGCAGGACCTCCTGCGCTGCCTCTCTTAGCAAGACCTGGGGAAGCAGGTGATGACGCACAGTTACCAATAAAGGCAGCATAATCGCCAACCTTTTCGTTTTGTTGGAATGTACTGCAGAGCCCCCGCTTGCTGTCCCCAGCCAGACTCGTCCCCCACTCGTCTCCCTGTCCTCAGTGCTGTTCCCAGCCGCTCCTGGATTGCGCAGAGACTCCCCTAGCCCCAGCCCAGCACTGCCCTACACCACCCTGCCAAGGTGTTTGCCCGTGCACGGCCACGCCGTGGCCCCCCAGGGCGGGACACAGGCTACTCCTCTCACCTGAGCGGCTGCTGCAGGTGTCTCGCCGCAGAGCTGCAGTGGAACGGGCAGCACAGCCTCATTCCAGCAGGGGTGGCCCGTGGGTGGCCCCTGCCTCTCCACTGCCGGTGTCCTTCATCTGTGTGCGGAGATAAGAGCCCCGGGCCAAGGCGTTCATTCGTGCCTTGTCTGACACCATGCAAACTCAGTGTTCCTCTCTTAGAGTCATAACAAGGTACATGCGGGCTTCATTTCACAGACCTGGAAACTGAGGCTCACAGACCCAGTGGGGCCATGCATCTTGGGCAGTCTGACAGCAGAACTTGCGCTCGCTCTTGCCCCTTCTGAGCTGCATCCTCAGACCTGCATCCCTGGGTCACAGCTCTGCAGAAAACAGTTTGCAAGTTCATGGGCAGAAAGCTCGGCAGCTGAGCTATTTTAAAGCAAAATATCAGACCGTGGGAGAGCCTGGACTGATTGTAATGACACAGGGCGCAGCACCGGCTTGGGACGAAATGTCAAGCCGGGGCCTTGCTCCGGGGGAGTCACTAAAAATAGCAGGGTGGGCACGGTTCCCAGCTCCGAGCGGCTCTGCTCAGCCCCACAGCGGTTCAGGAAACCCGAGTCCTGTCGCACCGCACCTCCTGCTCTGGCGGCGTCCGCCGTCGCCGGGGCTGTCTCAGCCTCCTCCCACGGTCCTGCTTTTGTAACCCGGGCCTTTTTTGGTTTATCCGATGCAGCACACACTGACAAATGCACAGGTGTTACGCGCACTCTGGGCACACTCTCAGTCTGTGGCCGGCGTCAGGGTCAGATCACAAGGTTCGCCCCCGGAAGCCCCAGGGTCCCTGTGGTCACCTTCCCCTCCCGAGGGGAGCCTTCTAGATCAGTTCTGCCTGACTCTGAACTTCAGGTAAACGGTTTCTTTTGTGTCTGGCTCCTTTAGCCCGACGTGGGGGCGAGGGACGGGACACCGTGTGCCTAGTCGTCCCCTGGGACGTCCCCTAGTCATCCCCACCTCCGCTGTCCAGGCTTTCGCCTGCTGCTGACCCTTCGACATGTTCAGGACGCAGCCGTGGGGCCGCGTCTTGACGTCTGCTTTGGTGAACATGACCCTGCACCTCTGGGGCGTGTGCCTCTGGGGGCGCAGCTGCCGGGGCTCGGACTAGGCCTGTGCGTGCCTTCCTAGACACTGCTGCGTAGGTGGCCACAGGCTCACCCACGTACTGTCCATGAGCATGAGGTTCCGCCTGACCTTGGCGTGTGAGGGAGGACACCGGAAGTGCCACCCCCGGCTCGCGGAGAGCAGGCACGGTGGCAGTGCCTGGCGCACTAGGGTCGTGCTCCCTGCTCTGGCTCTTGCAGCTGCCAGTGCTCATTTTGTGGTTTCCACCCTGAAGGACGCAGCGTTCATCCTTCCAGCCAGTGAGGGCCTTGCACCTTCATTCTCCGGCCCGCCCCATGCAGCCTGCAGACCCCACCCGCCCCTCCCTGGAGACACACAGCTGCCCAGGCAGCTTCAGGGCTGCCTTCCCGTGGGGACCTATGTGCTCTGTACGGCAGGGGGTGCTCTGGCCCAGCTCACCTGAGCCCTTCGCAGGGGCCCTTGCACTTTTCCCAAGCAGAAGCCACCTTCAGGGTCCTCAAAACCTTTCAAGAAACCCCGATTGTTCCTGCAGTGATCAGCAGTTTCTTCCCACTGGGTATTGAGACGGCACTGCTGTGACAGCCCCTGCCCAGTCCTCCGGGGCCTCCTGTAGGAGCTGTGCTGCCCCCACAGCAAGGACCACGTTCCGCCGACGGGCCTCTGCCCTCAGTGTATTGGGTGGAAATGACAGCGCCCAGAGGGCAGCGGGAGCCGGGCAGGGAGCAGCTGCCAGCCAAAGTCCCGGCACAGGAAGACCCCTCAGTGCAGGTGCTATGTGCAGGGAGGAGATGCAGCCTCTGGTCAGGAGCCCAGGATCCAGAATCCACGACTGAGCTCAAGCCCCACGTCCATCCCTGGATACTGTGTGACCTTGAGCAAGTTACCGAGCCTCTCTGTGCCCCCTCTGTAACGCGATCATCCTAGGGCCCTCCTCAGGCAGTGGTAGGGCTGTGAAATAAGCTGTCGCTGCTCTGTGTCAGGATGGGCTCGGCACAGCGAAGGGCCATGTCAGGATGGCCAGGTCTTTCCTGGGCTCAGGTGCCCATTTAGCATTTGACCCGGGGCCCTCTGGGCAGTCCCGTAGAGGCCAGGCTGACCTTGCCTCCTCCAGGTCAGGAATGGAGCTGCCACATGGAACGCCACCAGGGCTCCCCGGACCCCAAAGGCCTAAGGATACACACACACACACACACACACACACACACACACACACACTGCCCGGAGACAGCCCTAGCCTGAGGGAGCTGCTGGTCTGGCTGGAATAACAGGACGATCATTGTCAGACTCAAGGGAAATGGGGTGGCTGGTGTCAGACGAGCAAGGACACTCAGAAGGTGGCCAGGAGGGCAGGAAGGATGGAGGTGGCAGGACTGCAGCAGGGCCTCGGAGCCGCAGAGGGACCTGCACCCTTATCAAGAGTTCCCCGACAACCCCAAAGCCTGGTCTGTTCTGATCTGGAAAAGCCCTGCAGGCCCCGGTTCTTCTGTGGTCATCCCCGCTGGAAAGTGGCCACTTTCATCTTTCCTTCGCCGTACTCCGAGCACGTGTGACAGCAGCGAATGTCCTGGCCCTGTGTGGCCTCAGAGCAGCCTCAGGACAAGCCTGTCCCTGGAGGCACCTCTGCCCCCAGCGCCCCACGGGCGACGCACACAGCAGCCTCTGGAATAACGACGCGGATCCACAGCAGGGCCTCGGTGCCTCTCATGTCCCGGTTTCTCCTGCTGAAGCTGAGCACACATCTTTGTGGAGCTCATATAAATTCAGGTTATCAATTTCTGTCCTCTTCTAAAGGGACAGTTAAATCCTTTCTTAGTAGGAAGTGTTCTGCTGTCTCAAGCCCGGCGGAAGTCAAGGGACCCGGCGGGTATCCGACACTCACGTTCCGCAGTGACTTGGGCCCTGCTCTGTGCTGACACAATGCCCCTGCCCACTGTGGCATGCAGGACAAGGGTCCAGACCCTCCCCAAAGCCCCGCCCCCCGGCAGCTCCAAAGTTGAGGAGGCGGCCTCACCTTCCACGGACTCTGTGCAGATGCAGAGAGAGCCCAGCATGCCGTTTCTGACACTGAGTGTCGCATTCATTAAAGTTTAATTTGATCTTTTTTAATATCACATTAAAACGATCCCATCTTGGAATGGAATGGTTATAGTTAGCATAAATCTGCCATACACGCAGCGACTTCATTTATATTAGCTTTTATTTAACTTAGTAAAAGGTAATTTGTTTTTATTAATTGATTCATTTTCCCCCTTCAGTCAGGCAAGCTGCGGGCGCGGGCGACGCGTGGGTGGCACTGCCCGCCCCTGCTGTGGGCAGCTGGTTGCCTGGAAGCTCTCCTGGTGGCCCAGGGGCCAAGGCTGTGCTATCCGTCCCATCCCAGTGCCCTGTCTCTCCCTTGCCAGTCAGTGTCAGGTTATCCTGGCCAGCGGATCAGCCCCGTTCTTAGCACGGGAGAGGGACTGGACCTCTTTGTGCTTTCTGCTTTAAGAGGAATGAAGAAAGTGCAGAGCTGTCGTCTTGCAGACACACCTGGGTGCCGCCGCACCAGCCTCCGGAGGCGCAGCTTGCCGTCTCGCTGGGGGCTCTGTCCAGCCCGGGGACCCAAGGAAGTGCTGCTCACAACTGGCCTGGTTGCCGTCCGCCCCCACGTTCCACTTCCTCAGCCCCACCGGCTCATGATGGGTGGGTCCAGCTGCCCACAGCCGGCTAGCACTGGCCATTCTCCCACGCACCGCCTCCCCTATCAGGGCCATGCCTCAGCTTCCTCCTTGCTCTGTGTCTGCTCACTGCCAAGTGTCCCTGCCTGAGCTCCCGGCCTGTGTGTCCTCGGCAAATCCACTCTGGGTCGCAGAGCCCAAGCTGCTCTGAGAACCCAATCCTGTCTCCGCCGCACTGAATGAGCCCCTTTCGCACACGCTTGTGCGTGGCAAGCAGCCACCTGAGGACACGGGCTGCTCACGCAGACAGCCCTTCCTGCCCTTCCCCGGATGGGTCAGGAAGGCACTGGCCCCAATGCCAGCCGCATTCTCCCCTGAAGCCTTGCGTACCTCACGCCTTTGTGAACACTTCTTCTTCCGGTCGCCTTCTTGTAAGCACCTGGGCAGGTTGTAGCTGGTGGGGGCAACAAAAACTGGGCTTCTAGGCGTCGTCTTGGCCGATTCCCTCCGGGATAAATGGCAGGTGTGGGAGGGAGTGGGCACGGCTTGTTTCTGCTGAATATTTGGGGAAAAGACACCGTCCATCTGTCTCCCAGACCATCACTGTGGACAACTTTGCTTCCAGCACCCGTAAGTGGAGAGCTCCTTTCCTGACTGGGAAGACCCATGCTTCTTTGCACACCGCACTGCAATTCCAAGCTTTGCTTTACTGAACAAGTAAACTGAAATGTGCCTGAGAAAAGCAATTTCTAACGACGCAACAGAGGCAGCCACTTGGCTTGCACTGTCCCCGTGCGCTGGCGATGGTGTCTGAAGAGTCAGCTGTACCTGGGTGTGCAGGGGGAAGGAAGCCGCTTGGCTTGCACTGTCCCCGTGCGCTGGCGATGGTGTCTGAAGAGTCAGCTGTATCTGGGTGTGCAGGGGGAAGGAAGCCGCTTGGCTTGCACTGTCCCCGTGCGCCGGCGATGGTGTCTGAAGAGTCAGCTGTACCTGGGTGTGCAGGG
>NW_004955528.1:2357526-2377773 GCF_000276665.1 Chinchilla lanigera | reverse complement strand
ATGGTGTCTGAAGAGTCAGCTGTACCTGGGTGTGCAGGGGGAAGGAAGCCGCTTGGCTTGCACTTGGACACAGGCTGTCTGTGCATCTCAGGGGTGCACGTCGCTCAGCCAATCACGTGCTTCTAATCCAGGAAGGCGTGCGTGGGGATTGTGCACCCTGAACATGGCACCGCGCGGGCCTGCTGTTGCCTCCCCGTGCACATATGGCGTGATTATAATTGGGACAATTGTTTTGCATGGTTTCCACGCTGACACTTTATATGTGTGTCGCGCTTTAAACTCTTTTCAAAGCTTTTTCATATCCATTATGCCATTTAATCCAACTAATTGAACTTGAACTGGAACAAAGGAAAACAACTGATAAATTAATTAAATCTACGCCTCTTGTGGGAGGCAGAGGGACAGGAGACACAGCTGTGTGACAGGCAGTTTGTGAGTGCCTGTTGCAAACGTGAGTGTGTGGGAATGACAAAACAACCCGCACTCCTGCCTGCTGCTGAACATTCAAATGAAGAAACAGGAAGTGGATTTATATTTCGATATCACATTCTTAAGGTGAAACCTTTGTTTATTGTTTCTTCTTTCTCTGAGCCTCCCTCCACCACTACCCCCAAACTTGAAAATTTTGTAATGGGAATTTTTATGAGAATGTATGGTGGTCAGTCTTCGCTTATGAGAGTCAAAGACGAGGCGTGTGTGCCCCTCACACTGTTGGCACTGTGGCCTGCCCGGGGGCATCCTGTGTGCCGCTGCGTGCTCAGCAGCAGCCTGACCTCTACCCACCGGCTCCAGGACCTTTCATCTGCCCAGCTGTGACACCCAAAAATGGCTCTGACGTGACCCCAAGTTCCCTGGGCAGTCAGGGGGAAGACTTCCCCATGAGCTGACCACAGGTAGCCTCACTGCGGAGCGTCGGCTCCATCCGCCTGGTTCTGCGAAAACAGCAGAGCACAGGTTTTCCTGAGCACTTATTCTGGAGTCAGCCACAGCACGGCCAAAATGGGCTCGTCCTTGGGTGTGAGTGATGTCCGCTCATCAGCCCCCTGCCCTGCGTCTTGGGACGGCTGAGAAGTGTCTGTGCTCCTGGGGAGCCCGCTTCAGAAATTCACAGTTCCGGGAAAGAAAACCAGGACATCAGCAGAGGGACCACAGAGACAATGCCCAGGAACTGCTGCTTGCATCAGACTGGGGTGTGCCGCCCTCCTCTCCTCCAGTGACGTCCTGTGGGTCCACCCTGGAGACACGCGCAGGACCCTGTGAGCCCAGAGTGCATGAGGGGAAGGAAGACAGGCTTTGAATTACGCTACTCAAGGCAGACGCTCTGAGCAGCCAGAGGTCAGCCCTGGCCAAGGCCGAGGGCAAAGGTTCTCCTTTATCCTTTCATGGGGAGCTGGGGAGGACAGCAGAGTCCTCCCGGGGCCATGGCCTGGAGCACAGCAGCGTCTGCCTGAGCCTCACTGAAGTGAAGTTGGTGCCTCAGAAACAGGGAATCCGTGGCTGAGGCAGACGCCTTGCCTGTGGTTCTGCGTGACGAGCACTTGCCAAAGTGGTACTGGGAATCCTGACCTTAGGGTAGCAGGCCAGAGGAGAGGAGATGGCTCTACAGGCATCCGAGTGGCCCACCTTAACAAGCAGGTCAGAGTCCCCAACACCCAGCTCAAAAATGTCAGGACACACATGCCCACGTCAAGTGCTTACACCTGAGCACACACATGAATGGGCAATGCAGGCTTTCCCACATGCACAGGCACGCATGCGCACACGCGCATGTACTCAAATGCACAGAGGTCTTGCTCCACGTTACCTCTTTGGTGAAACCCGCAGTGCACTGGCACATTCACTTTCAAACAAGCATGAGCAGTAGGAGGTAAAGGACCAGAGGGGTCGGGAAAGGCTGGAGAGCCCAGAAAGCCACAGTGGCTGAGCTCCGTGGTGGAGACCTGAAGAAGGAGCCAGGTGACCATGGAGCCTCCGGAAAAGAAGTGCCAAGGCTCTAGCCTTCCCGTTACGGAGAAATTTCAGAGAGCGCCTCTCCTCCCGGGATAGGGCGACACCAACCGAGATCAGTCTTTGCCTTAAAAGGGCAGAGATCTGTAAAAGGAGGAGCCGGGCTGGGACGGGCTGCTCTGCCTCCCTCCCTGCACCTCAGAGCCAGAACTGGCCAGGGAAAGAGCAGGTCCAGGCTGGCGACCTAAGCGGTTATGTGCTTTCCAGTTATGCGCCCCCGGGGCTTCCCAAAGCACAGCAGCCCTGCATCAGCATAGACCTAAGCGGTGCCTGGGTCTGCTTAGTGACGCCATCATGGTGCGACAAAAACCAGCTGAACTGGACTTCGACAGCTTGTTGTCAGCTCTCCTGCTTTTTGTTTATGTGACCGATGTTCAAAGAGCACTATTTCGAACGAGCCACATTTCCTCTTGGAACGTTTCTGTGCCAGAGAAATAGTCAGAATAAAGTTAGTTACATATATCCATTTAAACGGAGGGTGTAAAGGCTGGTGAGATCCAAACCAGGCCTGGAGTGCTTGATCCCACAGTGCCCCAGGGCCAGTGATTGATAAGGAGCCCTGGTCAGGTGCCTGGGTGCCTCTGGGAAAAGCTGCGTGACAGAAACACAGGAAGGGACCTCACTGTGCACATTCAGAACTTCTATGAGTCTCAGACCATTTCGGAATTAAGTTTCGTAAATACACATTCCTGAGATTTTATTTTCACTTGTTAGATAGATAACACCCCTGTGATCAGACTTCTTCAGTTGAACAATAAGCAGATTCTCCAGTCCACCTTTTAACGGCAAAACCAAATCTTCCACAGTGAAGTGGCTCCTCTTTGCCTGTGCTCATCCTCCCTACCCCAAGCACTTCCACTGAAAATTGATCTTCTTTCGGCTGTAAACACCCACAGGCGTGGAAACGCCCAGCCAGCTTCCCCCTAGCTAGGCTCTAGCTGACTCCGGCGCATCATTTTCTGAATGATGGCTCCTTTGCTGTTAAGCTTAAGTGGTACCTTCGTAGACCTCGCAGGGCATGATTCCCTGGTTCATCCTTCTGCCCGTTTGTTGAGTCCTCCCCCATGTAATTTAACTCAGTGGGAAGTTTCTGGCACTGGAGACTAGGCAGCAGGGCGAGGTGTGGACAGGAACTGGGCAACAGCAGCTATGGTTTTGTAAGAGCTTTCGTGATGTTCTGGAAGACCCACTAGAGACCTGTGGGAGAGAGGCGCATACAGGCTCAGCATCTTCTGCCCCGTCCCAGGGCCTGCAGGGCACAGCCCTGGGCTGTCCCATTGCTCACGGGCCCACAGACCTGCCTGGGAATTGAGGTTCTGGTGACTTATTGCAGGCACCTCCGAGAGACAAGGACACAGCAGAAGGGGGCTGTGAGGAGCTCATCTCATTCACCTGAGAGCCCTCTTGAGTCAAAGCCCTCCACGTGCAGAGCTAAGCACCTGTTTAACACCAAGAGGGGCAGCGGGGACGCAGACTCACCAAGGGTCTACTGCGGGAACAACACTATGCGTGGCCATCCCTGATCTCTGTTCCGTCTGTTTGCCAGCGTGGCCTTGTTGATTAGCTGCTGCAACAAGAAACCCAGAACGCCCAGGGGCTCCACAAGTCCTTCTCACGGCACAGACATGGCAGTGTCCCCTCCTGCACTCCCCGCCTCGGGGCTCCACCTTTCCCGGTCTCTCACCCAGCTGGTGGGGCTGGAGGAGACCGAGAGGAAGACATAATGGTACCATTATGTCACTGGTACCAATCCTGAGCACTGCAGGCAGGACCCCACCACCCCACCACTGCGCACCTGCAGGGGCCCCTGGAGGAAGCCCGTCCCTGCTGGCCACACAGGGCAGAACAGGTGCAAAGCTGTGCTTTCACTACCTCTGCTTCACAGACAGGAATCCAAAGGTGTGAGAATGGGCTCTGAATATGGCTCATGGGAACAAGAGCCTGGCTGGCAAGTGCAAGGTCCTGAGTTTGATTCCTGGTAGAAAACACACACACACACACACACACAGAGAGAGAGAATGAGCTGTCATGCCCCAGAGCAAATAGATAATACACTGGAGGGGTTTGGACCCTGTGTTGTACTTTTCTGTCATTGCTGAGACAAAATACCTGATACTTCATATTAAGGGAAGGTTTACTTAGCTCACAGTTTACGAAGGTTTCAGTCCATAATCAGCTGGCTCCAAGGCAGGGTGGCCGGGCACAGCAGCAGCCCTTCATGGTGGCAGAAACAGCAAAAGCAACAAGAGCAAAAGGGGGAAAGCAAGCCTCCTTTCCTCTCTATCCACCCACACCATCTCCCTGCCTTCCCTTTGCACAGGCTCAGGGTGTTTACAAAGTGAGCACCCTGGCCCCCTGCTGAGTTGCTTAGTTAAACTTCTAAACTTCTCAAGTTGACACAATGTATCAACCATTACAGACCCCCAAGCCGCCTTCCCAAGTGTGCCCTTCTATCCCTCCCCGGCCTGATGGTCACCACCCGGTGGTTCTGTCAGCATTCCAGTTCTTCCCAATGTAGAAACATGACCTCATAGCGATTGCATTAGACCAGGACACAGGGAGGTTTAGTTTGTGTACAGAGAAGCAGAGGGCCTTTTTTTTTTTTTGCTTTTGGGGACTGGGAATTAAACTTGGGGAGTGCTGAGCTACATCCCTAAACCATTTTATTTCATTTCATTTCATTTCATTTCATTTTACTCTATTTCATTTTAGACAGGCTCTTGCTAAGTTGCCAAGGCTGACCTTGAACTTGCGTTCCTCCTGCTTCTGCCTTCTGAGTAGCTAGGATTATGGGTATAAGCCACTCTGCCTGACTCAAGCAGAGCAATTTGTGAAACAGGTGTCAGAGCACAGTTGCCTTTTTTGGGAATCCTCTGTGGAGCGGGCTTACCCCTCTGCCTGCTGGGTGTCTCCTCTGATGATGGACTCGTTTTTAAAAAGTTTAAATAAAGACTGTACCTCAGTCGGTTTCTCAGCCGGTGTGATGGGGAAAATAGTTCCCTTCGTGATTCTTCGACGTGAATGACGGAGACTGGTTTCAGTTTCATTATTGCAGTTGTCATATTTCAGAACTTCCTAAATATAGCTTTATTTTTTTAATCCTACCGCCTTACATCAAGATAAAAAGGTTTCTGTCAAAATCAAATGACATGTCAGTTTTAATGAGCAACTGAAAAATTAACAAGTGTAACGTTCTAATCTAATTATGTTCTTTGAGAAAGCTCTTTGGAAATCAACTCAAGTTTGATTTGCCAGGTGCTCTGCCACCAAGGCAGCAGTGACAGTACCTGGGAGACCTGCCCTAGAACCTCCCTGGGCAGTAGATTGGCCCCTTTGGCCTTCATTGTCCTTCCAGAGCTCTGGGGTCACATGCTAACGTTGCAGATTGTTCCCAAGCACAGCGCTCACAGAGAAAGTGAACCAAATGTGAGTGCACCCCTCTGAGTTTTCACGAGGGAGTGACAGCCACGCAGCTAGCGCCCCAGATGCCCCCGACCTTTCTAAGGCTCTGTCTCCCCAAAGAGGTAACCACTATTTCTTTTTCTAAATAAGAGCTCTAAAAAAAAAAAAGCCCATGGGCTCTGTCAGCGGGACTCTGGAGAGGCAGTGGAGAGCAACATCCACCTTTTGGAGGTCCTCTGTCCAGCCCTGGTGTGGTTGGAAATCCAGCCTGGTCCGGGACAGGGAGAGGACCCACCCCATGTCCCTGTGAGCAGGGGCTGTGGGCAGGCCACCGCGGCTGGGATCTGGCCTCACAGACACATGTCATTCCTTGCCTGGCTGCTGGATGCCACCTCAGTGTGACACGACGTTTCGTCCGGGCAGCAGAAGCCCACAGAGAAGCCCACACTAGCCGGCCCCGGCCGCCGGGCCCCTTCTCCCCTCTTCCTTCTCGTGCTCTTGCTCCACAGCACGATGGCTTTGCAAGAGTGATGACTTCTCATTATGTCACTGGATGTCACAGAGCAACTGTTCCTCCGAGGGTCCAGGATGGGAGACGGAGGCCAGCGCCTCCTCCTCCTAAAGCTTTTACTACGCAGCTGGAGAAGAGTGCTCATCAAAAGCTACACGTGAAAGTCGAGGAAGGGCACAGTGCCCGGTGTGGGAGAGAAGAGACCAAGCTGTGGGAATTCAGGTGGAAGGCAGATTATTGACATAATCCCGGAATGCTCTGAGACCCCAACTAAGAACGTGCTCAGGACCCGGCCTGGGCAACCTGGGTGCTACGGCTGCTGTTCCTCACCTTGCAGTCTGGGCGGAGGACCTGATGTGCATCTTGCTGCCTCGCTTTGCGCTCCTGCTGCCTGGGCACGGCCTCTGCTTAGTGAAGGCTGCACATGCTCCGTATAATGGATCTGCTAGTGCAGGGAATTAGACAGTTCAGATACTACCTAAAGCTCTTTTGGTGAAAAGTTCAGTTTTCAGTTAGCCTAGGGTATTCTATTCCTGATAAAAACTGAATCCCAGAGACTTCAGATTTCACATATAGAGGAAGGAATTGGCCATTTCTGCAGTGAAATGTTCACTTCTGTTTCCTGAGAACTAAAGCCAACTTTTTTCAACCTTCTTCTGCTGAGATCCCTTTGACTGCACGAGCTTCAGGAGTCTGGAGACCTTAGGTGTCAGGAAGATAAATTTACACAGACATATACCGTAATTCTTGTTCCTCCTCTAGTTCATACTGCAGCATTTACATATGCTTTAAATATCCAACGAATTGTAATAAATGGGGGCTCATAATAAAACTGGTCATAAACTAGATTATTCAGCTTCGGCTCTTTTATTATGGTTCATTATGATTATATAATCCTTATTAAAATCTGGATCAAAGATGAATCTCTCACTGGAGGTAATTCACAAGCACTTTAATAAATTCTATTTATTGCACAATCCCAAGGTGAATATTGGTTTTTCTAATCTCATACAAAGGTGTTGTAACATGACGTGGAATCTAGCTGTAGGAAATCCATAGCATGACCACTTGAGAAAATGTGTGGCTTCCTTTCAGAACTTCTTGTTCTTACTGGAGGTTCCTTCTTACAAGAGGTGTCCACTGAGCAGAAGGTATTTTTAGGCATTCTTCCTCCTCTTCAGCTGCTGTGAATGTTATTCCAAGATGGCCCTTTCTTAGGGTCTTACCCAGACACAATCTGAGGTCCTCTGGTGTGGATTCAGGCCACACATGACCACTGTGACTAACCGTGGCACAGAGACACACTGACTGAGCAACTGGAATCCACACCCTGCGCCCTGCTTGGTAGCTCCTCATGCTGGCACTCTGGGAAGATGTCCAGGAAGTGGACGGGCAGAGGGACCGGAAAAGGTTCAGAGACTGGAAGCACACGGGCAGTGCTTCTATGCAGCAGAGGCTGCAGTGGAGGCACCGGAAAACAGATCCGTTCTACCAGCTGCGGCCCCTGGAGCCGGAGGCATGGCCTGAAGCAGGCGAGATCAGTCTGAGGACCCGGAGAGGGAGCCCTGCCTGCAGCCGGCCCAGGAGGTGCACAAAGCTATGCGCATCTTGCAGGGTTTTCATCTGTTCCTATGCAGGGTTGCTGCCCACCGCAGGTGTGCTGAACACCCACTGGATTGGATCAGGTGCTCAGCACTGTTCCTGTCGGGACAGTCAGTACCCTTGCCAGGGGTTCATTCCTGGCCCCACACATGAAGGGAGAAAAATAGAGCCAAGCTATCTTAGGTTCTTGGAGGTTACAAACCACGGCTGCTTTGTGAGACAGAGAGTGGCTACAGATCCGAGTTCTGGAGCTCAGCAGCCAGGTGACCTCCTCTTGCCTCAGTCTCCTCACCTGCAAGGTAGGGAGGGCGAAGGACCTACCTCAGAGTTGTTACAAGGAACGGCTGGCACATGGTGACGTGGGCGGCACATGGCTGCTGAATTAATTTAAATGAGCGCATTTTTCTGAATAGGGCTCATCGGCCATCCTGGAGGTGGCGGGTAGGGCAGGGACCAAGCCCAGTACTGGAGCCAAGACATCTCTGAGTTCTGCCAGGCCAGCCCGGCCACCTGCCTGGGCTGTGTGCAGGCAGTAGGGATGGTGCTGGTAGAGCCCCAGCTGTGGGCACTGTGAAGGCTTTGAACTGAGGTAGGGACGGGAGTGCTGGTCAGGTGCACAGCCCGGGGGCTAACGCTGTCAAATGCAGGTTGACATTGGCTGTGGAAACTCTGCCACCAACATCAGCTGGAGAAGCACAATTTAAAAGGCAGGATTTAGATAACACTGCTTATGAGCAAAGTAAGGATTAGCTGGGATTTTAAAGTTTGCTCTTATCTTCCGAACCGCACGAGTGTGGAAACTGGAGGAGGTTTCAGGCCTGGTCGGGGATCTTCAGCTGTCTGCAGTGTCCAGAGCTTCCCAAGAGTGACACCTGCTGCTGCCCCAGGGCTGTTGCCAGCACTCCAAGGAGGAGACCTGATAGAAACAGATGTGAGCAAAACCAAAGACGCTTCTGGAAAACCGAGCCCACCGCACCTTGAAGGGGAGAATAAATAACACTCAGGACCTAGGTTCCTACACAAGCACCTGGCTATGCAGTCCTTCTGTTCAAATATACTCCGAGAGGCGTTTCTGACCAGTGGTCCAATCTTCAGACAGGAATCTCCACCTCTTTCTGTTTAGGGAGATAAATAGACTGAATACTAACAAATTTGTTCTATTAACATATTCAGCAGTAGGCAGGCATGAGATAGCATAACTCAATTTCTATCTTAAATCATTGTTTTAATCTCACACTTGAATATCATCATTTAATTTGTACATCCAGCTGGAAATATTGATTTTTAGAGGCATTTATTCTGTGCATTATGTAAAATTCTATTTGCACTCTGCTATGGAAATATTACTTTGTGGCTTAATATATGATCGAGACTGTTCCATTTTTTCCCTGTGTCTCATTGTGAATGTTGCAGTGGATCCAGGATCGTAACTGGGGCTAGAATGAAAACGCCGGGTGGGAGAAGGGTTAGGTGGAAGAAACAAAGCAAAAGTAAATTTTAAAAGATGGTGCAGTGTTGACTTGGTTTCCATGACTATGGTTGCTTGCTATATGCATTCCATATTTAATGCATTTTTTAAAAGCTGGTAGAACAGCAAATGCCAGGCTCCTACCCTTGACTGGAGGCCAGGAGCCAGAAAGAGCTCCCAGGCTAGCTGGCCACAGGGTTAGGGTTAGTCTGGGAGCTCTTTCCGCTTGGAAGCATAAGCACTATAAGGCCAGAGGTGCAGTTTTGCTGTTTGCCATCCTCAACTGGTCAGGTTGTGTTTCTTTTGAGGTCTTTCCCTAGACTCCAGTGTCTAAGTAGACCCAAGGGCCTTGCTTGCAAGGATGACCCCTGGTGGCAGCTTCTGCATGGCAGCACCAAAGAGGAGTGCTCCTCTTGGGTCCCTTCTAGTGCGGGCCATCTCACTTCCACAGTTAGCTAGAAGAGGCCCCGGTTCACATAAGCCGTGACACAGTTGTTCCCATGGAGCTTCCACTCTGGAAACATCTTCCCTCCAAGGGCCCGGGTGGCTGATGCCGACTGAGCCTTCTTTCTCCTTCTTAACACCCCCAGAAGCCTTGGGACCAATCTGGACAGTTCTTACAATGCCTGTTTCTCAGCTGAGGGTGCTGAGGCTCAGTAGCATGATTTACTGATTTCAGCGGCAGGTCAGTCATCTCCCTGGGTTCCCAGCAGCCCCACAGTGGGATGAACTGGGTCAGATGGGAGGACCCTGAACAAGGGTACAGTCAGAGGACCCTCAAGGCACAAGCCTGTGTGTGCAGATCCCTGCCCAGGCTCAGGAAGCACGGAAGGACCGTGGCTTTGGGAAACACAGGGTCCTTTGCAGACAGAGGTGCAAGCAGAAAGGAAATGATGATCATAGTATCAGGACAAACTCAGCTTGTAGTTATCAGAAAACCTTTGTGGTGGGATGTTTGTAGACCCCATAATATATGGGAAAGCCAGAGCTGGTGGCATCATTTTGGGGCCCAGTGTAAAATGAAAACACGGGATCCCTTCTCAGTAAATACTAAGAAATGCAAGACAACAATCCCAGAGCCTTAAATGCAGCAGCCTTCCCGAGGCCAGCTCCAGGGAACCTGCCTGGGGTACCATAGTGTCCAGCCCCAGCCACTGGAGTCCCCTTACAGCCACTGTCCCTCGCCCCTGCCGTCCCTCAGAATAGGAGCTCTCTGAGGAAGCTCACTCAGTGAGAGTGCCCAGCAGGCCGACCGGAGATCGCCATCTGCAATGGAAACCCGGCGCAGACCCGAGAGGGAGTCTGCAGAGGCAGAGCGGGGCGTGCGTGCACTCATCCCTTCTCCCCAAGCCTTTCCTGGCCCTCTTCCCCTTTCTCTGCAGCTCCTCAAAAGGCAGACACTGTGCAGGAATGAAGAGCCCCGCTTTTCAAAGGCCCATTGAAACTCGGGGAGCTGGAAGTCAGGGGCTCTGGCCAGGTGTGGAGAGAATGGTCCCCTGAGGGACAGGAGCCTCGCAGCGCCATGAAAGGGGCCGTGGGAGGGGCAGTCAGACTAGTCACCAGCCCGGGGACTCGGCTGGGCCTCGGCTGCGTCACTGTAACTGGGAGTCACTTCTGCTGGCCTGAGAGCAGTGGGGGTCCTGCCCACTTCCAACTCTGCCCTGGGGCAGGACCAGGCACCCAGCAGGGGGTCCGAGCAGTGTCACTCACAGTGCGCCGTCCGGTCCAGGACACAGGCAGCCTTTCTCTGGTGCAGGAAACACAGCACTGATAACGCCCATGTTCTAGCCCGGGGCCTGGAGTCCAGGCCAGCGTGCCCTGACCCCTCCTTCCTGCTGGGGCCTCCTGTGCCTGGGCTCCCGGCCTCCCTGGAGCAGGATCTAACACCAAGGCCCCCTCTGCCAAGCCCCTTGCGAGGCTCCTGCCTTTCCCCTGTCCTCCCATCCTGAGTCTCTGAGGCCAGCAAGCCCTGGGCTGGGCAGAAATGCAATGTGCTCTTCCATGCAGGAGGCCCTGGCGTCTGCCCAGTGGGTGTGCAGGGAGCCTGTCTACCCTGTGGGCCCTGCTGGAAGGCGGGCTCTGCTCTGACCGGAACTCCAGGGCACTGTGCACGGCCGGCTGGACTCTGGTCCGGGCCGTCGGGAAATATCCACATTACAAGCTGGGGCAGAGCACCCTGAAGGACCCACGGTGGGTAAGGCTTGAGGTGCAGGCCCAGCGACTCCGGCCCCCAAGCCCTCCCTCTGCACCCCTCTAACAAATCTCCAGAGCTTAGCGCAGCTGACTTTGCTATTCAAGGCCACGTTGCCCACAGTACAGGTGAATTAGTCAGGCCGGGCCACCGTACCACAGACTGGGGAAGTTAAACAACAGTGATGAGTTTTCTTACATTTCTCAAGGCTGTGTCTGAGTTGCGCCTCAGCAGCTCTGTTTCCATTGGAGCCGCTCTCCCTGGCTTGATGGCCACCTTCTCCCCATGTCCTCACGTGTGTGTGTGTGTGTGTGTGTGTGTGTGTGTGGTGCTGTCCTAATCTCTTCTTCTAAGGAGAACAGTCTGAGTAGCTTAGGGCCCACCCCCAGTGACTTCAATTTTCCTCACAGCTTTAGAGATCCTATCTCCAAATACAGTCGCATCCTGAGGTCCCGGGCTTAGGACTTTAACACAGTGAATCAGAGTTGAAGTTGAGCTCATGGGTTGTTCGGTGGTTCGGCCATCAGAGCGGAGACGGCTCTGGGCACTTGCTGGCCACCAGCTGGCTCTGGGCTCTTGTGTCACAAGTGTCATCGTCGCTGTGAGGACAGCAGGGAGCAGAGCTGAAGGGTCCTTTTAAGTGACATCCCATCCACACACTTGGTGGCTGGAGCCTGTCATGTGGTCATGCCTCATTCTGGAGGCCTTAGAGGGCGAGGGTGAGGCCGTGGCACACAGAACATGCCTGTGAGCTTTGGTGGGTGAATGTCCAATGTGTGGACAACCCCCTGCATTCTCAGCTTCCCACTCCTTCTTCACCCCCTGCTGCCTCCAACGTCTGGAGTAGCCTCAGCCCCAGGGTAGGAGGTCAGACACCTTGGTTGGAGGTCAGGTGGGACGTGTGGTCGGAAGGAGGGCAGGCATACAGTGCTGAACGAGAGTCATCCCAGGCCAGGACTCTAGCCCAGCCATACCCTGGCATCTAGAACAGGGCCAGGCACAAGTGGACACTTGAGAAACATGATGGTCAGTTAATCACTCGGCAACCTATTATTTATTATTCCTTTTGAGAAACTGCAGTTAGAAAGATCTTGCATGCAGTAGCACAACCAATGAATTGTCTCTATTGAAAGCAAAAGATACATGAGAAGATGCACACGATCCAGCCACAGACATATCAGTTAACCTGGAGCTCGTGCTCTGGGAGTATGAATAAGGTTGACAAGTATCTCGAGGTCACGTAGAGCAGTGCTGGGAGTGGGAGGCTGCGGATGATCGGAGTGGACGTTCCTAGATTCCACTGTCTGGTTCCTGGGACACCGGCTCACCAGGTCCACAGAGACCAGCTGCAGTGTTTCCTGTCATGTTATTTCAGCCTCTGTGCTTAGGGCTTTGGCTCAGCTCAGAAACTCTTGTGCAGCAATTTCACCACATCCAGCAAAGGCATGGGTACTGACTGTGATGGCTGGGCAGGGGTCTCCTGTCCCAGTGAGGATGTTCTAAAACCACCACTGGCAAGCAGTGATAGTGAAAACAACTCTCATTTTTGATACTATTCCTAATACTCAAATGTTCTAGAATTTTGATAAAATCCAAGTGGCCAAACTGGATGCCGGTTGATTTTATATCTTCAAGGGTAGAGGCAGCGTCAGGTGTTCTCAGGCCTTTGGCTCACCTGGTGGGCCTTGCCTGGGAACTCTGTGGCCTCCCCTCTGTGGCCACGGTGAGCCGGAATGGCTCTGCTGGGGCAGTGGTCAATTGGAAGACCATTGGGCCAGAGACACCCCACCTCCCCCTGCTGTGGAAGCCTATGGCACCCTTAAATGTCATGCTCACAGCATCCCCTGGAACTCAGCCCTTTCCATCACAACCTGTCAAAGACGGAAGAATGGGTGGGAGGAAAATTTGAAGATTCCCCATCGCTAACTAAAATAGCACATTAGCTGCCATCTTACCCTTGTGCCTGGAAAGTTACAGAAGAAAACTCTTAATGTCTCTCCTCCCTCTCCAAAACATAGTTAAATATCCCAGTGCTCATGAATTCCAAATTTATTTACTGAGTTCATTAATCAAAATTAGACTTCTCCATCATCTGCTGTGCTACTACAGGAGTGGATATGCCATGCATATGAGTTCATCTGTAGCAAATGGTTCAAGAGTTTGAAAATTTTGAGGTAGGGACCTCATCTCCCAACAGGGGTCGGGCTCCTCTCAGAGTCACCTTGTGGGGTACATGGATTTCAGCAAGCATGCTGGTTAATTTCATATCTTTAAAAAATTCCACAGAGCTCTGAAAGCAAAGTGAAACAGCAAACACCGAGGTGTCTACCATCCAGAATTAACAGATGCTAATATTTGGTCCCACGAGCTCAAATCTGTAAAAGAAGTAACACCATCATAGAACAGATGACTCCTCTGTACCTCGTTCTTTCCACAGAAGCAGCACCACGGCACGTGGCCTCTCTCCATCCATCTTTGCACTTTGTTGTGCTGTGTGGACACAGAAATATGCCAGATTTGTGTGGAGACTGTGTTAAAACTCGTGAATGGTATCACATCATTTCATTCCTCAGCTGGATTCTTCGACAGTGTTATCTCTGAGTCTCAGTGGTACATGTTACCTACTTCATTTCAGGAACTGCCCATCAAGTTGTGTCACGTGTTCCTCTCACGGAAGGACTCCAGATTATGGGGCCTCTGCAGCATCTCATGGCTGTCTCCTCTCTGCCCTCCTTCAGGGCCCTTGGAGGACCCCTGTGTTGCCCGTTGAAGTTAGACGTGACCACTGAGCTCCATTTGGCAGGGAAATGCAAACGGAAATGGCACCTGTCCCCAGATGCTGAAACATTTTAGCATGTGATGTCATCCAAGGCCCCCTCTGTTGTGTAGAAACCCCTCCGATCAAAGCCCTGGAGACTGCTGAGCCCACTCCCAGGAGACAGCTGGTCTGGAGAGGCACTGGGACCACAGTCTGCCCGAGCTGGGAGGAAACCGTGTCGGGTTGAGACACTGAGACCGGGTGTGGTTGTTAGTGCTTCAGAACCCACCCCATCCTGTCTCAGGGGGGCGGTAGCGATTTTCCACAGTTACAAAGAGCAAGGCAGCACCAGTACTACATATGTCGCCAGCCCATGTGATCACGGTTCTCTAAAGCGGTTGCTTGCGCTTGCTGAGCCAAGAGGCAGTTGCCTGTCTAGCTTTCCTGCAGTTCCTGATTTGCTCCTCAATCATTTTGCACAGGTCTTGCCCGCTGCAGCACATAAGGGGCCCTGCCCTCCGTGGGGACCCCAGCATGTAGGAGTTCAGACTTCACACATTTGCCAGTCGGAGGAGTGTGAAGTTAATTATTTCATGGCTTAAATTTGCAGTAGATCCACTCTCATAGATATGGTCTGGGTTATGAGGCTCTCAAATATTAGAGCTCTCTTTGATAATGAAAGTAACTATCCTTTTGATGAACAAGAATCATATTTGGTACAATACAGGGGAATTTTTTATGTTGGCACAAGAAAGAAAAAAGCCCTAACTAGCTCAGTAAAGAAGCATAAAAATATGGGGAATATTTATAAGCAGGAAATCTAGAAAGGGTTTGTCTTCTCCTTTTAATAAATAACCCTAGTAAGGTTCCTCAGTAAAGTGTCTGCAAGTTACACAAGACAAAGCTGGAGAACAGGCTGACCCTCTGCAAGTGTTTGACCTGACTCTGTGAAGATGCTCAAATTTCCATGACTTACAAAAATGATGGCTTCTTTTGTCTGTGAAAGTTTGGACGGCAGCTTTCGGTTGACTGTTAAAAATGTGGCTAAATTCTCTAATGTCACTTAGATCCGCTAATTTCACAACCTTAATAGGATTCATTTGTCACTTATTTGCCAAGGCAAGCGCTATTTTTGCTTTTTAACTCAGTTATACAATTTTTAAAAATCAAAAGCAACAAAGTAGATGACACCTCTGATCCCTGTGTGCTGAGACAAAGGCCGAGCTTGCAGCAGGGTGTGGCGTAGCCGGGCAGCGGCACCTGGAGGTCTCCGCCAAGCAGCACGCGGCAGCTTCTGCCCTGCTGTGCTGCAGGTGGGGCCACAGGTGAGCTTGCAGGTGCAAATGGGCCTTGTGAAGCAGAACACTGATTTCGCTGACCCGACTTTCCTTATCCTCAGGCCACAGGGGGTGTGGGGAGGCCGACGGAAAGGGACTGGCCGGCCAAGCTGCTCCTGGAACCCCGTCTCTGTGAGCTGCACTCCTGGGGATTCTACAGCAGCCCCTAGGGCAACCTGGGTTCTACCTGTGGTCAGCCAGGACACTCTCTCCTCAGAGCTGAAGGAGCACGGCTCTGCGGCCTCCTCTTGGTCCTGAGGAAGGCCGCCCTGTGCCCCCACCCTCTGCCAGTGACCCCTGGCAGAAATGCATCATTGGTAGGTGGCTCGGCAGGCCATGCTGGTCTCTAGATCCATGGTTCCCACCCAGGGACACCAGCAATGCCTGGAGAAACGTGTGGTTGTCGCCTCAGGGGTGGATGGTACTGCCATTCTGCAGGTGGAGACCGGGATCAACGAATACCCTGCAGTGCACAGGAAGTCCAAGACAGAGAACTGTCCCACTCCAGATGGCACAGGGCCAGGGCCACTGAGACTCTCTGTACATCCGCTTGCCCAGAGTGAGCCTGATGCAGCTTCGCATGTGTTCTGTGCTGGGAGGCCAGAGCGTCCAAGGACACCCCAGAATGTCTGCAAGGAAATGCTCCATGCGATGGTGGCTACAGCATCCTCTGGAGGATGGCGGAGTGACCTGTATCTTCAGTGGGACAGAGCAAGGGACACATAGGACTGAACTGCTATGCGCCAGCCCCACTGCCAGTTCCTGCCCCACCTCCACCGCCTCCCATGAGGGCCGGGAAGCCTGCTTGGATGTTGTAGCGCAGGAAGTTGGAGAGCGAGTGAGACTTGGACCCTGAGCTGAAGGCCACGGGCAGCCCACCGGGCGAGTGCAGCTCCCCGCTCTCTCTCCACTGCAGGAAGGCAGCCCCGTGCATGTGCTGTAGCTCATGGAGAATGGGCCTACTGCTGGGCCTACTGCTGTACTTGAAACTTGTCAAGTACACACGCTAGATAGAGCCGAGTTCGCGTGACAAGGGTGTACATGTGCAGACAGCACGCGGGACCAGTGGCAGTGTTTCCCGGCCCTGCCGGGCTGCAGCTCCATTGATCGATGCCCCCCCACCCCCACGCCCTGCCCCCTGACCACCTTGGCCGGCCTGAGACCACAGGGCACCTGCCCTGGCCAGGGCCCCAACTGCCTCCAAACAGCAGGCGCGTGTGAGCCGGGAGCCTTGCCAGCAGCGCCGGGACAATGCGGCCATTTATGGCTCCCACATGGGAACAACTACAGCTTTCCGCAAAGGCCAGCCAGTTTGCCATGTTAGAAATTACCTTTAAAATGCTAGAATTATGGCCGTGTCCAACAAGTGTACATTAGGGAAGTGGCAGTAAATTCGATGAAAGACCAATTAACATTTCGAGCGCCTCTGGCCGGCCATGCAGTAAAACTCTGATGGCTGTCGGTGGTAAGAAGTGATTTTCCTTAGGGTCAGTGCGGTTGGTTTCTCATAGGCCAATGCCCCCTGCCTTGGACCGTCCACCCCGGGGCTGCCCGCACACCTTTTTCTGGCACGGGTCTCTGTTAGGTCATCTGTCTGGGTACCACATCGCTCTTCTGTCCTCTTGTAAAGGCCAGCTGGCAACATGAGTTCCCTTTTCATGACCGATATACAAACTCACTTCTCCTGTCAGCCTTCATTGTCCAGCTGCCAGAGCCTTGGCAGAGCCAACAAGAGGGCAGGAGCCTCCAGACGCAGTGCCCCTCACGCTTGCCACGGGCGGGTGGAAGAGCTTTGTGCTCCACACCAAGACTCAGGTGTGTATTTGCACATGGGTGTTGGGGTATGCTGTGTGTGTGCATGTATGCACATACGTATGGCAGTGCACAAGCACGTGTGGGTAAGTGTGCAGGAGGTATGCATAGTGTGCTTGAGTGTGTGCATGGTGTGAGGCGTGCCCTGTGCACGTGTGTGTGTTTGATGTCTGCGCGTGGTGTTGCTCTGGGTAAGGGCTCGCTGTGCTGCTTGCATAAGTGAATCCCAGTCAGCGGCAACACGTGTCTCAAGCTCTCATCCCTGAGTGCGTGGTTGACTGAAGTGTTTCAAAGTCCTGCACATTTCTCAGACAGTGTCCATACATGGAAAATGAGGCAGGGAGGGAGTGAGTGTGAGTGTGAGTGTGTGTGTGTGTGTGTGTGTGTGTGTGTGTGTTGCTGTCCCTCTCTGCTACCACAGAGAAAGAGACATGAGATCGGTTTGAAACTGGCGTGAAAACAAGGCTGGAAAGTGACTTCCCTGCTACCTGGAGGCCCAGCCCAGAGGCGAGGAGCTGTCCGGCCTGAGATTCAGAAGCAAGGGGGCATCGCCCGGAGGCCGGGCGCCCTCCTCCCAGAGCTGTGCAGACAGGAGTGGGCAGCTGCTCACTCTCGGGGCTACCGTGCGGAAGGCAGAAGGAAGTCCGGGCTCTCTGACCTCAGCGCCTGCATGCAAAGGCTGACCAAAAGCTGAGGACGGACAGGCACTGCCAAAGCTGTCGGGCGGCCAAAGGTTGCTCCTTGCCCACCCTTCTGTGTTGGGAGCATCCTCTCTTACTGCTCTGATCCATGTGCTCATTCACCAGTCCAGTCCTTCCAAGCAACCTGCCCTGTACGATGTGCATGGACATGTGTGCAGACACACACATGTGCAAGTGTGTGTGCCAGCACATATGCACACAGACACAGGACGACACTGCACAGGTATCGGAGGGCTAAGTCACACCATGTCAAAGAGTCTCCTAGCAGAGTAAGTGTTATAGAGACATTCGTAAAATAAATAAACGTCCACTAAAGTGTGCCTTTTGCATTCAGAGGAGGGAGTGTTGGCTTCATCTACCTCACTCTATCTGCTGGACAATGTGGCTCCTCCTCTGAGTTTGCGGCACAGCTCCCTGACCCAGGACCCATGCTGGGGACCAAGGCTCCAGGCAGACAGTGGAGGGGGAGGGGTGGGGTGCAAGGGCAGCCCTGGCTTGAGCCTGTGATGCCCACTACGGAGCCCCGGCCGGAATCTCAGACCCATGGTGATCTCCCTGCCTGCCTGCTAGACTTCTTTTCTGCCCAGACCAGCAGCTTCCCCGAGCAGGTGCAGCAGACGGGCCCAGCAGCTGCTCGGTGAACAGGACCCCAGCAGGCCAGGGCCAGGACCTGCCCTTTAGAGCAGGAAGCCTGCAGCTCCTGGTGTTTCATGCCCAGATTCTTTTCCTGCGGCGTCTGGGTCCCTGGGACGGAGTTTCCTGTCCTGGGGAGGACTGCAGAGATGTTTCTCCAGCTTTAGGGGAAGAGTAGACCCCGTGGGAACCTCATTCCAGTCAGGCTTCTGCCCTGTCTGTATCTGAAAGCATTCACTTAACGTCATCTTTCAGAGCTGCATGCTGGGGTACTTGGAGTTTTCCTTAGACACACACTGCTGGATGTGCTCCCCTTAGAACTCAGCAGATGCCTAACAGGGGCAACCCGGAGCCCAGCACGTGGCACGTTCACTCAGAGCTTGCTCTGGCCCGTTCGCCGTGGCTCTGTGGCTGGCTGAGCATTGAAGCGCCCATTTCTTATGGAAGCCAGGTGCAGTGCAGCTCTGCAGGGAAAGTCAGATCCTAGGACAACAGTGCTGGCGAATGGTGCCCTGTGGGAAGAGCGAGCTAACTCTTACACTGCGGCTGCTCCCAGGCTTATCTGTCCTCCTGACTCTGGATGCCCCAGGCACGGCCTATATCCTCTGGAGAATTCCAAGGTTCAGGCTCTTGCTCAGCCCTTGTATCTAAAGAGGTATCTAAGACAGCTCCTGGATGCTGTGAGGTCACCTGCAGTCCCAGGTGGCAAAGGGCCCAGACTGGGAAAGAGAGGTCCACGGTCAGCCCATTTGCAAGCTGGAAGGAGTGTGAGAAGGAAGGACCTGGGGTGGGCAGTGAGCAGTGGCCTCATTAAAGAGGGGCAGGGCAGGTTGGAGGAGGCAGCAGGTGTGTCCACAGAGCTGAGAAGGCAGGAGGGCAGCGGAAACACGCTGAAGCCCTGCCCCTGGGTATGGCTTGGGCAAAAGCAGCCTGGGTACCCCATGAGCCGTGTCGATGAGCAAGAGGCAGAGGGGAGACTCACAGGCCAAGCGGGACAGGAAGCCAAGACAGAGGCCATCTTCCTGGTGGGGTTCCGCAGCTGACTGAGGTCAGAGAACAGCACACCTGTCAATGGCGTCTGAATGTGGGTGGCACCGTCCCCACTCTCCCGCTGCCACCCACAAACACACAGGGAGGCTTCCCTGGGTACGGAAGAGCTAAGGCACCACCACTACCACCCTGAGCCATGGTCATCGGCTGCCTGTCCTTTCACCGTGTGAGCTTATGCAGCTTATGGTTGTGACCAATCCTCCCTGGGCCATAGGGGGGCCCTCTGTGGAGTTGCCCGGTTTCTTTCCGAAGGGTTGTCCTCCTGGAATGCCATCCCAACTGTGCTGCTATGGAGAGGGAATGGGAGCCCCATGGGCAGCAGAAGGGAAGGGACGGGAGACATGGCCACTGGTTCAGGTGTGGAGGACTCCAAGGGCCCTCCTGGAGCTTGTCCGCTGGGTAGGCAGGAGAGACCCAGACATCTTTGGAGTTTCTTTATTTTCTGCATGCTTTTAAGAATGAAATAAAAGATTGTTTTCTTTCTACTTTATTTTCCAAAGACCATTATAATGTACATGGCCCCTTCATACACAGTTGTCTCTGACCACGATGATCACACGCCTGCCATCCTCTACCCTGAGACACCTGAATCTCCCAGTGTCCGTGGCCATCCAGAGAGTGCAGGTCATGTCTGTAGAGTATGTTCAGGTGAAGAGTCTGGGCCATGCTTGTCTGGAGCCAGGTTTTGGTTTTGATCAGTGATGATTTTAAGAGCTTAATGGCACTCTCAAAGCCAGCTAACAGTGAAATCAGTTCCTCTCCTCTTGTGGCCTTG
>NW_004955528.1:2174703-2357426 GCF_000276665.1 Chinchilla lanigera | reverse complement strand
TGGTTTTGATCAGTGATGATTTTAAGAGCTTAATGGCACTCTCAAAGCCAGCTAACAGTGAAATCAGTTCCTCTCCTCTTGTGGCCTTGATGCCCTCCTGGGCATCAGCAGTCTCATCTGTCCAGTGGCCCATGCTGCTTTTCTGGGACTTAGATTCTAGACCTTCTTTCTGGAGCAGAAAGAACCACTCCTCCCTTCCCTTCCATCCTAAGTGGGTCACATTATTTTGTGACTTTGCAAAAAATGTGCACCGTTTCCTCTTCCCCGAGATTCATGACTATGTCTTTTCTTTTCCATCACCAGGGTCTGTGGGAAGCCTCTTCATAGGCACCTCTTCCTTCTGAAGCTCCTCTACCCCTGTCTCAGTTACTTTTCTCTCATTGCTGAGGCAAAATACCTGACACTCAAAATTAAGGAAGGAAAGGTTGAGGTCACAGTTTGTAGAGGTCTCAGTCCATAACTAGCCGGTTCCAAGGTGGAGTGGCATGGCTGAGGGGAAAACATTCATGGAGGCAGAAGACAGCAAAAGCAGCAAGAGCAAAAGGGAGTAAACGAGCCTCTTTTCATCCCTTGTAGTGTATGCAGGCTACCCACCCTAGGGCAGGTGTAAGACTCACACCATCTCAGTGCCCTCCTCTTGCACAGACTCAAGATGTTTACAAAGTGAGGACTCTGGCCCCCTGCTGAGTCACTTAGTTAAACTTTTAAATTGTTCAAGTTGACACAGTGAATCACGCATTACAATATCCTGGAGCATAAACAGCTGCCCTAAGGGCCCTAAGGGTATGTCCTCTATACCTTATGGTGTGGAACTGCTGCGTCACTTAGTTAAGCTTCTAAACTTCTCAAGTTGACACAGTGTGTCAACCGTTACAACTCCTGAGCAAATGCCCACGCAGCTTTGTTCCTCACTTCCTCCAGGTGCCCTGGACTGGCCCTCTCTGAGCCCATCAGACCCAGTTCTGTGGACTTCCTCCTTGGCTGGCCCTGCACCCTCCAAGCACAGCACCCATGACTGGGCTGAGCTCATCATGGGCCATGGACTAAGCTCTGTCTGTTCCTGTGGACTCAGGAATGGAGCTGCATGTCCCTTGAGTTGTCAGCAGCTTCTCTGCTCGTCCTTAGAGAGACCTCCTCACACTGCAGGGTGGGACTGTGGGGTAGCAGGGCATCCAGCACCACGCTTGGCTGGGCTTGGTGCAGGGCTATTTGTAAAAACCCATTCTCATGAAAAATGGGCACTTTGTGCCAAAGTAGACAGTCCAAGAACATGCTTACCAGGGCTTCACAGCCACCAGCAGTATCCAGAGGTGCCAGCTTCACGTGTTACGCTCTTCAACAATGTCTGCTTGACTTGGGATGCATGTGAGGCATGCACTTGCTGAAAGGCTGATGCACCCTTGAAGGCTCTCTGGAGAACCGGCTTCCCTCCTTCCCCAGGCCTGCAGCTTGTGGGCGAGGAAGTACCACCTGACCTCCATGCTTCACACGGACCGTACTGTGCCACTTGGTCTTCACCTAGTTAACCGGCTCCTCTGTCTTGCACGGTCCTGGGCAGTGGTGGTGGGATCTGGAGTCCTGATCGTATTCATGGATGGTCTCTTGTGGCAAACGTGAAACTTGCTGAGGTGACTCAGTCTTAGAGGGGCATGTGAGGTCCCATCCCCCAGGTACTTCTAAAGGCAGAGGCAGTAGGAGAGAAGTGCCTGGCACAGGAATGTGTGCTGGGGAAATACTCAAGCACAGGCAGAATTAGTAGTCAGGGGAGCGATTTCACCATGAGACTTTCCAGAGCTCGTCACTGGACCTGGAGAGTTGGGGGAATTCCAGGCTGAGGCTGGGGATCGTGGGGGTTGTGCCACCAGCCTGGTCACCATCCCACTTGGACATGAGGACCAGGGACAGCCTGAGGAGGGGTGGAACAGTGCAGAGTGAGAGAGACAGGGAAGGGAGCAGTGCATGTGCTTGTTGTGATTTAGGGTTAATCTCTCCCATCACAGCTCTAGAGCCATTTAAAATTTAATTTCAAACAAGTGAAATTCTTGGGGCAACATTTTATCCCGATTGGCTGCGTTTTAGTGATTAAAAATATCTATTAAAAAATTAAAACATGTTTACAGAAATGTAAATTCTCAGGGTGTCATAAATAAATTGCTTCTAAAAACACACACTTTTTTAGCAATTCAAAGAGAAAAGTCAGAAATTAGTAGCTTCTGATTACACAGCCTAACCTTGGAAGATTTTACAGAACAGTTAGCAGGCATGCCATAACAAGAATTCCCTAAAAAGAAATGCCACAGATTCGGAAATGGAGAAAGAGGGAACCAGAGTACTACAGAATAAACAGCTGGTTGGAATGTTATCCTTAAGCTGGCGGGGGCAGCAGCTCGTTCAGAGAGATAGATTGAGGAAGCTGGGGGCTGAGGATTTGGTGAGCAGCACCAGGAATCTGTCGCATAAAACTGCGCACCGCTTTGGCTTGGGGGAAATGGACAGCAGCAGCGCTGGGACGGAAACGTGGGGCAGGGATGGCAGTGGCCGGGCAGGATGAAGAAGGCACACGGAGGTTATTTAAGCAGCATCACTCCGTCTCGCCAAGTCTCAACTCTGCAAATTCGTCTCAGCCCGAGAGATGAACAGCATTTCCATTCCCTGCTCTCTAATGTCCCCGGGAGAAGTCATTTTCCTACCGTCTTGAAAAACTGTGCTTCTGACCCAAGGATGAGCGAGTGGCCACTGAAGTGAAATCACCAGCAGAGTGGCGGGGTACAGTGTGGGAAGTTTCATGGGCTGGGGAACGGGTGACGGATGGGGAGCGCAGCCTCGCACCCTCCGCCCATTCTGTTGCGAAGGCTGGAGATGGTGGAAGAGCATCAGCCTCTGCCTGATGAATAGTGGAACACGGCGCTCAAACACTGCACCACCCTTATGTTGTCTGTCAAGAACCAGGTCCAGCTTGACAGTGACTGCGCTGGGCTGAGCCCTTATCCTTACAAAATGCTACAGGAGGGGTGGGGAGCAGGCTGCTGTAGGACGTGCCTAGCTGCCATTTGTGTTCTTGGTGGACAACCTTTTTAAATTCAGAGCAGCCTCCTGTGCTTCTGGATATGCGTGGGTATAAACGGCAGCTGTTTGATCATAGATGTGACATCACCCATATCGCTAGCGTCTTGTGATGCTAAGAGAAAGAACAGCAAAGTCTCCAGCTATGCGGGAGAAGCTGGCTCAGAGCCTGTGGCAGGGTCACTGTCTTCACGTGGGCAACTAGCACATAGCAAACATTCCCCAAATCATGAGGAAGGACTCTGGGACTGAGGTCAGCAGGCCCAGTACCCGGGGTGGACTCCTCCTGGACTTGCTGGTTAGCTCCCACCTCCCTCAGTGGAGGGGCCAGCTGGTCATGGAGCTCTGGCTTTTCCTTCTTGCAGAAGGCCTTCCCCATTAGAGCTCCTGGTCCCCTCTGGCCTTCCTCACCCCCTGCAGCCTGTTAAGTGCCTGCCTATGGCCCCAGGGGGTGCTTCCCTGCTGCCTCTCTGAGACTGTTCTCCCTAACCCTCTACTTCATACCATGGGAAATCTGCTCTCTGTTGGCTCCAGGTTCCCTACCCCATCCACCTGCATGACACTCACCTCTACCAGGCCCATCCTCATGCCCTTCCTCACCATGTGACATATTCACTCTTCCTCCCATAATGATCCACATCCTACAGGATCTCAGCCCCCTCACCCAAGCCCACCCCAGGGCTCTTAGTGATCACTGCTGGCTATGCTTCCTTTCTCTGGATTCCCAGAGGCTGCAGGTGCCCTGTGGCTATCACTTCCTCCCTGGGGTCCATGTGTCCTACTTAGCCTCTGGGCCAGGTCCTGCCTCTGCCATCACACTGTGGCCTTCTGGTGTCATCACTGCCTAGGAAGCAGTTGTGTGGCCAGAATCTGTGGCCAGCTTCTCTGATGGAGTCACCACCTGCAACCAGGGACAAGGAGAAGCTGGGAGGGGAGTATGACAGCCAGTGAGTCCTGCAGTCAGTGGTGGATTGAAACCCAGGCTCTGCCAGCCACTCCCCGTGGGATTTGGGACAAATAGCCTAGTCTGTACACTGAGTTCCTCAACTACCAAATGCATATAATTGTAGTTCCTTCTTCCTGAGGATTTATAAAGATTTAATGAAAGGATCAATGTGGAGCCCTTAGATTCATGCGTGACACATTGTAGGCACTCAATAATTGCTACTGATAAATATGCAATTATTATTTTACGTTTCCATGCACAGCATGCACTGCACATGATGAATGTGTGCTGAATGTGTAGTGACAGCTTGTCCCCTGTCTCAGTCACAGTGTTTTACTGTATCTGACAAATTTTGCTAGAGTGTAAAACAGTACAGAAAAGTTTACAAGTCACTGGTGTTCAGCTCCATGGATTTTCACAAAGTGAGATCCCATGTGTAACCAGCTACTGACCAAGGACAAACATTCCCAGAGCCCCGAAGCCCATCACCTCCTCATGAGTTACCGTCCCCATCCTGGGGCAGCAGCTCCCCTGCATTGCCATAGCACAGGTAGCCCTTGTGTTTATGAACTTCGTGTGAGCACAACCACACAGGGCTCATCATAAAAGTCTTCCTTCACTCACTTGTGTGTTGGTGAGGTTCATCTAGATTGTGGATAATGTAGTGTCCCACTCTAACTTATGGGATAGTATCCTGTTGTTGAAGAAAACATATCACTGTGAAAAATCTTTAGCTCGTGATTTCAGATTTCACTACAAAGCTACAGTAGTCAAAACAGTGTTGTAATTGCATGTGGATAGACATACAGGGTGGTAGAATAAATTCAGAGTACATGAGGAAGTTCGTACATCTCAGGTTACTGGTTGACAAGGGTGCCAAGACCATTCAGTGGCAGAAGGAGAATCTCTTCAGTAAATGGCACTGGACAATTAAAAACCTCATGCAGAGAAACGAAGCTGAATCCCTACCTCACGCCATACACAGAAGTTAACTCTAAATGGAGCAAAGACTAAAATGTGCAAATCAAAACTATAAAACTTTTTTATAATTAAGTTTATTGGCACAATCTAGATATGCATAATGATCACATTCATCAAAGGAATTTTGTACCTGTACATGATGTATCTTAGTTCCTCTTTCTCCCCATTCCCCTGCCCTCTCTTCAACCCCTCTTCCCCTCCTGATTTACAAAGCTTTGTTTCCATTTTATTCTTTTTTTCTCATTTTTTTATTTTCCCTTCCATCCTCCAACTTCTCTTTGCCTTTGAACCATTACTTCTTATTTCACATTATCTATTATACATATAAAACTTTTAGAAGAAAACCTAAGTGTAAATCCTTATGACTTTGGATTAAGTAATAACTTCTTAGATATAAAACCTAATACACATGCAGGAAAGAAAAAATAAATAAATTGGGCTTCCTCAACATTAAAAATGTCAGTGAAAAAAAAAACCAGTTTAAAATAAAAGAAAACCTACAGAATGAGAGAAAATATTTGCAAGTCATGATAAGGGTGTAGTATCTAGAATATGTAAAAAATACAAATATCTTTATCTAAAATGAGCAAATTTTTTGAATAAACATTTCTTTTACGAAGATATACAAATGTCCAATAAGCATGTGAAAATATATTAGACATTTATTAATTGTGAGAGAAAGGAAAACCAAAACAACAGTGAGAGGTCTCTACACACTACAGTAACTATAATAAGGCAGGTCACCAGTAGCAAGTGTTGTTTAAGGAATTTCAGACATTACCATCCTCACGTATTCCTGGGGTGATGTGAAATGGTGCAGATACTGTAGGAAAAAGCTTGGTAGTTTCCCAGAAGATTAAAAATAGAGTTATCTTATGACTCAGGATTTTCATTCCTAGGGATCTACCCAAGAGAATGAAAACATAGCTCCCCACAAAAACATGCACATGAATATTCATAGCAGTTTTGTTCACAATAGCCCAAAAGGAGAAACAACCTAAATATCCAGCAGTTGATGGGGAAATAAGTGAAGATGTTACATCCATATACTATTCAGCCACAAAAAAGGAAGAACTGTGAATGCATGTCACAGCATAGGTGACCCTTGAAAACACTGGCAGAGTTCGTAAAGTCAGACACAGTCTCACATGGTATGTGATTCCATTCATCTAAATGCCCAGAACAGGAAAATCCATAGAAAAAGAAATTATGCTGTTGGGTTCCAGATCATGGGAGAAGGGGAAATGGGGAGAGAATTCTGGTGGGTAGAAGGTTTCTCTCTGGGGTGAAGAAAAGCTTCTGGATTAGATAGTGATGGTGGTTGCACAGGCTTATGATACTGAAAAAGCACAGAATTGTGCACCAAAAAGTGTGGTGTGCAGTATGGAAATTCAGCCATAACTTCAAAAAGAGATAAAATGGCCTCTGAGTTGTTTGTGTTTGGAGCTGTCGTGCATAACACAGGAACATCCTTGCACATGGCTTTTGATGAACACACACACCTCTTTGTTTTGTGTACAGGCACTGGGCCCTGGGGATGCAGGTGCCCTGATCCACCCCCACCAGGGCCACACCAGCAGGTTGTGGCCCACAGCCACCCAGCTCTTAACCGCACCTGCCTTGTCTGTTTTACCCACTCTGCTGGGAACCAGAACTTTCAAACTCCCTACCCTAACCCTGTGTAGCTCCAGAGGCTCTTCTGTGGTTACCAAGTCACACCGCAGATGTGTGTACCAAATGGCCACGCGAGAGTCCTGGGCCACCTTTCCTCCACGGTGAGTTGTGGCCCCAAAGCCATGGGCTTGGGCTGGAACCAGATGCCCCTAACCTTCTGCAGCAGTGCGGGGACTCTGCCTGCAGGTCTGCAGCTGAAGAAACTGCTCTGTCACAGGTTTCCCTCTCCCCGGAAGGCAGGACAGGCAAGGGTTCTACCCTCTCCATCAGCAAGAGCAACCTGGTTCACACCCAGGTCAGTAATCACCAGGATAGGGTTTCATTTGGAGACAGCTACAAGAAACTTGCCAAACCCCAGGGTCAGTCCCTTCAGCTCGCCTTAATGGTTTGTTCAGTGTCAAGCCCTGACTTCCACTTTCTCTTGATTTACATCTTCCTTGAACTCCAACCCAGCACCTGCCAGAGCGGTGAGCTGCTCCCATGACACTGGTACAGCAGCTGTGGACAGGGGAGGCTCAGAACCACACAGCTGTGTTCTCAGCATTTATCTGTGGCCGCCAGCTGGGATCCAAGGGGTCAGTCCCTGTTTTCTCTCAGATTTTCAGGAGGCAAATCAGAGTGTGCTGAGTGCCAGGAGAACGCAGGAGGAGCTTTCTGTGTGGGACTCAGCAGTCTGGAGGGGGCTGTGGCTGAAGAACTGGGGTTCGTTGCAGAAGCCAAGCTGAGCTGATAGCAGATGATCAGCTAGACTCCTAAGGTGACTTCAGGGAAAGAGGCAGGCTGGGAAGCCGCAGCAGGAAAAGCAGCCTGCGCTGAGCAGGTAGCCCAGCAGAACAGGGGAAACACCGTGGACCTGTCACATGTGTGTCAGATGTGTAGCACATGCACACACATATATACATGCACATGGACAGATGTGTGCATGTATGCACATGCATGTGTTCTTGTGTGTGCTGTGTGCAAGAATAAGTACACATGTGTTTGTGAGCATATGTGTATGGAGGTATCAGTGTAAACAGGCCATGTACCTGTCCACGTTTGTACAGGACAGATACGTGTGGAGGTGGATGAGGTGCGTGTGGACCTGTGTACACAGCCCTGTGTGTGTGCGGCCATGCGTATGCATGTCTGACGTACATAAGAGGTGCTCTTTCAGAATTGGACTCACCACTGAGTCTCTCCTCACCATGGGGTCTGGTACGGGAGCTCCGAGGGTCGCCAGGGGCCCTCTGCAGGGTGAGCTGGGCGGGCTGTGGTCCTGCAGGAGGCGCTGACCGGAGGGCTCGCCCCCTAGTGCCTCCCTCACCATCCGCCGCTTTCTTGCTGTGATCATCCTGCTCCACACCTGCAGGAGCAGCAGCCTCTTCTGGTCTTCCTGATTATATTCACCTCTGGAGCCATTTGTGCAGAGACTAACACGGATTGGATGTGATGAATCCCAAAATCACACGCTTTATTCACAAGTTCCACATGAGCAGCAATTCTGTTTGGGAAGAACTGGACCCGTCCAATGAGTTATGCACTCATTAGCATAGCCCAGCGCATTCCTTTATCATATTAAGTTTGTTTAAATCACACAGAATGTTCGTTTTTTGAAACAGTTTGCACTCACCTGAAGGAATCATCAGTATTGCTCCAGGAAATATGATACAATCCTGTTTTTAACAGGATTCACATGGTTTGCAGTTGTGTGACAACTTGATTCCATTATGTCTTCCCCATGGGGACAGCCCATAAAGATTGATTATACATTAAAATTGGTATTAAAGGGAGATGCCACATGTTTGTACCCCTCGCTGTGGCTCGGAGCACGGAGCCACTCCCTGCCTGTGCACCCCGTTGGCTCTCCCTGGCAGCCACACAGGAGACACTTTCTCCTGCCTTGCTCTGCAGCCTGGCACTCCGGCTGAGGAGGTTCACCAAGGATAGCCGGAGTGCTGGTACCAAGAATGTGCACTTGAGTATTGCTGTGTTTGCAGAGCTTGGATCCCCTTTAAAAATCACATCCTGCAGGGGTCAGGATGGTCTGAGCAGATGCAGGCCTTGATCCCTTGTGTTTCTGGTGTCTATGGCGCTGGAACGCAGAACACAGCAGAGAGTCCCTCAGACCTTTTCAAGATCGAAGAAAGAAATCGTGGGAGAGGCGCTGGGGGCAGGCGGTCAGGTGATGATTACTCCTCCACAAAGAGAAGCTGCATTATCATCCCTACAGGCAGCTCGAGGTGCTCTGCACAGTTACTAATAGAGGAAGAGCTTCTGTGTGAATGGCCAGAGCCCATCATCAGCCTGAATAGACTCTTCCCTGAGCCCCAGTTGAGAACCCATAGAAAACAGGAAACCGCGGTGCTGTGAGGCGGTTATCTTGGGTAGCATCCACTCTAGGAACAGGAAGCATGCGGCTTTCACATCAAAATACTGCTTTCAACTCACAGAAAGCTACATGGCTCTCTGCTGCCCCCCAGTTAAGGGTGGAGCGCCCCCTAGTTAGTGCTCTGTCCTGTACATAGGCGGCCAGTGGGTCTGCACCTGAGACAGGTCGCCTGCGCAAAGCAGGCCTATCCTCCTGGTGGCAGCTCTGGTCCTAGCTTCTATTTTGGACCTGATGAATAGAAATGTCACTGGAAATTGATTTTCAATTTAATCAAAAGAGAATTTTATTTCTGAGGCTTTCCAAATGTAAGGTCATCCCTTGATGAGTTAGTGAAAATTTTATTAAGTTTTAACCTTGCTGGTGGGTGTTTCTGGTGTTGTGTTCACGGTCAGTAGGCATCCTGAGAGCCTGAAGTTAATAACTAAAAAGGTTAAAATTGGCCTTGAGAAGGCAAAACGTCTAGGATGACAGGACTCCCAGGCTCCAGAACTCCCCAGCTCCTGCTTTGGAGGCATCTGACTCCTACTGGGGCAGCTACCTTTCCTGTAAGAGACCACACAGTCAGTGCTGAGACACTGTGGCCATTCAGACTCTGGCACAACTGAGCTCCAAAGCAGCCGTAGCAGATGGGGGTGGAACTGATTCCAAAATTAGCCTGAGGGACCTGTAGGTCTGTGTGATTTTGACAGTTCTGCACAAGCAAATTCAATTTCCAGATTGTCTTCAGTTGGGGGGTAAATTTTATGTACTCTAGAACTTTGATCTGCTTACTATAGGCCGCAGTTCTACGATACCATATATTAATTGGATTTCTTAACGTGATAGCTACTATTCAGATAGCTCAGAGGAAGGAACAGAGATAAAATTCATGAGCAAAATTGTTGCTGTTTTACAGTCTTGCTCCAAATTGTGCTTTTGCTTTAACAGAATCACTCTCTGGATGCGCTTGGATTTCCAGGGTAAAAGGAATTGTCAACCCCCCCCCAACTAGATGGATCACTCTGTTGGAATCCAAAAAGTCTTGTTAACAACATTAATGTGCAACTACCTACATTTTAATCATGCAAAGACAAACTTGGGCCATTCCGTTCTGGTGGAGCATCACTAATTCTAGTTATACGATAACTATGTAGCACTGGATTTTGGAAATTAGGCCTTTGAGATCCATTAGCTGTGTGGTGCGCCATTGCTAAATGAATGGTTGTATTATTATCAAGGTAATTCAAAACAAATTTCAAGCTGTGACAATAAAGTGGTTCTGGTAGTAGGTTTGAGTTTGTGCTGAAATTGCCCATTGGAGTGAGAACAGCTATGTTTCAACTTGGATTTTTGGTGAACTAATTTTACTTACTCATTTTCATTTAATTCTGAACAAATTTTTTACCAATGTGATAATAGCAGACTTGGGCTAACTGTGATTATCGGTTTATAATGCAATGGTATCTCTTTCACTCCACATAACTGATGGTGGTTCTTGGTCTAAGATTACACTGTTCTTTATGTCCAAGGGACAGAGGAGCCTCAGTAATTCACACCAGCAGCCTTCCCGTGGGAACAGTTGGCCTGGGTCCAGTGCTGTCCTATGGAAATGCTCATACCGGCTGCACATGGCTCCCAAAGCTCCATTTCCATTTCCCTGGGTTCCTGCGGGAAAGACATTTCAGGGCAAAAGATGTTTCAGTGTAGATAACTCTTAAATTCTCTTCTCTGGTTTCTAATGCTAGAGGGGTAGCAGAGAATTTCACAGCTCTCCCTGGTCATTTGTCCATGCTGGCCCAACACTGGACTGCAACTGTGTCTGCTCCCCCTCTCTCCCCAGTGCTGCCTGGTACAGTCGATGGTCAGCAAACCCGCGTTACGAGAATGAATAAAGGTTGTTATAGTCATCATGTGTGGGGAACCCCTGCGGTGTTGTGATGACAGCACCACGAAAATGGGTCCGGAAGAGTCCCACAGGAGATGTGGCGTATCCTCTGCTTTTGCCCACTCCCTTCCTCTCACTGGAGGAGCAGGAAATGTCAACAACCTTCACAGAAAGTCTGCACAGCACACACAGCCCCCTCCCGAGAAGCTCTCACCTCCAGAGTGGCCAGACAGCAGCTGTCCCCATGGGGGGTGGCGGCCCACGACAGGCACCGCAGCAGACCTGGATGGCTTAGTAGGCTGCCAGTTGGCCCCAGGCTCGAATTCCCCTCACCGATGAGCCACCAGCTGTGCTAAGTGGCTTTAAAGACTAAATCCTTCTCTTCCTGTCAGGCAGGCCTCGGAGAGACTCGGCAGGGAAATGGAAGCCTGGAGCTCATTGTAATACTGATGGCCACACCGAGGTCTGCTCTGAGGGAAAGGAGGATTTTTGTGAGTCATCAGCAGAAGCCAGCAAGCTGATGAGAGAGGAGCGGTGGTTTCATTCATCTGATCAGCAGCTAAGGATCACCCTGGGTTCTCAGCCGAGATTTCTCCTCCCCTCCTGGACTTGGAAGTCAAGGGCTTCCCAGGGTCTTCTTGTTTGCCAAGGCTGCACTCATGGGCAGATGCTGACCCCAGCCTGGGAGAGCTGAGGACTCTCAGGTGCTTGCACTCCAAACCTCAAAGCATCCCACGTTGGCTCTGTGGACCACGCCATCCACCAAAGGCCCACAGGTTCTGCTTTCAGGTCTTAGGCAGCACGAACTACCAGCAATGTCTGCATAGATGAGATGAGCCATGCAACACGCTAAACCCATGTTCAATCATCTGGTCAGCGTATGCTATCAGTGGAGACAAAGAAAGCCCTTGACAGGCGGAAACCTTGGGAAGAGATTGGCTTCAGCACCACGGACAGCACCCCCTCCACCTGAGGAACCATCTTCAAACACAGGGTGACAGTTTGTGCCTCTTTTCAAAACAAAACAAAACATGATCAACAGTAGCTTCTTGAATAATTCTAACTTACTCAGGCCTTTGAAAGTTTATAATTACATGTCCCTGTGGTGGTAAAAATTTACTCGGTAGATGTTTTGGGATGTCAGTATGTCCAAGGAGTTAAAAGTGACAGCTCAGACCTCCTGAGTCTGAGCCCCAAGCCCGTGGTTGTTACAAGTTCCTTACCCTCCTGTGTCTCACAACCATCTAGAATATGAAGGTAACACTACCCACCTGCAGGGCTCTGATGAGGGCTGAGCAGGTTGGTTCACAGAGTTCTGGAATTATAACCAGCACACCAGCACCTGTAATGGCAGCACGCCAGGGTGCCAGCCAGCAGCTCACCCTCAGGCCATGGCCCTGGAGGAGTCTGGATCTAAGGGATGGGAGCCTCAGATGGCCCCTCTGGGGACAGTCTCAGCCTTCTCATCAGGAGCACGCCCCACACAAGTGATGCCTGTTGGGGCTTAGGTCTCTAGACATCGTGCTGACCTCTTCAAGATGCTCGTGCAGTAGGGACAAGCGAGGTAGCACTTTCATGGCTGGTGTTTGACCAGGGCTCTGATGAGGGCTGATGCCAGGTGGGCAGATGAGCAGGCAAGAGTCATGGTTCTGTGATTCTGGAGAAAAAGCCATGGATTAGACCTCTTCCCTAGCCGCTTAGCCAAGCATAAGTCACTGAAAGTGCCTGAGCATCTCTCATCTGATGCTTTGTCTTTGATGGGCACAACTGTGCCTGCAACCCCCTCCTGAGACCCTGAGTGGAGGAGCAGACAGACTTAGAAAGTCGTGGGCATCTCTTCATGGCACTACAGTAAAATGGGAAATCAAACACCAATTCTGTTCACATCCTCCGCAACTGGTAACATGTAAGCCACACCCATACCACAGGAACTGAGCGCGGGCTCTGCCAAGCACCCCCTGCCCGGCTCATCTGAGTCCTTGCCATGGCCCCCGGAAGAACTATGGCCACTTTCTTCATTTTTTCAGAGGGGGAACTGAAACACAGAGCAGGCAGGCAATTACTCCCAGCCACACAAATCAAGGACGCGAGTTAAGCATCAGACCCCAGGTGTCCAATGGGATTACAGAAGTATTGCTCTTCAGGAGACTCCCAGGAAGAACATTGGGGTGGGTGGTGGGCCACTTGTGTTCCCATCGGTCCGATGGGGCCTGACCGCAGCCCTGAGGCATCTCTGGCCTGCTGTCCCCATTTACAAATAAAGTTTTGCTGGGACCCAGGCTTGCCCATTGGCTCTGTACTGCCCGTGATCACTCGTGTACTAAAATCGTAGTATACTTGAGTAATGGCAACAAAGACCAGTTTGGCCACAAAGCCAAGAATACTCTGTGGCCCTTTACAGAAAACCTCTGCTGACCCCTACGTCATTACGCAGACAGGAAGGGAGACACAAACAAGCCACCAAGCCCACGTATGTGAGAGCTTCGTTTCCCGGGTCGAGGAGCCAATCTCCTCTGAGCGTTAGTGGCTGGACGGTCCCTTTTTCCGGGCAGCTCCCGTGGCTGGGGAAGCAGCCGTACCTCCTGAAACCAAGACCCCTGGACTCCCAGAAGAGCATGTGGATGTGCTTGCCTGAGGGAGAGGCTGTGGCCTCTCAGGACTCAGTCGCTCCGTGTGAAACTGAGGGACTGCTCTGAGCTGGCCTTTGTAACCCTGGCTGCACAACTCGGCCTCTGCAGCTCCCAGCATCCCTGCAGCCAGGGTGAATCTTTTCTGGCTACTCCCACCACCACGGGAATGGTTCTCTGATTTATTATTTTAATTAAGGACTTCCAGCATTAATTGCCAAAGTTAAATAAGCTGTCTTTATATGTAAATCACGGGCAAGCAAATTATCACATAGGTGAACAGGTGCAGGCTGTCATCTGAGCAGAGAGCGCTACCCTGTCCAGGCCCCCGTCAAGGAACCCTAAGGGTCCTGATGTGGCAGCAGGACCATGGGACTCTCAGTCTGAGCATAAGGAGGCCACCCTGGGCTAGGTCCATGGGGGACGGCAGCTCTCTGCCTTACGCAGAACAAGATCATCTCCACCTGCCCAGGCCCCGTGGCTGGGACCTGTAAATTCACAGGCAACCCGTGCTCAACCCTGCATGATGGCAGCTCTGTCTTTGACTCCAGTGTCCTCTTGCCAGCTCAAGAACAGGGATATGAAAGTAGGCATTTCCAAGAGGCAAGGATTAGCTTCCAGTCCTGCTCCTGGAAAGCAATGGGAGAAGAGACGTTGGTCTCCATGCAGCAGGCAAAGGAGCCCACAGACTCCCAGCATCCAACCCACCGGCCCCCTCCCCTGACCTGTAGCCTTTGGAAATGTTTGCTCCTAATTGTTCTCTTCCCCTGGGGCAGTATGCCATGGCCCTCTCATCTGTAGAGGACACTTTGTAAGGCCCCATGTGTGCCTGAAATCATGCGTAGTACTGAGACTACATAGACCCCTTTTTCCTATATGTATACACAAAGGATAGAATCTGATACCTAAATAGGCACAGTAAGAGGTTAACAATAATAACTAATAACAAGACAGGGCAATTATGTACAAAATACTGTAATAAAAATTATGTGGAATGATTGCTGTAGCTGTATCTTAAAATACTGTACTGTATCCCTGTTCTCCTGGTGATGCTGAAGGATGATGTAGGCACTTGGACATGGCATTAGCTACCACTGATGTTCTAATGATACAGCCAACTGCAGTAAAATACAGTGCAAGGGATGAAGCCGTGAGCAAGGAGCTCCTGCGTTCTCAGCCACCACGGCTCATGGGGCGGGCGTGCCACTCCAGGGGCCTGGTCTTCACCACTGTGTATGACATAGTCTCTGGCACTGCCCTGTGGACAGGGGTGAGGTCTTGCAGCCAGAAGAGAGCTTCTCCAGGGTACCAGGCCCTACCTTCCTGTAGAAAGACGCAGCTCCCGTCCTGCTGGCAAATCCCTCTCTGGGAAAACAGGTAGGCATCCCCTGCCATGAGCTCTGTGGGTGGGCTTCTTTGCCACATAGTGACCTCCATGGTGCATCGTACTCTCACCATTTAGCAGATGCGAGACTAAGGTCTAGGCTCGGTGGCACCGCCCAGCCCTGAGGGACATGGGCCGTGACACCTCTGCCGTCTGCCACTCTGCTGACCGTGAGCCTGTTCTTTAGCGAAAGCAAAGACTGTGGCGTTTTCACCTTTCCGTTATTTTTGGTTCTTCCAAAGATGTTGAAAGAGACTGAAAAGCGTTGTGGTTTTCGTAGGTATTATTTGTCAGTTTCTGTACCAAGGGTGATGAATACACTGGCAGAGTGAATAGCTGCCTGTTTGCCAAAAGCAAGAGAGCTTTGGCAACTGCCAGGGTAGAACACGTTCTTATTTTTTCAACCCAGTCTGTTTTTTGTGCCACCCTGCAGCAAGATTGATTGCTCTGGGTGTGAATGGGGGTGGAGGGCCTGTGCTTCTGCAGCATCCAGCACTTGCAGGAACAAATATCCGTGCCCTGAGGACCTGCTGGTGACCAGTGGGTGCCCATAAACTCGAGCGATGCCCACATTTACCTAGATTTCGCCGAGTCACTTTCTAACTTACCAGCCAATGCACAAGAGGCCTGCAAGTGTGAAAACCTGAAGAACTGAGCATCGGTGTGTTTGGTCCCTCTCCGAGCCAGTCCCAATCGGGGCAGGACTGGCTTTGCCACTGTGTCTGTGAATAACACTCAGCCCGCTAGTGGAGGTCAGAATGGACCGTGTGTCCTCCAACACAAGCCACATCGTGCTGTCCTTCAGCCCCCAGCAACTGCTAACGGGGTGACGGGTTTCCCTGCCTTGGAGAGGCGCAGGAAGGAGGTGGCATTGTGTGGACACTCCGGAGCTCAGTAAAGCAACAGGGGCCCTGTTCCAAACCCCTGCGTCCTTCAGCATGGGAATTAACCCCTCACCCTAAGCCCAACCAAGCCACTGTCCAAAACTCCCTGTTCACTGTCTGTCTTTTAAAGGGTTAATGCGTGCTAACCACCTCCCAGGCTACACTCCAAGCACTGTCGCCCACAGGTTAGGCTTCAACGTAGGAGTCTGGGGGAACATTCAGTCTGCAGCACGATAGACTTCAGTAGCCCAGCTGGGTCCTGGGGGAACTCTGGGAAATGGGGCTTGAGGCACATGAAATCTGTATTTCTGTGTGTTTGTAAGGGAGAGAGCTAACATTTATTTTTAAGTAAATACTTTCTGATGGAAGCCTAACAGTAGAAAAACAAGATCCAGAAGTAACCATCCCGTAGTCCCGACTAGGACAGAACGACCCTCTCCTACTAGATGTCGCGTCGCAGGTGTGGCCAGGTCTGTAAGCCATCTGGTTTCTAACCCTTCCTGGAAGATACTTAACAGACTCTGGCTCCATGCTGGCCCTCAGACCTCCCTGCCCATGCCAGCCTCAGGACCTCTGCACCCACGCTGTCCTCTGGCAGGAAGCCTCCCCCGGCTCTCTGCTCACCTGTCGTCTTAGCCAGGACTGTCCAGACTCCGCACCCCTACCTGCTGTCTTTGTCCCTGGTGCCGACACAGCTCATGTGGTCTGTACTGCGTGAGTGGCTTGCTCTCGGCTTTCTCTCTGACCAGACAAGAGGCGTTGGGGGCACCTGATGACCTGTGATGTGCATCCGGCCCTGGCAAAGGCAAGCCCTCAGGGAGACTCAAAAGGTGTCCACAAGCTCGAGCCTGGAGACCCAGTCAAGGGACCCCTGGACCACATGGGTCCCGGGGTGTCAGGCCAGCACACTGAGCTCTGGGTTCCGACCCGAACTGTGCTTGTCCTGCTGTGAGCGAGCACACCCTCGTGCACTGCTTCACTCATCCATGAGATGGGCCTCAGACCCCCACTAAGCAACGGGGATTAAACAAGACCAGATGCAGAGATGGAGGACTCCATACAGCACCCAGTGAGTGCCCAACAGGTGCCTGCTCTGATCCTCATCCTCCCTGGCCATCAGTTTTTTTTTTGTTTGTTTGTTTGTTTTGTTTTTTTGTTTTTCTCTGGTACCGGGAACCGTACTCACGACCTTGTGCTTGCCAGGCAGGCACTTTTGCCGCTGAGCTAAATCCCCAGCCCCCCTGGCCATCAGTTTAACTCTTACTTAGAAATAATTTCAGGCTTACAGAAGCTGCAAGGACCACAGACTCTTGCTTGCTTCACGAAGACTCGCACCTGCTGTTTCCCCACACATCTCACATCTGTGTGAGTGGCCCCTGGTCTCTCCCCACCCCCACCTAAAAGCACACTGTTTCCTGAGTCATCTGAGTGTAGTTATCGATCCTATGCCTTTTACTCTCAAGTTCTTCAGTGTGCAGTTCCTGAGAAGGTTCTTTTACCAACTACTGTATAACACAGCTACCAAATTCAGGGGATTTATAATGATGCAAAACTCATATCCAGCCCACATATTCCCAGAGTCACCAGTGGCCCAGATATCATTCTTTGTGGCTGCTCCACCCCAACTCTGAGCCCCAGGCCTGAGCATGGAATTAAGGCCGGTGCCCTTTGGTCTCCTTTCTCAGCTTCCCTGTGCTTCCTGACACTGGCCATTTGCAGAGCGCAGGCCAGGAGTCGTGTAGCGCGCCTTCCCTCCAGGCTGTCCAGGTCTGTAGATGAAGCTGCGACATCCGCTAATGCTGGTACAGACCCGCGGGTCTCCTTCTGGAGAGCAAGGCCAGTCTTCTGGGACAGCGGAGCGTCTTTGCCACCAGGTCACACAGCAGTCCTGCCTTGAAGCAGCCAGTGCCTGGCTGAAGTGACAAGAAGAGTCTCTGGAACACTGTGACACTAGCAGGAGAGGTTGCTGTCTAGAACAAGTGCACCAGAGTGCTGAGCTGTGCATGTGAAGGGCCTGCAGTAAAGGTTTCCAGAAAACACATTATGCAACCGTAATTCTGCTTTAATGATCTCTACATACGATCCGTGCCTTGCAGTAGATATTTATAAACATGTGTGTGGATATGTCTTCCTTCAAATTCAGCAACAGTCTTCAGGTGCCAGAATAACTTATGAGACCCATGAACGCTGCCCACTTCCCTGGCCACGCAGGAAATACTGCTTTAATTACTTCCACGAAGGCCCCTGCCGGAGCGGGTCCCTGGGCTTCAGCAGCTCTGACGCATTGCAGGCTGGGTTGTGTGGCTTCTTTCCAGAACCCAGGCTTTCTGCAGAAATCCCCTTCTCTTGGGGATGGGAAGGGGAAGGTAGATGACAAGACGCAGCCTGCTTTGGGTCTGGTGGAAAGTGATGCAGCTCTCATCTCCCGCTGGTTCACCTTTAAAGGTTGCTTGTGTGTGTGGGGATGTGCAAAGGCCTTTGTTTTTCATAGTGGCATGGGGGTCCTGATCTGGCTCTCAGTTAAGGGGCACAATGCCAGAAAAAAGCGGGGTTGCTTAATGGCAGTGGAAAACATGCAGGGGTTGGGCTCTTTGAGCTGGGGTTTGTTGTGATGCTGCAGTAATGAATGCTAATTACCTTCTCTGCTGCGCTGTGGGGTGCTGGTGTTTTCCTCCCCTTCCAAGAGCACTGCGTGCGGGTGTGTAGTGGCTGTGAGGAAGCCTGACAGCTTCTCCGAAGCCAGCGCCAGCGTGGAGGTGCGTAAGTGCCTCTGCAGGCCAGGGCACGGCTGCAGGCTGATGGTGAGCTTCAGGACTGGAAGATTCCCTGCATTTGTCCGCAAGGACCTGGCAGACAGCTGGCTGCCAGCCCTCCTATCTGGGCAGGTGGGACTGTGCAGCCGGGGGTCTCCTCCGTGGGGGTCTCTCCCCACGTCCGCCACCCAGTGTGTGCCCAGAAGCCTCTGACTCCAGAGAGAGGCCATGCTGGCTGCTTTCTGGTCGATTCACATTGTGGTAGTCTGGAAGGGATTCTAGCCCTGTATTCCCACAGCCCTGTGATGTCCCTGAGGACTGTGACAGCCATGGACACCACAGGTATCAGCCACCACTGCCTCGGGAGATTCATCGCAAGCTAAAGGACAGAGGACATGGGCATTCGACCCCTGGGAGTGTCCTCAGCATTGGGAAGACAGAGCCGGAAGTGGCCAGAGCCCACCAGGTGGGGCCCAGAACTGTCCAGTCGGCCTTCCGGATCCACAGGCAGACCTTGCGCCTAAAAGTCACTTGTGAGTTTTGGGAACCCATGTGGGTCTCCTGCAGGAACTGCATCTTTACGTTGTGCTCCGGATTCTTTCACAGAAGCCTGGTGAGCCCCCGGGGTGCTACTCAGGAAAATTCATTAAGTTCTGTAAATAAAGTCAAGTCCTCCTGTTCCGAACAGGATGCGCTTTCTTCTCCCCCCGCCCCCTCAGCCTAGCTCTCACCCCCACTCTCCACATACCGGGGCTGCTCGGTGACACGTGGAATGGCGCACAGGGAGGCAGGCCACAGCTCTGCGGAGCGGCTGTTACGCTTAGATCTGCAGTGCCCCCCAAAGCTCATGTGTTGAAGACTTAACCCCAAAAGCAGCAGTGCCCTGAGCTGGGGCCTCTGAGAGGTGATGGGGTTGTGAGGGCTCTGACCTCAGCAGTGGGTTAACCCATTTACTGATTGATTCTTATCTCACAGGGTTCCCGGGAGCTGGTGGAAACTTTGGGAGGTGAGGCCCAGTTAGAGGAAGCAGAGTGCTGAGTCTGTGCACTTGGAGGGTGTATTTTGTCCCCTGCCTTCTCCCATCTCTCCTTCCTGGCCACTCTGAGGTGAACCACTGTGCTCCGCTACGTGGCTTCCACCTTGATGAGCCGCCTCCCTCAGCCCCATGCATCAGAGCCCAGTGGCCTTGGACTGCACCACCGGAATCCTTGAGCCAGAAAAACCCTTTCCTCCTTGAGGTGATCTTCTTGGGTATTTCGTCCCGGTGATGGAAAGCTGGCTAAAACAATGGGTATTCACATGTGAGTCCCACATGTCAAAGGAGGAAACTGACAGTCATTTCCCCAAGGTCTCAGGGCATTTCTGCCTTCAGACTCAGACACTCAAGGAGTGAGTGAAACATGGTGTGAGCTTACACTCGTAAGCACTGTTATCCTGAGGCCCCAGCCTCCAGAAAGCAGGCTGGATACAGGAAGGAACTGGCGGACGTGGAGATTTGGGTGGGAGCCCCATGGGGCTCAAGGTTGGCAGATCAGCTCTGTGGGAACTTCCTGTTTCTTTGATACATGCAAATCCCTTATATTAATCACATGTGGATAATACATGATATATATATGTGTCTATTATATACAAATATAAACATAACTTTTTGTGCTAGGGATGGAACCCAGGGCCTTGGCAATGGAGCTACAGCCCCAGCCCTTTTTATTTTTGAGATAGGGTTGCACTAAGTTGCTGTCACCCGGGCTGGGCCCTCACTTGTCCTCTTGCCTCAGCCTCCCAGAGCACCGCTATTAAATGCGTGCACCCCAGGCCCAGGCAAACATAACATTTTTAGTTCACAAGAATGAAGACAAGAGTCCCTCGGGGGCCAAGTGGAGCTGGAAGGGCAGGCAGGATACGAGGACAGAAAGGAGGAGTGTTGGCCCTGATTCAGAAAGGGATGAGGGATAATAGGGGGTGGCGTGAGCCTGCACCTTCTCTCCCTGAGGAGGTGGGCTATAGGATCACCCAAATCTGACTCCAGTCTTAGAACAGTCTCCCAGAACCCGTGGGGGAGTGGCCGCATGGCTGGGAGTGGCCCTTTGCAGTCAGTCACCCTGGGCCCTGGCCTTCCTCCTGGGGAGGGGATATCCATTGTCTACAGTGGTGAAGCCCAGGTCACAGGCTCCTGAGAGAAGGAATGGAAGCCGCACAAGCGCCTGGTTTCCAGGAGGGGACATCGGGGTTCTGTGACTGCCCACCTCCTGACCTGGCACAGGGCATGGTCCGTGGGTGTTTGCCTTAAGATCTGCTCAGTTAGAAACACAGTTGACTGCGTGGGGCGTTTGAGGAAAGGTCACCCCGTGAGTGTTTCCATGTCAAGGAAGTGCATCACACCCGCGAAGGAACATGGTGGCTGGACTTGGGTTAGGAGGGCAGGGCATCAGGCAGACAGGCCCCCAGAGACGTGACCGTGACCCCACGGGGTGCTTGACAGGGACAAGTCCCCCTGGCCACATGACCAGTGTGGGCGTCCACAGGACTGTCCAGGAAACCCCTGAGCCTTCTTGCCTCACAGAGCCACCGGCCAGTGCCAGTGAAAGGGATGTACGGTCCCATGTGCCACTGAGCAGCGCGAGCCCTCTGCTCCGGCCTCCTTGCCTGCTGCCGTGAGCGGTAAGAGGAACGGCTGAGGCTCTGTCAGGTCTCCCGTGACAAAGATCCCACGCTAAGGCGGCTGTGGCTGCGTGCAAGCCGCACACACGCGCGGTTTTGGTAAACCCAGTGACTGGGCAGATGGAGAACATCTCGAGCTCTGCCAGGGACTCTGCTCGCTCCCTCTCGCACGCCTCTCCCTCTCTGGATTTGCAGCCCCTGGGGCTTTAACTGCAGACAGAGCTCCCTCCAGACATCCCCGCAGCCGGCTGGCTTAGGGGTCCACTTTCCCCAGCCGCTGCCCGAGTCCTGCCTGGGTCAGCACCACCAAGGTGCTGTCCCACCCTCCTCCCTGTGGCCCGGCACCCATGTCAGACCCAAAGGAGCTCCTCTCTGTAACCAGCGTAACCAAGCCAAGGTTCCTGTTTCCCAGTGGGCGGAGCCAGCAGAGGCTTGCACGCAGCGCCTGGAGGCTGCGCCGGGAGCCCACGCCAGCCTGCGTGGCAGAATGGAGTGCAAATGGATGCGGGATTTTAATGGAATGGGGGACCCGCAGAGCGCATCAGGGATGCAGCCGCAGCCTTTAAATTTCTGAGAAGATAAATTTTATACAGTTCACATTCTCGGGCTCAGCCTGCCCCTTCCCTTCCCCTGCCTTTCTTCCCTGTCTGTGAATGCCGCTGAAACCTTGTGGATCTTATTTAATAGAGAAAAAATGTTTCTTGGTTTAAGTAAAAAAAAATATTCCAGAGCTTCAGCAGATGACCCAAATATGGGAAGTGGTGAGCCAGCCAGGGAGAGCTGCAGACCCTCCACCCAGGAGTCACGGCCCGCTGGGCGTCACAGTCCCGCCTCTCCTGATCTCTCCGTGGGTCCTGCATGCACCATCCCCGCGTAAAGGTTGGGGCCGAAACCAGGACCCATAGCAGCAGCACTGCCAGGCACGGGAGCAAGGGTGAGCCAAGCGCCAGAGGCCACATCCAGGGAGGGCAAAGCTGACGTGAAGGCCCCTCTGCTGGGGAGCGGCTCCCGTGATAGAGCAGAGATGGCCAGGGTAGCTCACACCTCTGATAATGAGCACATGGAGTTTCACCACATTAACACAAGGCACAGGAAATGTGCCAATGCCAGGTCAAACCCTGTGTCTTGTTAATCAAGGTCTATGTGCCAGGGCCCCTCAGTGGCAAGTGGCAACACTGAGCTCGGAGTGTCTAGCACAAAAAGTAACAGAGAAATCCAGGGGCAGCTTCGGTGCCCTTGACGCAGAGGCCGAAGGCATTATCAGGGCCGGGCCGCTCTCAAGTTTGGCTGCCTCGGGTAACTCCCCCAGTCAGGCTCTGCTCGCAGGGAGGCAAGCTGGGAAGAGCAGACCCAAGCCCGCATGTCCCCGTGTTTAAGGAGAGGAAAAAAGACCTAGCGAGGTCTTTCCTGGGACTGTCAATACAAACCCCAAAGGGTGCCCTTAGGGGTCACCCCCAGCCCCAGTACCAGGCTCAGTGCCACTTCTCAACCAGGTCTGTTGGGTGAGCTGTGGTGGTAAGAGAAAGTCACAGGCCGGTGCCTGCAGAACTGAAGTCTGCTGGGGACACACAGATGCTAACAAAATCCTAGAGTGAAAAAAATGTAGTGAAAAGAAAGAAACATGAGCCCATAGAGCAAGTCAGCAAACTGTGGCCTGCGTGCCATACCTGACCCACGGTCTGTGTTTATAAATAAAGTTTTATTGGAACTCCACCAAACCCACTGTGCATATTGTCTGCATCTCACTGCAACAGCAGAGTGGATGACTGCAGTAGTGAGATACCTACTGCCTGGCCCTCTCCAGATCAGTTACTCACTCCAGCTGCAGAGGTATGAGGAAGGAGCCAGACTCAGAGGGGAGACTGTTCCATGCTTCCCTGGAGACATGAGAAGTGGGGTCTCAGGAATAAACGGGGTTAAACTGGGGGGGAGGGGCGGTGGGACAGGCCACGCGCTCAGCCCTCTTAGGAAGGGGCTTTGGCTCTAAGATGCGGCGCTACTCTTAGGACTGACTGTTGTGCGTGGGAGGTGCGGGGAGGAGAAGTGACAGCGGAGTGAAAGATGAAAGGAGGAATCCAGAGGGTCCCGGCCTGCGCGGGGGAGCCATGGTGTGGGCTGAGAATCAAAGCTGCCAACAAGAACTAGAGCACAGCTCCAGGGAGTGTGGCTTCTCGGGCAGATTTTATGTTGACTTTTATTTTGTTTGTGTGTGTGAACATGAAACAAAGTTTCCTCCTGCTCGGAAGTGGATGGGATACCAGCAGAATCATTAACTCTCTCTGTTCAGCCCTTCTTCCAACTGATCCTGTTTGTAGCAAGCAAGGGAGTCAGGGTCAGAAGAGAAGAAAGATTCCCTTGGTGCTGACAAACCAAGCCTGATACAGGTTAACCAGCTACACTAACCTATATCCTCAGCTTCAGTAGCTCCTGTTTGAGTCACCAAACTGGTTAACCATCTCACTAGCACTTAGTGCAGCACTAGCATGGATGTGGGGTAGGAAAAGTGTGGCATCTGTACCTGTATGCCTCCTCCCTGACCTGGGCAGACATCACTAATCAATCCCACTCATCTCTCCTCGGGTCCGGATGGAGCTCTGAGCTCTTGGCAGCCACCTTCTTCCTAGGCACCCAGGGAAAGGTCATTGCTGCTCTGGACCTGGTGTTCAGAAACGCTGGGGGAACAGAGGGTTTTATGAGGTGTGTGAATTTCTCCATGGCGATGACTGTGCCCTTCAGAGCTTCATTTGAGAGATCAAACACACAAATCCACAATTAGCTCCATTAAGCCTTGGAACTCTAGGGCCTTGGGAGGTTTGTTCATTTTTAATGCCAGACAAGAATGTCATTGTAAGATCCTTAAGCTACTACAGAAAATTGGAAAGCCATGTGGAAAATCCAGCTGATGGACACAAAGGGCACGCAAAGATGTCTGCCGGAGTCTCCCATCTGCTTGCATGCTGGTGGATCACCTTAGTAAAACCCTTGATCGTGGTCCAGCCAGAGGCCTAAGGTCCCTGGGTCCAGCAAGGGCGGGTGGAGATGGTGGCTCAGGCCGGTATTCTGAGGTGTTGCAGACACCCTGGTGGTAGGCAGCAGCGGCTCCGTCGTCCTTGAGTGAGTCTCCAGGTGGTCTGAGGCATCCCCAGAACGACCTGCTGGTGCACAAGGCCAGAGTGGCTTTGTTGTGATTAACATTTCTGATCTCTGTCTCCCTTCTTCTGTGTCACGGAAGCACGCCAGCCCACAGCAAAGCCCACAGCAAAGCCATGAAAGGGAAAAAGTTTGTCTTCATTTCTTTCCCGCCTCACCCTCGGGATACCCCTCCTCCCTCCTGTGCTCTGTGCCAGGGTTGCTGCCTGCACGGCCTCCCACCAGCTTGTCGGCCTCTGCCAGTCCTCCTGGGCCCCTCTGTCTGCACCCAGCCCAACCCTGCCTCACACCCAGCTGCAGCTCACCGCTCACCAGGTCCCCTCTCTGTGGGCACCTCCTGGTAGGGTCTGCTGAGTTTCCCAGGGGGCCACTGCAGGTACCACCAGCCTGTCCAGGGAGGAGGCTGGGGGCAGTGGGCTTGGGCCCTTGGGAAGGAATTGTGTCCCACCAAGTGGAACTAGACAGACCCAAGGATTCTAAAATGATTTAATTTTGTGCTTTTCTGAGAAGCTTCCAGTACCATAGCATTTGGTGCTTTCACTGGAGGTAGCTGTTGACTTTCTCTTCAAATTAATACAGAACCATTGGGATGTGCTCCCATCCCATGAGCTGAACTCTGAGCAATGGGTGAAAGTTTCCAAAAGACCATTTAGGGCTCATCAGAGAGAAAACATTTCCACAGCTCCGAATGTTGCTTGCATACCAGCGACCTCACGAGACCGCGGCCCCCAGGGCTTGGAGTGGAAGGGTGGGCAGGATAGGTCCTGAAGACACACACAGGAGGAGTCCAGGGAGGAGAGAGTACTCACCCCTGTCTATCATTTTGCACTGTGCAGATGGCCCAAGGCGGTAGCTGGCAGGAACCCTCCTGGGGTTGGATGGCCTCTTTCATTGTGTGTCTCCCACCATCCCTAGTACTCCCTGCTCAGCCAAGAGTCTGTGTCGTGAGTGACACAAAACCACATCTACATCAAGCTGATAAGAGCTAATGTCACTAAAAACACAGTTTCTCTGCATGCCACCTCCCATCATGTTTTTAACCTTTAGTTTTAGGTTCAACTTGCCTGGCACTGGACAGATCAAAATCCTCCAGTCAAGCAATTCGATGCTGGCTGTCCCACCCGAGAGGGGTCTTCAGAAGGGAGGTGCTTCTCCTTGCCAGACCCATCCCCAGGGTGAGTGATGGGCACCATCCATGCTAAGGCCCTCTTGTGGGGAGGGGACTTGAGAGGGTCCGACTGAAACCCTGCTCCCGGAAATGGGATAGGGGATCCCCAGAGGAAATGCACGGTGCAAAATGATAGGCAGGCGTGAGTACTCTCTCCTCCCTGGACTCCTCCTGTCCATGTCTTCAGGACCTGTCTTGCCCACCCATCCTGCCCACTTCAGCTCATGCGACGAGAGCCCCCTGCCCACAGGGACTCACACGCAGCCCAGTGATCCTATCCCAGCTGGCACCTCTGCATCTCCTGTGGATGCAAATCCCCTTCCAACCTCATCAGACTGGCCTGCAGTCCACACCTGCCTCCCTCCCTTGCCCGCCTCCTGCCCCACCCGAAGGCAGAGTGGCACCAGGGAGTTGAACTGCCTTGAATCTCCATGCAAAGCTACGTGATATTTGCCTTCCTGTTGGAGCCTGGGCAAAGCTGAGTGCAGGGCTGAGTGGCTCATTGTGAATGCAAATGTCCCTCTATATGCGAGTTACTCAGAAGCTCTCAGAGCCAAAGTGCACCACTTTTTTTTTTGCAAAATAAAATGGCTAATTAAATTGCATACACTTTCTGAGTTTAAAAAAAAAGAAGCCTGTAAAATAAACATCTGTGCACTTGAGGTTCATCCAGCCTCCTGTGCAAGCTGCATCTTTATCTGATAGAACACGACTAATTCGCCGCAGTAAAATGATAATGCAAACCAGGGTAAAGGCCTTGATTTACAGACTCAGGAGGGCATACAAGAAAATGGGGGGAAACTTGTATAATGTCAAGGCAGTCCATCTTTTTAAAAATTGCATGTGTTTTTGTTATTATCCCTAAGTACCTTGTGATGTGTGTGTGACTCAAACCTTTCATGTCTTGTTCCCGCTGCTGCCCTGACATTGCCCACATTGAAGGAAACCCATGGGTTTCTGAGGTTGGTGCTCAGGCCGGAGCTCTGGGCTTCTGGCTGAAAGCGAGATGCCAGTCACCAGCACTGTAGGGTCATTGTTCCCAGCATAGCCTAAGAAGGAAGCCTCGCTATAAAGTGAGCAGCCAGCAGTGACAGGCTCCCAGTTCCTCTCCCATCACTAACTGTGTCCCTGGGAGGGCCTGGGCTCACCTGGTGTAGAGAAGAACCCAGAGCCCTACGGGATCAGAGGAGCTTCTGTACCATCGCTCTGGATGCTGTGTGGATGACTTTCTTCAGATGAGGCATCTGCTGAGAGAGAGGCCAGGTGGTGGCGTGGGGGACTCCAGGGCACTCTCTTCCGGGTGCTGGGCCTGGTCTCCCTCTAGGGCACTGTGAGATCCTCCATCCCCTTCACATTCCTCACCAAGTCTGATGTTCCGTGACTCAGAGTTGCTGAAGCCCCCTTCCTGCCCACCTACAGCTCACGCTCGCCCTGAGTACGGACCGCGCACGAGGGCTGGACCAGCCCCCGGGACCACACAGGCCATCGGGAAAACAGTGTGACCTTTTTAGTATGCATCGGGCAGGAGGCTCCTGACTGAACTCTTGCCAGTGACTTCCCATTGCTCGTGGAATGAAAGCCCTCCCACCATGGTCTCAAATGATCTGGCCTCTTCCAGCTCTTGCAGTTGCCTTCCTGGGTCTGGAATGTTCTGTTCTGGCCTCTGGGTGCCATGCTGGCATCTGCCCCTGCACGACTGTGTGAGAAGCCCCTTCTCAGCCAGCTCTCCTGCACCACCCTCCAGGCCTGAATGCCTTCTCTGTCTGTCTCCTTCCCAGCTCGCCCTGTCTTGTCTCTCTGACCCTGGACTCAGATTCTGTCTCCAGCTAGAACATCTACCCAGGTCAGGGACAGCCCCTCTCCCACTGCTGCTCTACCTCCAGTGGAGGCCACATTGCCTGGCCATTGACCAGCTGGCATGGGTGCAGGGGTATTTCAGCAGAATAAATCCAGGAACAGATTTTTGCTAAAGCTATAGTCAAATATATAACGAACACAACAGATGCCCTGTGAGAGTGAACGCAGGGTGAGGGTGGGCATGTGGATTAGAGGGAGCCCCGGGAGTGAGCTGTGAGGGAAAGTAACCCCAAGGTGAAGGAAGCAGGGGCCCAAGCACACAGAGGACTGACCCCACCAAGGTGCTCTGCCTGGGCCAAAGCTCTCTCTGATGGGGACACTTGCCTGTAGGTCCGGGAGATGCTGAGATGAGTGGGTCATGCAGACAGGGCCTCCTCCTCGTGAGCAGTGGTGGCCTTGCCCTGTGCTCCCTCCCTCTCTGCGCAGCTGTGGGCAGCCGCTGCTGTCACCCCGAGCTCCGCAGGCCTTGGGCTCCTGTCCGCTTCTCCACCTGCACACCACAGATAAGGCAGTGGGACTGGACAGCATGGGAATCTTGGCTCAGGGTGCCCCGTGTAGTAGATGGCAGAGCTGGAAATAAGCCTGGGCTCTGCTCTGAAATGCTCCAATAGAACAGCCCTGCTGGAAGGCACCAGCTGCACCGACGAGCCCTGCGCAGGCAGCAGAGGCACAGGTCTTGGGCTCCTGGTCCCTTGCAGCTCTTCTCACCTCACAGGGTGTCTCCTGGCCCTCCAGCGCTCTGCCTGGCTGTCCTCCTCCCATCGAAAGCCCGCCAGTGAAGAAACGGTCTTGTTTGGGTGCAGGCCTGTAGTACTTGATGTATGGATTTTTTGTGTTTTGCAAAGTATGTGTCACCTGTGTGCCATTTCCCTCTTAATTTTCAGTCTTCATAGTTAGAGGATGTTTTATCTCATTATTCCATCAAATTCGGCTCAGTATGATTTCACAGAGGGTCTATTGTGAGTACTCCTGGGACCTAGTGGAGCATTAGAGGTAATGATGGGATAGCGATGAAGGTGATGATGACGGTGATGGTGATGGTGACCGCAGTGATGACTGCACCTGACACTCTCCAGCACTGACAGGGTCCCAGGCATAATCTTAAGCCCTTCATGAGCATTAAGTCACTTGGTGCTTCCAATAACCATAGGAAGTATCTTCCTTCTGCAGAGGGGGACCCGAGAACAGAGAGTTCAAAGAAGTTCACTGGGATTCCCAGCCGGTGAGTGGCAGGGCTAGAACTGTAAACCTCAGCCACCTGGATCCACAGGACACACTCCCAACCACATCCTGCCTGTCCTTGGAGATCACGCTGGCTTACAGGGAGACAACACACACGTGCACACATGCACACATGCACGGCAGTTAAATAATAGTTCAAAGAACAATCTGCCGGGGCTCATTAATTAATGTGTTCATTCATCTAACATCTGAGTAGCTATTGTGCACTAAGCCTGGGGATAAAGGAGTGGACCGAGCAGCTGTGCCTATGTGGAGTGGTGTGGAGAGGGAAAGGGCTTTCAGCCCTGCTGGAAGATTCAGGCTCAGGAGGAGGCGGTGAGGAATGGGGAGGAATCAGGATGAGGATGTCAGCAGGGCTAGGGGTGGTGGTGCCACTTCTGGGCCCGAGACCCTCCATCTGATTGCTGACAGAGGCTGAGTGAGAATCAGAAAGGTCCTGAGGAGGCCAGTGTAGTGACAAGGAGGCCTCCCTGGCCTGGCCTGGCCTTCCCCCGGGCGCCTCGTAGGAGAAGGTGGGGAGGCCTGGAGGTTTGGAAAGCGTCACTCTCTTGGTCTACATTCTTGTCGCTGGAACACAGTACCTGACACTCGAACTTAAAGGAGAACTTACTTAACTCACGGTCTCAGAGGGCTCAGTCCACAGTTTGGGCTCCAATGCAGAAACACGATGGAAGGGCCTGGTGGAGAAGTGCTCACTTCACACTGGCTGGGAAGCAGAGCAGGTCGGAGTGAGCTCCTGAGAGGAAGGGGCCAGGGACCAATATAGACCCTAAAGTCATGCCTCCATGACCACTTAGACACATCCAGCAATGTGCCTCACTAATCCTGTAAGTGGCTCCCAAGCCAATCAACTTGACAGTTAAGCTTCACAGGCCCTGAGGACTGAGCAGGTCCAGGCAGGTGAATGCTCTGCAGGGAGAAGCGTCACCCTCTTTGCCATTCTCGTTCCCAGAGGCCCGGAATGCTGCCCCAAATGAGGCAAGCAAGGAGTACAGCAGCTCCTCTGCTGAACTTTTAGCTCCATTTCCAACTCTGTTTGCCCCAGGATGCAGGCTAGGGTCTTCCCATGGAGATCAGTGCATGAGGTCACTCACCAGAAATGGCAGTCTGGCCTCCAGAGCAGAGCCTGGGCAGAGAGTGAGGGAGGGCCAGGGGAGAAGTGTTTCCATCTGATCTGCCCTCCATTCCCAGCTGGCTCCGTAGCCAAGGGAGCCACTGGTGTCCTCCACAGTAGAGAGAGTCCAGACAGGTGGGTGGATGTGGAAGGCCCTGCCCATGGATGACCTAAGGGACATGGCCTCACAGTGACCAATCCCGTTCCTGGAGCCTCTTCTGAAAGAAAATGAAGCAGCAGAAAGCAGCCACTTCCGCCATATTTATCGTTTCAGATTCACGCTTTCACTGCACAGGCAGTGCAGGAGCGACTTCCCGCCCCTCTCCCTGATCCCACATTAAATCCATTCTACCCCAGTCAACCAGTGTTTTCTACTCCATGTGTTTTCTTTCCCATGCAGTTAAAAATATATGTAAATGTGCACAGATTTGTTTTCCATTGCACTTAAGACATACAACGATGCATTAGAGCTGACATAAAGAGCTCGCTTCCCGTTTGACAGCAAGCCTTAGAGCTGCTTGGAGAGGCGCTGAGGCAAAGACGGAGCCAAGTGCTTAGCGTGCTGCAGCCTTCTGGAAATGTCACCTGTTATTATTGTTAATTGTAGCAAGCCCAAATGGGAAGAGAGACAGATCCGGGGTTTGCCAACTAGGAAAGCTCCAGATTTTTAAATGGGTCTCCAAAATGGTGAGAGCAAGGCAACACTGGAGGGGAGCTGGGGGAAGTGAGACTTGGGCGTTCCCATGGAGAGCTGGCGCTGGGTCACACATGGCAGTGTTGGTCCTGCTTCCAGAGACAGCGGGGGAGGTGGGGCATGGAGGAAGGTCATTCTTCCTCTGCTCTGCTCAGCACACGGTGAGGTGCAACTGTGGGTCCTTTGCAGGGAGCAATGGAGAACCAAGACCCAGAATTCCAAGTCAGTGACCAGTTCCAGACACCAGTAGCTGTGCCGTAACCCTGAGCAATACAGGCCTCCTGGGGGGAAGCTGAGTTGGCCATTGGCTCTGAGGCGCCTGCAGCTGCAGCCTTTTGGCTTTCCTGAGCTGGGGCCTCCTTCTGCTCTTCCACCCACATCCAGCTCCTGGCACTCACAGCTTTTATCCAACTCTCCCCTGAGAACCCACCGTCCATGGTAAATTTCTGTCATTTGGCCTCCTTTTTGGTCCCGCCTTTCCCTGGAAAAGCTAAGAAAACCTCACACTTCATAAATTTTAACAACCTTTTCAACGGATGTGTTCCATGTCTGAATTGTTTTATCTGTCTGACTTTGATTACAAGCCTGCGGGCTGAGACCTCATCCCGTTTCATCTCTTGTGCAGCTCCGGGCACACTCTTGGCACTGGGATCGTAAAAACCCATGAGAAGATAAATACATGCAAACATCTATAATTGTTTTATTTAGAGCTGTCTGACGATAGCTCAGAGATGAGTTTGCACCTACACATCAGAGACTTCAACGCGATTTCCTTGCATGTCTTAATCTGTTCCTTGGGTATTAGTCATTTGTAAAACATGATTTATTTGCTTAGATTTTTTCTTCGTAACTATAAAGTGTGCATAATAGAAAGGAAAAACTTAATCTCTGATTTCTGATTAACTTTTGCAAACAAGCATCCTAGCTAGAGTCAGCTCTGCTGCTTAGTAACCTATAAGTAAGACTGAGCGTTTCTCTTGAAAACACGTTTCCTTCTGCCAATGTGTTAGGTGATGTTAAAACAAAAAGGTTCAACTTGGATTTACGACAGTCTCAAATTCATCGGGAGTGATTTCTCCTTTATCTGAACTTTAAATTGCTTGCGTAAGGGTAACAACAGGTTGGCCTTGTTTTATCCAATTAATTTAACTTTGTTTCTCATGTGTAAAGTCCCCAATGTTTCCCAACTGGAAAATCTCTCGCTGTAAATATAATGTGCCATAGTTCACATAATCCAACAGGTGTAAAGAGAGGTGAGCTCCACAAGAATAGTACAAACAGCTGGGCGTGGTGGCATACACCTGTAATCCCAGCTAATCGGGAGACTGATGCAGCAGGATTGCAAGTTCAAGGCCAGTCTGAGCAGCGTAGTGAAACCCCGTCTCAAAATAAAAAATAAAAAACCCAATGCTAGTGGATGTGGCTCAGAGGTAGAGCACTTGTCCACCTTGCGTTTCTGAGGCCCTGGATTTGATTCCCAATACTGCCAGCCAGAGAAGGAGGAGAAAGACAGGGAGGAGGAGGAGAAACTTAGGTCGTTCTTTCCTTCAAACTTCGTGAAATGGGTACTCTGTGCTAAGTGAGTGCTGCACACTGAGAGATCAGGACCATCACGAAAAGACAGAGCGTCCACCCCAGCGAGCTCCCAGACCACTATGTCCACCCCACACCACAGTGAGAACACAGAACAGCAGCAAACAGCACAAGCAGAAACTGCTAGGAGGGCTAGGAGGGCTCAGCCAGGGCGGCACAGAAGGTGGCAGTGGGGTGGCCACGGTCACAGGTAGGAGGCTGTGGTGCCCCAGATAGGGCAGGTGGCTCGGGGGGAAGGGCGGGCACAAAGGCCCCCGGGTGGGAAAAGGCTCAGCGGCTCCACAGAGGGCAGAAACCAGGTGACGAGCTCATCAGTATCAAGCAGAGGGCTGAGATTTTCAACTTTAAGAGCAACAGAAGTGCTAAAGGATTTTCCACTAAAAGGGTAAGTGGTTTGATGACTTGATAACTTGGGTTACTCTGGTTGCTGTGGAGAGATGCACGGGGTGGTGGGAGGCAGAGGGAAAGGGGAGTCAGCCCTTTGTTCAGGGAAATCCAAAGAGTCACAAGGAGGAATGGGGACAGGGACAGGCTGGAATTCCAGCACAGAAGGACCCTGGGGCCTGAGCCGGTCCTCTGAAAGGTGACTGAAGTTTACTCCGCCCAGGGATCGCGCAGAGCTGAGGCGCTCTGTGGACTGGAGAGTACAGATGGCCCCACCCTGGGAAGGACAGAGCTGCTGGGGACAGTACTGTCACACACACACGCACGCACACACACACACACAAACGCATGCACACACACACACGCACGCACACACCCATGTAACCACCAGCTCAGAGCTCAGGGCCGACTCTGGCAGTGACCTCTGCTATCCAGAGAAATAAAGTGTGGCGCTGGCTCCAAAGAGCAGATCAGTGGATCTGGGGTCCCTCCCTGTCTAGCAAGGGGCAGCAGGTAGAACGGGGAATACATGAGACTCCACTCTCCCCTCTTGCTCTCGTATGTCCAGAGCCTCTCCTTCAGAGTGGGCGTCAGGGGCCACCTTGACATAAGCAAGGACTGCCCGACTCTGCTGCCTGGACATGCAGCAACCACCGTCATCCACAGTCAGGGCCACGCAGGACCGGCTCAGGCCCCAGGCTCCTTCTGGGTTCCTTCTGCACTGGGGTTCCTCCTGGGGCCCCTGGCTCGCGGCTGCCCCTCCAGCCCCGCACTGAGCAGGAGGCCTGGCTTCCTGTCCTGATGCTCTGGGCTCCAGCCTCTGCTTTGCTGCACACAGCCACTGCCCTGTGAACAGAGCCCGAGATAACAGGGACTTCGGTCGGCTGTTTAGTGCCTGCAGCCGCACGAGCATTTCTCTGGGCGCCTGTGACCCAGTGCCTCAGGCCATGGTGAGGATGCACAGGTTCCTGCGTGGCTGCTGAAGCTTCCAGACTTCGCCCTCTCCCTTTCAGCCCCTGCCTATGACAAAGCACCTCCGAAGGGACTTCAGGGAGCTCCCGTGGGTGCTGGAGGAGACCACATCCCTTGGGGTGTCCCCAGGGGCCATCGGTCCTACACCCATGTAGGGACCGGGGGTGGAACTCAGGTCCTGCTCATGGCCTGTGAATGCTGGGGAGACACCCGCGCAGCCCACCTACTCATCCCTCCAGGAACCCCGAGAGACTGTGGTGTCCCTATCCCTTTGTCTCCCTTTAGGGTTCGGCGCGTGTGTTCCCTGCTCTCCTGCAGTGACCGGCCTCTCTGCAACTGGGCGCTGCCCATTCTATACAGGGACCTGGCTCGGAGCCAGTGCCAGTGCGGGCCAGCTCTGCATTACAGGGTGGAGATGGCACCACACTAGCTGGGCCTTTAGCCCCCGCTGTGACCTGTCCCACCCTGCAGGGCAGTCCGACAGGTGGCAGGGCCTTTGCAGAACCAAACACAGACGTGGCAGGGCCAGGGAGAAGAGTCCCAGCTGAGACGCACAACCGTGGCAGCTGCAGAGGAGCTGGACAGGCAGACGCAGTGCAGTGTTGAGCACACCGAGTAGGAGGGCAGAGCCGTCTCCCCCCGGGCGGTCCCGGAGCCCTCTCTGTGAGCGGCCAACTGGTAAACAGCTTCAGGTTTGCAGCCCTGGTGTGGCTGCTCAGCTCTGCCTCCTTAGGGTGGGAGCAGCCAAAGAGGGGACGCAGCCGAGGCCAAGGAAACTTCACTGATAAACCAGACAGTGTGGAAACTGACACCTGCTCCCGTGAAGTGGGCCGGGAAACGTGGTGCTCGGTGCAGGAAGCCCGGGACAACGAGACGCGTGCTGTACAGACACACGCACACACAGGAGTACCCGGAGTCAGATTAGCCGGGGCGTCCAGGGGCTGGGGAGGGAGGCAGGGTTAGTGCGCGTGGGGACAGCGTTTCTGTTTTCTGTTTGGAAGGGCGAGTCTCTGGAGACGGACGTGGGGAGGGCTGCATGCAAGGAGGTACTCAATGCCACTGAGCTGCATACAAAAATGGATCAGATGGCAAGTTTTCTGTCAAGTGTTTTGCAATAATAAAAAAAAAAATTCAGAAAAAAGTGAGAAGGTGGTAGGCAGGATGTGTCTGCTGTCGCTGGCCCGGCTGAGCAAGGCCTCCTGCCTGCAGCAACGCCAGAGCCTGGCTGGGCCACGTCACTGGCCACAGCGTCCCGGCTCTCTACCTCCCGGCTCGTGGCTGAGTCATGCGGTGTTCCCACCTTAGAGCCCTGGCCTTGGCCACTCCATGCCTGGAACGGGCCTGCTTCCAGGGCCCTGCTGTGCCCGCCTCTTTCCGGCTTTGCCTGACTCCCTGGTGGCTGCTTGGCTGTCATCTTGAGAACCACATGCTGCACACCTCCCATGCACGTGTCATCCCCAGGCCTGGGGGGTGAAGTCCGAGAGCGCGGTGTTGCCGGGAAGGTTCCTCCTGCGCTGAGGCCTCCGTCCTTGGCTGGCAGATGCCGCCTCCTCCTGTGTCTCCGCAGGAGACACTGACCCTCTGCACCTGTGTCCTAACTCTTCATACAAGGTCACCAGTCACCCCGGAACAGGGCCCACCCAGTGACCCCATGTTAACTAAATCACATCCGTAAAGGGCCTGTCTCCAAGTATGGCCAAATTCTGGGGTCCTGTGGGTTAGGACCTCAGCATGGGACTTTGAGGGGGGATGCAAAGTCCTGCCCTGCCCCCCTGTTGAGAGGATGGGCTGCCCCCCACCTAGCTCCCCAACCTCTTGTTCTGCTTCTTCCCCATTTGGTAGCACCCCATAATGCCCTACAAAGATGGACCAGATCTTCTCTGCCACTGGGCCCTTTGGGCCCCTTTATGCTCCTAAAAATCATGGGAGACCTAATATCCAGGGATGCTTGCTTATTGGACATTGAAATGAAGACTTTTGAAAACAGTGATTGATTCATTTAAAAATAACGATAACCATGACATGGTAACAAGAATATAGTTTACCCAAACTAACCATTTTTCCAAACCAAACCCACCGAGTGGGAGGAGCGGCACTCTTTGCATTTTGCAGACCTGGCTCCGCAGACCACTGTGGACCTGGCTCTCCGTGCGCTCAGGGCTGTGACGCTGAACGTGACATGTATGAAAACTCAGCCCTGCACAAGGTGCAGAGGGAAAGGGAAGAGCATTTTAATCTCCTCACAGGGAAGTGGGGATATTCCCCTTCAGCATTCCATCAAATGCAGACAAGTGGGAGTTTCTTAAAGGTTACTTGCGGAGTGGCAGCTGAGCCCCTATCATGAGCTTTTCCTGCTCTGCTAAGTTGACCTCCAGGGCTGCTCCTTGCTTAGATGGGTCTGTAACCTGTGCAAAACCTTGTGCACTGTGGGTTCGCCGTTGGAAGCTGTCAGGTTTCGAACTGGGCAGATCTTCCTTACACAGCACTGTAAACATCACATTCATCGGCATCACTGCCGGTCTCATCGGAAAAGTCTTCAGTTACTGGGACTCCATAAACCTGACAGGGCCACACTGTTTCCAAGCCTTGCCCCCCCCGGCAGCATTACGAGGACTTTGTTCCGTCCCACACAGGACGGCGTTTCAGAGTGCGATGTGGTAGGCGGAGGGCTAATCCCTAGACCCAAGACTGTGCTACCTGCCGTGGCTGCAGGGACTGCACAAGTAGATTGAAGCCACAAGATTCGCAGTTACAAGAGGGTGGCAGGAGGGGCAGAACCGCGACACGGGAAGCAGAGGGCGGCTCATGGCTGCGCGGCGGGGAGGGCCACACGGGGCCACACTGTCATTGCATCTCCTCCTCTGACCTTTTGGCCACCAGGAGCTCACACACCCCAGCCCTCCCTCAGGACCCCAGCAGAGACAGCCACCCCTTCCTTCCCTCCTGAGGTCGCCTCCTGTCCACAGCTTCCCGCCTCCCTGTCAGCCAGCTGCTGGCCCCTCTGAGGAAGGCAGAGCTGAGCCTGGCCTCCCCCGGGTTATGCGGGGCAGGGAAGGTGAGAACTGCCCCCTCACTGGCTCCACCTGCACCTTGAGACTCAGCAGTGCAAGAGATGCAAGAGCGTCTCACCGTGTTCCCATTCCTCCTCCCAGGTGCGGGTCTGCAGGACTGGCTTCCGGTGGGTGCCCTGCTGCACCTGGTGGTGCTTGTTTCTCCACCACAGGGCACTGAGGGTCTGTGGGCTCCTCTGCTGTCCTAGGAGGTATGGGCCTGGACTGTGGCCCGTGCCTTAGTTCTGGAATCTTCTGCCAGGTGCCTGCTGCCTTGGAAGCATCTTGGGGCCTAGGGAGCAGACATTGGGGTCATGGGGGGAGCCTTGGGGGTCCTTCAGCATCTCCTTGTCCATTTCAATCAGCACAATGCGTTGACCTCTGTAATCCACCTGCAAGACTCCTCGTCTCCCGCCTTCCAGCACTGCAGGCTGAGGTTCTGGTCTGTGGGCCTTCCCTTGCGTGGCCCCCCAAGGACAAGCTGTCCTCAGGGCCAACGGCTTGGTCATCTTCCCATGTCAGTGCCAGCGTGCTTCAGAAGTGGCCGTGACCACATTCTCCCTCTTGACCACAGACTCCTGTGCCCACCGATCTCCAGCCATCACGCCCCCTCCTAGCCTGGCTCCGCGTCCCTAATGCTCTGGCTCCCTCTGTCCTCGTGGCGCTGCCGCTACCCCGCCGCCGGTTGAAGCTGAAAGCTGCTTCCCTTCCCTGAGTAAAGCTGAAGCAGCCTTCACCAGTTTTGAAAGGTGGAGGGAGCAAAGGACGCTAGCAAGGAGGAGAGGAGATGCCGTGGTTCCTGACTTAAAGTGACAGCGACGCGGCTCTAATGACCGGAGCGTGCGAAGGGCTTATGATCATGTGGGAGCCTGCATTTGAACAGGCACTCTGACTGTCCAGAGATGTTTCTCAGAGCCAGCTGGCCCGGAATCCAGTAAGGATAAAATTGGTCAGGATACCAGGAACAGGCCGGGTCCAGGGAGGAAAGGCGACCCATGCACATGTCCCCAGCAGTGACCAGCTCTGTGCCAGCCAGAGGATGAAAGACAAGTGTTAGGGCAGAAGAGGATGGCGTCTTAGCCCGTCAGTGCCCGGAGGCTGTGTTTTCTGGAGAGCTGGCGTGTGGCATCTCCCAGGCCGCTTCTGTGGCTGGTGTGCTCTGTGACAATTGAGTGCCGTGCTTGGGCTCTCCAGCCGCTGGGCCGGGCCTTGCGCAGGTCCCTTCATATGGCTGCACCCCGGTACCCAGCCCTGAAGCAGGTGCCACGGGGCTGCCCGGGCATAGAAGGCTGAGGATCCAGCCCCGCAGTGGACGCCCTTGAGGCAACCGGGGAAGTGCACCAGCCTCGCCACTCTCAGCAGCCACCCCATGCTCACTGCCGTCACATGCAGGCGCTTTTCCTAACCGTGCTTGCCCTCTGGCAACCTCCTACCCAGACTCTGGTGCCCTGTGGGACTGTCCCTCCCAAGACAGCTTCTCTGACCCCTCTCTTTGGGGGTGCAGGGCCCGCACACCCGTCACCTAGGCCCGGGCAGCTCTGCCCCGTAGGCTCCCAGGGCGGTGGTGGCCGGAGGCAGCTACCCTTCCTGTGGGAGCTTGGTAACAATCGACCCTCACTCAGCTCAGCTCCTGACGGCCACACCTGTGCCCGCTGCTCCCCGAGGATGCCCACCTCTCATATGCAGAGTGGGCACAGAGGAGGCAGAGGCGGGACCTTTTCTGACCCTTCTCCGGCGGTGTGGGCGTGCACTGGGTCGGGGCCCGCAGCCCAGTCCCCCTGCACTCCATCAGAAGAGCCTGCGCTGGCCTGGGTGGACAGGTGCTGACTGGAGCTCCAGTCTGTCAGCGCAGGGGCCCGTGGTGCCCCAGCAGCCAGGGTGGCCACACAGCACCGCGTTCGGCAAGTGAAGTATAATGCTGAGTTGGAAACACAAGTCTGTGGAACAGTCAACCGTGAATCAGCAGCACTTGCGTGTCGGAACAGAGAAGAATGGCGGGGTGTCCCCTGCCGCGCTGCCCGGTGCCAGCAGCAGCGGTGACCAGGAAGGTTTTCTCTTGTGAGCTTCAGCGACAGGCCACCGCCCACCTGGACAGAGTCTTCAGACCCGCAGGTGGAGAATGAATGGCGGACCCGAAGCTTCCGGAAGGAAACCCGCTCTGGAAGACATGCAGGTCCTCAGGAGGAAGCAAACCGCAGGGAGCTGGAGTCTCAGCCTCAGAGGCTGCGCTGTCTCTGCAGCTGGACAGACAGGCAGGACAGATGTTTGGGTGAAAAGGACTTGCTAAGAGTAAAAGAGCCAAAAAGGGACCAAAGTAATGGCAATGAATAACAGTGACGATATAGCCCTCCTTATGAACTGTGCACGTTTCCATCTGCATGGGCCGGACAAGCGCAGAGGGAACGGTGCTCCTCCAGTCAGCAAGATGACGGCCCCAGAGGGGGCTGCCGCCAGTTCTCTGTGTTGTTTTCTGATGGTGGGCTCAAGTATTCATTTGTTCCAAAAATATTTGAGTCCCTGCTGTGCCCCAGTATGCTAGGCCAGAAAGGACACCGCTGTTTAATTACTACACTGTGGCTGGCATGGTGAGCAGCACGAAGGACACCTGCTTACTGGGACGTGCGCCTACAGGGCCCTTTACTTAACAAATGTGTGTTAAGCCCTGACCACTCGGCATGGTCCCCAGACTAGCAGCATGGGCATTGGCTGGAGCCCTGTACAAACGCAGGATCTGGGGCTCCACCCTGGACTCTGCATATTTAGTGGACCTACGTGCCTTATGGGTGTTAGAGAAGCTCTGATTAAGTAGCGGCCTGGCACCATTGCTGTGCAAGTTCCCAAGGACACAGAGGTGAGCGGTGGCCTGGCCTCTGGTTTCAGCCCAGCCCAGCAGGCGGGAAATGGGGCCAGTGGGCACACGGGCTTCATGCGGTCACCAAAGAGCCACTCGGGGCTCCTGCACCTGTCGCTTGGCACTGGTGGGGCACAGCCATGAACAATGCAGACAGAGCCTGGACCCACGGGGTCAAGTTCTTCCAGGAGAGAGAGGGGAAACGAAGACCAGTTAACGGCGCTTGCAGTGGCAGTGGACACAGGTACTGGGGGAGTCTCGGGGGCAGGGCGTCCCAGCCCCTGCGCCATTTCTGATGAGCCCTTGACAGAGGCGCAGATCCCCGGGGCGAGGAGGCTCCATCTGGCTGTTGGACAATCGTGGCAGGAGCTGAGAGAAGGCCGGTCTATCTGAGAGAGGCAGGGCCGGGCAGGGAGGACAAATGTGCTGTGCCAGGGGCGGGAGGGAAGCCCCAGGAGACAGAGCAGATGGGCTGTCCAGGCTGCTCCGGTTGTCCTCGCGTTCCCCGTCCTCCCAACTGCTTGAGGCCCAGGGCAGGCTCAATGTGGGGCATCCCCAGGTGTGCTAACGCAGCTTCCTGGAGGAGGGGATGCAAACCAAGGGGAGGGAAGTGCTCAATGTTCTCCCCTTTGAGACTAAGTGAGATAACGATAACAGACAGTGCAGGAAGGCATGAAGTGTGCAGTGAGCCCAGGGAGTGCACCTGTGTGCGTGTGGGTGTGTGAGGCATGGGCACACACATACCTGGGCACACCTATTTGCATATGTGTGCACCCAGATGGGATGGGTACTTCTCCTTACAACCCTGTCAGGAACTCCGCAGCCCACAAGGCCAGCTCCCTGACGAGCTGCCCACCCACACTCCAGCCAGACAAGGCATCCTCAGTGCTGCAAACCTGTGGTGCGTGTGCCACAGCAGGCTGTACGCTACACTGAAGGCTCTGAAAGGTTCGCCATCACAGATGTGGGTGCAGCAGCTCCTTGCCCGACACACTCCTATCCTTGCTCTCTTCCCGATTAAGTTTTGTGTCCAGAGCCAAAGGCAGCACTTCCCAGCCCTGGAGGAAGGACACTGGGACAGTGGCTGCTGCTGAGCGCGAAGGCGGACGTCTTCTGTGAGGGGGACACAGTGTGATTGTAGTGTCTGCCTGGTGGTGGCCATGGCACCTGCCGTCAGGCCTAATGAGCCCCCCTGGACTCTGACGCTGAGCCTCACTGGGTGACTGATATTGGGGTTCAGCTTGAATAATTGCAGAAGAGCACAGGCCCCAAAGTGGGACAAGTGTCTGCAGCCTCTCCTTCTGGCAACAAGAGTGGTGAGACTGGCTCCTTTTGTCTCGTCTCAGAGAAGGGAAATGTCTTCAGCTCCGAGGGACAGAAGAGGTATGGAGGGCCGGTGGTGGCCTGCTGGGAGAAGTCTTCCCAGCGTGTGCTACACGTCTGAGAGTACACACACACACACGCCTCCCCAGACACATGCCTGTGGACTCACACACACACGCATCCCCCAAACACACACCTGTGGATTCACATGCACAGGCGTCCCCAAACACATGACCTGTGTATTCACATGCACATGCATCCCCCAAACACACGCCTGCAGACTCACACGCACATACACACATCTCCCAAACACACGCCTGTGGACTCACACGCACACACATGCATCCCCAAACATGCCTATGGACTCACACACACATGCATCCCCCAAACACACGCCTGTGGGTTTGTGCTTGTCCTCCATTCCTTGGGTAACATTGCCCGTGGGCTGCTCTGGACGCAGTATTTGCACCAGTGGTCTCAGTGTGGAGCTCCTGGTGGCCTTGCTGCGCATGTCACTTTGAAAGCAGTGGACACCAGCCGGGGCCTGGTGTAAGCTGGGAAATGGATGAGGGGAAGAAGAGGTCCGGCCGTGAGAGGAAGGCTCCTGCCCCGCCGCCACCCGCTCTGCAGGGTGGGGCCGGGACCTGCCCTGCTGGTGTCGGAGCGAGCCGTGCAGTGTTCTGTGCAGGCAGTCTGGGCGTGAGCAGTGTGGAGGGCTGGGGTCTCCGGGGGCCGCTTTTCTCTTCCCATGAAATGCAGTTCCACACGCTCTGAACGGGTCACCGTTAAGGTCAGGCTTGCGTTACTGCGATCAGAGGTAACGGCAAGGCGGGTGAGGGAGGCCCTGCGGGAAATGCGGCCTCAGATGGGTGTCCTTGGAGTGGCCAGGCCACGAGGGTCCCTGCAAAGGACACAGCCTGCTGCCCGTGGGGTGTGAGCAGTGCTGTGCATTCCCGGGGTCTCTGGCTCTCTCTCTGCCTCTCCTCCCCCCTTCTGCTGTCTCCCACTCTCTTCCTCTTTCAGCCTCTCCTCTCTGGCCTGCCTGCCTCCCCTGTGTCCCCGCCGGTCTCTCCCCGCCCCTCTCTCTGGCGCTGCCTCTCCCGCATACCCGTCCTCCCTCCCTCCTGCACCCTCCTTTCCCTCTCTCACTCCTCTGCTCCCCTGGGACAGCAGCAGAGTGCATTAGAGGCAGTTACCTGACAGAGTCTGCACACGGGGTGCAGGTTTTACCCGCAAATAAAGTGCCTTTGCAACAGCCAGAGTCCGGACCCTGTACCAAGCGTGGAAAAATTGTTCTGAGCAGTGACCAGTGCAGGGGAGGAGAGCAGGAAACCAAGTCAAGAGCCAGTGGAGACGCTGAGGACTTCGGCATGATTTGCGCCCCGGGCGTGAAGGACCTGGGCGGATGAGCAGGAAGGGGACAAGGCTCGGATGCTGTCACCTCCAAATTGGCTTGGCGGGACCTGCTGTGATGCCCTGGGGAGGCCCTGGTGTCCAGAAATTATTTTTCTGGCTGGTCTTGGGAAACTAGAGCAAAGGTCTGATGAGCAGCTGGAGGCAAGACAAAGGAGGGACGGAGCCACTGGCCTGTCCGCGGTGGGTGACAGTAATTTGTCCATTTCCTGGTCTGTTAACCTTTACAATCTTATTTTAACACCGTCACTTTTAATCTGCCTTCACCACATGGACTCAAAGCCCAGACGCCAAACTGAATATACAAATCAGATGGAAAAACAAACACACCCCTCCACGCAGCGCCAGATAGACTTTTATAGCCACACATATGGAGGTGGAGTTCACCTCTACCCCGGATGCACTCACTGAGACATTCTCCTTTTTAGTATTCGTTTGTTTGTGTCCTTTCGTGAAAGCACTAAATAATACTATGACTTTCTAGAAGAGGTTTTTACAAAAAATCCAAAAAGCTTTTTATTCCACTTAAGAAGAGAGAGCACGATATTGAAAACACATCTGATGCCCCTACCCCATTATTTATGATTTTCTCATAAATTATTTTTCTTATGGGCTTTTTAGAAACAGTCGTAAAACCTAACATGTCGGTGCAAAAAGGGTGAAGATAACAAGCTGAAACAGCTGGCAGCCGGGAAATTGGCCACGATGTCATGGATTAGGTAAAAAATGCATGGCTGTTTTTAGGAGTTTTTCTGACTTGTGGCTCATGGCAGCACCTGTGAGGATGGGGGTGGGGTGCACTGATGTCTTCAAACCCGGACCGGAGAGCTGCCTCGCACCCCTGTACCTGGGTCAGGTCGCTCTTGCAGGCTGTCCTAGCTCCTGAAAGAGTTGTCACCCTAGCAATGCAAAGCCAGCTTGGGGAGGTCTTCAGGAGGGACAAGAAATAGTTGCCTTGTTGGATGAAGAAGGTGGACCGTCTGATGCTCTGAGCACATGATCAGTTTCAAGGCCTGAGCCTGCCTGGCCCTACCCGGTGCCTGGCGGTATCTCCCTCCACACTGCCGCTGCCAACCCCGACATCGGCACCTGCCTCGTTCCCTCCCTTCCTCCTCCTCTTCTGCATCCCTAGCATTCTAAAGATTAGTTTCGTGCTGTACCGTTTATGCCAAGCCTGTGCCCCTTGATGTCTGCGCCCCCACTCTCCCCACACCCCCACCCCCAGTGCGCTGTGCTGCCAGGCAACCCTGGGGCTGGAAGGTGAGGTAAAGCTAGGCCAGCTGCTCCAGCCGGCCTGGATATGTCTGGCTCATGCTAGAGCTTGAGGGATCTATCCAACCAGCGTGCGTGCCTGCCTTGGTGGAGGGCAGACTTACTTTCAAACCGCCCAGGGTTACAGGGAGGTATCTTGGTCTTGTCAAGAAAGTGTTTACAATTTTACCAAATGACTCCCAACCAATGGAAGTTGCAGCTGTCATTTGCAGGACATAGGAGAAGAGCCTGTCTGTGGGTTCAACCCAGGAAGCCTCTTTCCCTGGCCAACACACTGGTCTTTTCTCTCCACGTGGAACTGTGACCACCCCAGTCAGCATCCACCAAGCCTAACCCATCATCCAGACCCTGAACAGAGTCCAGCCTAGGGCCAGGGGCCCTCTGTAGGTGGAAGGGGACCATGGCCCTTGGTGCATTTGGAGCTGCAGCCTGAATCTGGAGCTTACTGTTCTTTATCCTGCATCCTCTCGATGGTGCCTTATGCCATAGGAACGTTCAGTACAGCCAAGGACATGGTCCACTGTGGCTCACACTGGCCCCTCATTTCATTCGGCAGGTTGGCACCCGGCTCTGCGCTGGGCTGACCACCTGCACGGAGCCAGCAATCTGTGGCTGAGGGTTTGTGTCGGCGGGCTGCAGGTGTCACAACTGAGTCTCTGGAGGCTTTTGCCAATGAAGCTGTCACACGATCAGCCAGACTGGGGGCTGAGCAGGACCTCCTGTGTTGTAGAGCAGATGTCCACATTCCATGTGCAGAGCCAGGCCTGGCATCCGGGCCCCTGGCAGCAGCCGCAGCATTTGCTCTGCGGCACCTGCAGCAAGAAGCCAAGCTGTGAAGCCTCACATTTCTGGTGGCCGGGAGGGCAGTGCCAGACTCAGAGCTCAGGGCAGGGACTCCATCCTTTGCTGAATCATGGATCAGTTCCCCTGTCAAGTTCTGGGGCTGCGTGGACCCTTCAAAGTATTAGATGTTCAGGACGTGCAAATGGGGTTTACAGCCACTCCTATGAAACCATCAGAGGGGGAATCAGATCCTGTTACCTTTTCAAATCCATCCACAGGTGAATGTATTAAAACTCCTTATTGTTGGATACACTCATCCCTGTGAATGTGAGGCTGAAAATTTTCCACCGAAAAGGTTCGGTTTCTCCCTCTCCAGGACCCCTCTGGGCCTCTCTACCGGGGCAGCTTTGGCCTGGTGGTGTTTTGGCTCTGCTTTGCAACAGGCTCTCCCTGTACAGCGCCAGGCAGCCCGAGTCCAGAGCTGCAGTGGTCTGCAGGGGTTCTATCCGTGCGCGCGCGCGTGTGTGTGTGTGTGTGTGTGTGTGTGTTGTTTCATTCACTGTAAAACTGAAACAGACTCCAGAAGAACAGGCTGTGGTAGCCCCACGCTGAAAGTCATCTGCTTAAACCTAGCTGGAGAGGTAGAGAGAGGGGCTGACGGGAGGTGAGGAGTGAGCCCCCAAGACAGGCACCAGATTCCCTGTGGACTCCAGGAGACCCAAACGCCCCTCGCCCTGGGGAGAGGGTGCAAAAGGCAGGCTGACGGCCAGCTGGGCGACCTCTTATCTTCACGAATCCAGTGCACAGCGGGTCTCTTCACAGTACATCTCTACAGTACTTTTAAAAATTATTTTTTCCTCCCTTATTCTTGCAGTTTTATAAAGGTGTCTTGGATGTTAAACATAAGGTTGGTTTGGGCAGATTTGGGGTTTTGGCAACTCATATCTGTAACCCCAGCACGCTGGGAGTCTGAGGCAGGAGGTTCACAAGCTTGAGCCCAGCCTAGACAACTTAGCCAGGCTCTGTCTTAAAATTAAAAATTAAAAATAGGGCTGGAGACGTAGCTCAGGATGAAAGCCCTGGGTTCAATCTGCAGTAGTGCTGCAAAAAAAAAGGGGGGGGCGGGGAGGGGAAGAAGGAAGGGAAGGGAGAAAGACAGACTCCAGTCTGGTACTCACGGATTAACTTGGTCAATTATGGGCGCTACCAAGTGCAAAGTGCTTCATTGCAGTGTCATGGAAACACCAGTGACGGCAAATCTTCCAGAGCTTTCAGTGATAACAGCCTGATGTGGCACACCCGCCACAGGTCCACTCGCACTGGTTTAAACCCTGGGGTCTTATCTAAAGATTCTCTCCCTACCCCTGAGTTACAAGCAGCCTGACGCAGGGCCTGGGGCTGTGCTGACCTTGCATGTTGCATTCAGGTCTTTCATCTATAAGGGCTCTGCCTTCGCCTTGGTGTGAGGTAGGGATTACACATCTGTCTCTGGGCCCTTCATTCCCCTCCTCAGTTTGTTGAGTCCTTGGCCATTTCTTCTGCCTGATTTCTACCTCAGAGAACTCGGACCGTAAGGAGCAGCTAGCATTGCCTCTGTGGGGTTTGTTTGGTTTTTTTCCCCGGTATTGGGAATCGAACTCATGACCTTGTGCTTGCCAGGCAGGCGCTGTGCCGCTGAGCTAAATCCCCAGCCCCGACCTCTGTGTTGTGTACAGTACAGATGACTGTGAGCCGCTGGCCACACCAGGCAGGTAAGTACACGTGTGCCTCAGAGCTTCTGTTCCCCTATGGAGCAGAAGCTCCAGGTAGACGTGTTTCCCGGGCACCTCCTCCAAGCTGGTTTTTACTTCTGCCCTTGATCTCTTCTCACCTCCAAGTGTTTCCCTGAAGAAGCAGAGTTTTCTGCTCTCTCTCTCCACTCTGTTGGTGTTTCATACCCCCACCCTGCTTAACAGCCCCGTCCTGGCCCCAGTGCTGCAACAAGCAGATACGTCTTTGGAAAGTTGGAAGACAGAGCAGCTTAGAGGAGCTCGGCTGCCTCCAGACGGAGCAAGCAGGGCTTTCTCTGGAGGTCTGGAGCAGCTCATCTGAAGGCGGTGCAGATGCTGTCCCCTCATTGCGCAGCTGGCCGTCTGCACGTTGTCAGTCTGTGGGGGAAACCTAAAGTGCGGGTACCCAGATTCTCCCCTCTTCATGTGCCCCGAGAAGCATGTGTCGCCTCCATGTTGAGCATAAGGTGTTTTCATCACCTCCACGCTGTGTCAGGGACAGTCATCCACAAACTGTCCGTCTTGGTGCGAAATGCAGGATTCAGCACTGAAATGAAAATCTGGGGAAAAGGCTTCAAAAGAAAAATATCTAATGAGCTGGATTCCTAGACCACCAAGGAAATAATTAGTCCCAAGACATTAAAAGGAGAACAGCTTGCATGGGGGAAGATCTGTAGCTGCATCTGGGCTGGCCCCTTCCACTCCCGCCTCTGGAACTTCCTCCTGTGCCCGAGTGCTGTCCACAGTTCTCCCGGGAGCACCGAGCTCTGCAGCCTTTACTTTCCTTGAAGCCATCGCTACTGTCCTGTCAGAAAAGGGCTTTTTGGGGCAAGCTAGTTCTGTCATAGTGGTTAGTGGCGCTGGATTTTCCTGCAGGGGAGCATAGAGGTTTACACACGTTAGGCGCCCTGTGACTGCTGAATGTCCATGCCTCTGATAAAACCGTCACCCTGAAGAGCCTGGACAGATGTGCAAAGTGGGGCTTCCCGCCACACAACCCTGCACAATGTGGTTCTTTAGGAAATAGACTTGGTCTTAGTCTCTACCTCCGGGCACAGGACTTCTGAAACCCGCGGGGTTTCCTGGGTGTGGATGTCTTTTCTTATTCCTAAGGAGCCCCTTTCTGCCACACTTGTTGAGCTCTACTAATGTGGTTGCTCCAGTGGACCCCTGGCAGCCACAGGTTAGGACCCTTCACCAGACCCCCCCTTATCCACTGACCTCCTGAAAAGGGAAGGTGTGGGACTACACCCCCAGTCCAGTTCCAGCTTTTATTTTCTGTTATAAGACAAGGTCTCACTAAATTGCCCAAATAGGACAGCAACTTTCAGTCCTCCTGCCTCAGCCTCCCAGAGTGCTCCTACCCTCCCCTACCCCCACACTCCCACTTGTCTGTGCCTGGGTTGGATCCTTTATGTAAACATAAGCACCCCCATGTGTTGGAGTTTAGTATGGAAAGGAAGGACTCTTCCCACCTGTGAGCTCCAGGAATGGGGGAGGGGCGCTGCCGTCCATGGGGGCGGGCACCTGCAAGATGCTCTGGCTGGAACTCTACACTTGAAATTTATTCACAGAGTTTGCATTTTTTATAAGTGAGCAACTTTCCATGATGAAAAACATTTATAATCCGTGAAGCCTCAAAGTGCTCCAGTGAAGCTTATTTACGGACTTTTAAGTCTCTCGCCTTCATAGTTTGTTAAAAAAAAAAAAAAAAAATTAATGGCTGGTGGGTAGCTGGAAACTTTTATGCTAATATACTGCCTATCGACGCTGATGATTCATGATTTGGCACTTTCCCTCAGCTTTTCGCAGCATCCTAAGGAAAAAGTATAGAACTAGGCCCAGCAAGTCCTCCGTTTCCCAGCAGACAGCAGAATTATTAATGTGGGGATTCGAGGTTACCGCAATTGATGATTTCTATCAAATTAGCTTATATTAAAATAGGGATGGCTGCTCTTTCTGAGCTTCTGGGTCGGGGATTGTGCCCACAGGGCAGCTAGGGACAGTCAAGCTGCAGACTTATTCTGCCACTGTCACCAGCCCTGTCGAGTGGCCTCTGTGGCAGCAGGCTGTTGAGAACAGGTCTCTGTGCCCACTTCCTGTCCAAGTGCCCAGGAGCACAGAGCTGCCGTGTTGCCGGCTGCTACACTGGCAGCCTGTCCCCAGCCTGTGGGCCCCACATGCGTTGCCCCGTCAAAGAGCGGGAGCTCATAGCAGCCGCTGCAGGATGAGGAATCCACAGCCCCAAGGTCACCAGGAAAGCTGGGAGTGGGGGCTGCAAAGCCCGGCATCCTCCTCTCTGGCCACCTGGTCGGCGCCGCTCTCCGCTGGGAAAGACCCCATGACCGGGGCTTCAGGGACCCACAGAGAGGCGAGGCCCAGAACCTGCCTTCAATAGCGACGTCCAGAGGGCCAGAGGCCCCCGGCAAAGGTGCTGCGATGATAAACAAACATATCCAAGGCTGTGCCTGGGGCCAGGGGCAGACACACCCCTTCAAGTGACTTAGAATTCACACTGACAGATTTCTCACTGCTTGAAAATGTGGATTTCAGAACTAAACACTCAGACATCTCTTTATTTTTCTTCGGGCCTCCTAGCTCCCTCTGCAGATCAGGGTTAGAAGATGTGGACTGTGTCCCCTGCTCCGGTCGGATCTCCCCAGGGAGTTCTAGTTTCCGAATGTTGGGGACAAGCATATGCCCAAGGAAGGGATGAGCTCCCCAAGCTTAGAGGGGTACATGTTTGAGTAACTGCACTGACTTCCAAGGGGAGCACATCCCTCTAAGAAGTGCCAAGCACTAGGCAGCTGGGCCCAGTGTGGCCTGCACTGGGTGACCCCGAAAGAGAAGTGCGTTGTGTTGGGGGGCCCGGACGGTGTCGCCGTGCAGTGTCACATTGGAGCCCAGGTGCACAAAGCCATCCATGCCAAGGTGTGCAAGCTGCCTCCGCAGAGAAACTGCCTCTGCTCTGCTGGCCTGCATGCCCCCTCTGTGCTGCAGAGCCATAGCTGTACCCGGTGCTGTCATGGCACTGTGCACTGTCTCATCCACTCCATCCCTACTCTGTCCAGAGTTGCACCCCCGGCACCCAGGAAGGGCCAGGCCTGTGGCAGTGCTCGATGGGAGACACAAGTGAGCCTGCTAGGATGCACTTGAGGGTGGTGCTCCGAGATGCCCAGGCCATGGAGGTACATTTCCTCCACTTAGGCCCCTCAGCTGGGACTCAGCCCCAGCCCTGGCTCCTCCCTCCCCAGAACCCCGAGCCAGATCTGCAGATCTGCAGCTGGAGACAATTCAGGTTCCAGCACCGTGCCTGGCAGGGAGCAGGGGCCGGGAAGCGCGAGGCAGGGGCACGCATCCTCGTGCAAAGTGCTGTTTCCAGGCAACTGGGAGTTAGCGCACATCAGCAATGGTGGAGCCTCTGTTCCTGAGGAGCAGACACCTCCTCTGCAGGTGGGGCCAGCACCGACCCGGTGAGCTCTGCTGCCCGCTAACCCATAAGCACGTGAAGCCTGAGCCAAGAGGAGCATACAGAGGGGCTCAGAGCCCTGGCTGCCGTCACCAGAGGCCAGGCGTGGGGTGTGCTTCCTGCCACCGCCCTGATGAGGTCTGCAGGAGGTGCGGGGAGGCAGCGCCATGGCCCTCTCTTTTCAGAGCAGTGAGTCTCACCCGCTTCTGTAGTGACCATGGAGCAGCCCTGGTTCAGCTTGCAGCTGGGTGTTGGCCCCACAAAGTGTTCATCAGGGCCGGGCACTCCTTGTCACCCTGCTGCCCACACCGGGACTGGGCCCTTCTACCATGGCAGCACAGATCCAGGTGTGTTTGCCGGCTTTACCCTCCCCCTGCACACTCTCAGGACAGGCACTGCTCCAGCCCGTCACCTCCCGGTCCCCCCCCATGTCTCTCCCTGTCCCCCACCCCCCTTTGCTTTTATGCCTCTTGCTCCATAGTGGTCTCTCCAGGATAGATCAGCTGAAGGGTTTCTTCAGCTTGTGTCCAGCCCCCCAGGTCTATCTGAATACCCAAGTACAGCAGTTACTGTTCATGCCCAGAACTAAACCTAAAAGCAAAATGATGCTCAGAACTCTCTGGGTTCACCACAGGGCAAAAACTTTACGAAACATCCCAACTCCTATTGGTGCTGGAAACTTGGTCCAACCGTCAGAGTTTGCACTTTGCCTGGGTTCCAAAACACGTTGGTGTCTGCACGAATCCGAGTCCGGCTGCTTGCGTCTCTTCTGGCTCACAGCCTCAGAGAGCACAAAGCCCAGCCCAGTAAAACTGTGCAGAGAATGGGTCGAGCCATTCGCCGTGTGTATTATGAGTGTGAGCATGATTGGGGAGGGGCTGTCCATGTGAGGCTGCAGGCACATGCTGCATGGGAAGGGGCTCAGGCATCTCAGGAAGGTTCCTGCCACACAGCACGGGAGGAAGGACCAAGCTCAGGGAAAAGGGGGTGCTGCTCTGCAGGCTGAATGACTCAGAGCAGTACCCCCAGGTTCATGTACCTCAGGGACTCCTGGACTTTGGAACACTAGGTCCTACACTGGACGTACTGTGGACCTGCAGTTGGTAATGAGCCAAGTGTTTGGGAGGGTCCAGGGAGGATCGTAGCTGTTCCTGAGGGACAGACACCTCCTCTGCAGGTGGGAACAGCACCGACCCAGTGAGCTCTGCTGCCCGCTAACCCATAAGCACATTGAGTGCCTGTCCTCCCCCAGTGTCCACATGGGCCCTGAACTCAAGAGGAAGGGTCAGGGGGTGAGGGTCGTGAGTCCCCGTGGGCGTGGGAGTGAAGGCCTTGCACCGAGATGCCATCGGGAGAAGTTAGCTGGAGGGATGGAGAGATGGGTGAATGAATGGGGAGATGGATGACGGGTGGGTAGATATTGGTGCAAATCTCCTTGCTATTTATAAACCAAGAATAGAGGTGCAGGTTGCTACATGCTAAAATGTCCCATAATTCATTAACAAGGATGTTTGAATTATTTTAATTTTGCCCATTTAATGTAAGCCAGTGTTTTTCATCTCTTTGGAAACAAGCGATGTTTATTCCGTGGGCTGGCCTTCTGTGCTATGATGAGGATCAGACGCGAGACTGAACCGCTGTCCCCGTGTTGCCGTCCCGGCTTGTCAAACGGAAAGGCCGTGCCATTGCCCAGCCTCTCCTGATGAGCTCACAAGCCGGCAGGTCTTCCAGGCAGGAGGATCCTGCTTCCTGGCTCTCGGGGCCCGTCCCAAGGCAGGCTGGTTGCTGTCCATCACTCTCAGCTTCAGGGGTCTCTGTGTCAAATACCCCAGCTTCCCAGGGTTCCAGTCCCACTGTTGGTATTCCTGGTGAACTTCGTAAGGCAGCACCATCAGTACTTCTTTAGTCAAAGGTCAGCATTGTGAACTGAGACATCTGTACGTCCTTCACCATCAGGTGCAGTCCAGAAATGCAAAAGAAAATCCCTAGTGGACCACAATTCCAGGTTGGGGCCCTGGGCTTCCCAGGACCTTCTGCCACCAGCGTAACCTCATTTCTTTCTTGGCTGCCCTGCCCGCAGCTTTCCAAAGCACTGCTGTCAGGATCTGTCTACGTCCTATAGCTCGATCTCCAGCACAGCCGGCCTCCTCTGCTGACAGAGAACATGCCTCCAATGAAAGTTCATTAGTCTATGGAAACATCTCAGTTAATTGCAAAGCCAGTACTCAGCATTGTCAAGTTCATATTTCCATCTGTGCATGAGCTCAGTAATAAAGAATTTTTTTGGACAGGTTAATTTGCCTAAAATACCATGCAGTCAATCAGAGGAACAAAGTGGTTGACGCTCGCATCTGTCAAGCGGGTCTCCATCGTGTTGTCCTTCTCCAGTAGCGCATCTCGGGCTCATAGGAGCTGGCAGCAACGCAGCTGACCAGCTGCAGAGGAGGTGTAATTCCACCGAACAACGCCGAATGGCTGGGTGGTGTGCTGGTCAGGGTGGTTTCTACTTCGGGGCCCTTTTTGGAAGTACAGTGTAGTCATTGAGCTATAAGGGGGCTGTAATGTTTAGTTCAGATGACTGATATTCACGTTGGTTAATTTTATAGTTTTCTTAATTTAACACAGATGAAAACCTTCTTTGGAATGAAGCATGTGCGCTTCTCTCTGAAGATTCCTAGCACACATAGGTGTTTGATTTAAAAATAAAAATAGATTAAGTGTATAAAATATAGTCATTAAAATAGGCTGCCTGTCAAAACTCTGTGTCCCCAGCCACATGTGAAGAGTGTCTCTTCAGGTCTTCGGCTGCCAGCCCTTCATGGTGATCACTGATACGTTGTTCCGTGGGGGGGCAGACTTCTCCTCTGGATCTACCCTCAAGGCTGTGCTCGTGGAGAGCGGGGCTGTTATCACACAGGCAATGGAAAGCTCGCTGTGACGCGCCTGCCCATAATCACAAAGTGCAGAGCGCGGTGAGCGTTTCCCTTGGTTCACAAGTGTACTGAGAGGATAAGCCGGCAAGAGCAGCTGGGCTGCTCGCAGGGATTTATGCACATGGCTGCCTCCTCCCTTCACAGAGTGAAGAGCACCAGCCATCCACTAAGTGGACCGGTTTGCTGCCAATAGGCAGAGACATCCCTTCCTTAGGTGCATTCTAGGTGCAGGAAATGAGACCTTTCGTGGGCAGCAGGTGTTTGACAATGTGACACAGAGACGATGAAGCACCAGCTCCCCACCAAAGGCCAGGCACTGGTGGCCTATGCCCAAGGAACCAGCAGGGAGACAGAAGGGATCCAAGCTCCCCTGCCTTGGCTGGGCATCTGCGCAGAAGGGTGACCTAGAACTCCACATGGGGGACGCGCAGCACCGGGAGACACCACCCCTGGAGTGGGGCTCCCTCACCTTGGCTCTTGGCACCAGGAACTGTCCTGCATATTACGGGCTGTTGGACATCACCCCTGATCTCTAACCCCCACACCTAGTGCTGATGTGCGCAGTGTCTCCAGACACTGCCGTGTGTCCGCTCAATTCTCAAGAAGCAGAACTGCGTCCAGTGGAGAATCCCCACATCCAAGTCAGAAGAATCCTTAGTCAGGAGAGCTGCTGGCTGCCAAAGCAAAGAGTGGAGAATCCTGGAGCAGCTCGCTGAGGGCCGGGGATCTTCCTCAGCCCAGGAGACCCAGCAGTCATGCCCCCATAGCTGCTGGGACACGGGAGGAGGCTGACTTAGCAATTCGGACCACAGCAGGGGATCTGCGGTCACCAGCCAAACACACGAGGCAGGTGGCCTTTTCGTGCATCACGGCAGGAAAACACTGGGTTGAAAATGGGGAACTTGCAGGAGTGGCATTCCAGGTGAGAGCTCCGGGGGAGATGACCCACCTTCAGATTCCCACTGCTGCACCAGCTGGGGCCTGTGGTAAAGTGACCATGCGTCCTTCTGAGACCCTCTTTTCCTGTCTGTAAGATGGGCCAAGAGCTTCTCCTCACCGAATCCACAGAGGGACAAGATGAGATCGCGCCTGTCAGGAGCTTGCATGGTGCCTGGCCGGCAGAGCTGGCAGGGAAATGGTAGGGACTTTTGAGCAGTGCTACAGGGATGGCCACCTTGCTGATAACGTGGATTCCAAGTGCGTTCTGAGCTCATCTACACAGCCACGACTCAACCCAAGGAGAAATGCGGGCTTCCCAGCACACTGCTGAGGCTGATTTGTGATGCTCACGTGAAGAGGCTGGGACCTCAGTCACCTGCCAATGCCCACTTTGTCCTTGGGAGCCGGGGTTACCGTATCACCTGAAGACAGCTGCCGTTATCCATGTCACTCTCCCAGGTCATGCCTGCTGGCTTGTTCCCGCCTGTTACCTTTCTCCACACCACCATACCAACCTTCCTGACGCCTCTTCAGAACAGGCTCCGAAGGTGTGGATTTCACACGGTCTCCTTTTTATAGATCACGCCCCTCATCAAAACTTTTAGAAATACCACTACCATGGAGACAATTTCAAGAACAGATTGAACACCTGAAAAAAGCATAGTTGCATAGTTAATTAAACCATATCAAGAGCCCAGGAGACTAATTGAGAGCCCTGTCCAGCAGCCAGGTTGTCTTCTCCGTACATCAGCATCGTTTGTTAAACTGGAGTCACAGGTGACCTTTGGGGAAGTCCCCACACATCACCATGCAGTCCTGGACCAGCCACTGATGTTAAAGATTAGTCTTAGTGTATTACTGAGTGCAAAGCATTTGAAAATAAAACTTGCCTAGAATCTAAACAAGAAACATGGAGACACCCCTGAATACCCCCTCTGGAGCAGTGTGGCAGGCATGGCCCATAGAGCACAGAGCCGGTAGCCAGGGCCTGTTGTGCAATTCTTTGTCCTGGGGCAAGCATCTTATTCTTGCTGGGGCTGAATTTCCTCATTTCTTCCTCTATAAATGAGGTGACTGTTGCTCCCAGCTCAGGTTATCAGGAGAATAAAACCAGATGCCCGAAGCACACAGAGAATGTCCCACAAAGCCATCCTGCTAAGAAGATGGGCCAGTGGCCACAGTGACGACACCCCACAGGAGTTGGGAAGATACTGACTGCTGCCAGGCGTCTTACTGAGGCAGTCCAAATAAGAAGCAGTATTTACTGTTCTCCTCCACAGCTTATCCTAAAGGCCATATTAATGACTTCTGAACCCAAAGCATCCCCTCACTGAATCCCAGCATGGGGCAGGTGTTGACTTAGGGCTCCTTGGTCCTCAGACTCTTTTCTGGACTCACAGACACACCCAGGAAGTAGGCTTGGCCTCCACCAAGGAACCTGGCCTCCTCCCTTCTCTGACTCCCCAAGAGGGGATTCCAACGGAAGCCAAGGTGTCTGAGAATGGCTGTGTCCATCAGATGGACACCAGGGTCCATGGGTCGACGGACAGTGAGATGGAGCCTTTGAGGCCAACGGGGTGGGGGGAGAGAGTCAAGACTCCTGACATGGTGATAGCAACAAAGACTGGAAAAGGCAATGTCAACTTCAAGGGAGAAAAATAGTCCAGAGGACCTAGCAAAGAGGGAGTCTGCTGCAGAAAACAGGAAGTAGAGGTGTCCTGGGAAGGAGCAGCACAGGCGAGAAGAGCCGATGAGGTTGGGGCGCCAACTGGCTTGTACCGACCAGCAGAGAGCCCGGAGGAGCGGGTCTACGGTGCCCTTGTGGCCCTGGGAGCTCGTCCTCACTGTGAGTAAGCAGCAGGCGAGGCTGAGACAGGCTGGGCCAGCTGGCCAGGGCCACACAACTACATGTAGACGCATTGAGTCCAGTTGGCTGTGACGCAGACAAGACGTAAGGCTCAGAAGCCATGTCTGAGTCCCAGCAGGGCGGGTCTCCCTGCGCAGCCGCATTGCCTGTCGACATGGACGTTGACAATAAAAAGGCACCTTCGTGAAGAATCCCCAGAGCAAGACTCACTAAGGCGGGGTCTCTCCCGCGTGGCCCCGGGGCTCTGTAAAGACTCCTCCAACAGCATCAGGGTTTCTAGGGGCGCCCCGCCCAGGCCTGATCCTATTCTGTCAGCCTGACAGCATGGAGAGGAAGATGTTTTGGGCAAATGTGTGTCACTCTGTGTGTTTAATTAGTACATTCACTCAACACTCAAATGTGTAATGAGATTGTTTTCCTTCTCCACGACATCAGGCATCTCTGACATTTGCTGAACCAACTTGGCATCTTTACTAAGGACTTGGATGTGCAGCGTCCACAGCTCTGAACAGTCTGTGTGATCGTTTGTTCCAAAAAGCTCGTGTGGGAGTAGGGAGCTCCAGAAACGCGGGGCTGTATTAGGGTCAGAAATAATGATCATCTGCTTATCGTGGGACCCAAATACCAGCAGATCAGTGAAAACAAAACCGAAAGCCATGAAAACAGCGTCAGTTTAAAGAGGGAAAGCAGGGTTGTTTTCCAGGGATTGTTGTGTGTGTTGGGGGTTTTCAGATCTCAGCTCTATCAGCAGACACTGTTCAGATGCTCGCAGACCGCAGACTCCAGAGAATGGGTGTTGAAATAGACTTGGAGATGCCAGGACGTGCTGTCACCCCTGCCCTGGCTCACCCTGGGAGCAGGGCAGGACCGGTGTCATGGCCCCCTTTCTGGGCTCATCAGCGCGCCCCGCAGGCCGGCCACCGCTCTGTGCACACAGCGGGCAGGCTCACTGGAACCCTCACCGCACCTCCTTCTCCGGTGCAGGGACTCGGGGATCCTTAGCCCGGAGGTTTCCTCCTGGAACCCTTACAGCTCTCTCACAGACCTAGCCCCCAGCCTTCTGCTGAGCTCTGTGTGTCTCCTTTGCATGGCCGAGTCCCTTCCTGTGGTGATGGGGCACCCGGGCAACCTAAAGAGCCCACAGGTGCCATGCTCAGGGCTGTGCTCCCCACCTGTGGGCACTGCCCTGGGCACCTTCCCACGCCCTAGCCCAGGCCCAACGTGAGGCCTCTGCGATCACGCCCCCATGTGAAGTGTCTTCACTCCTTCCCGTGTTGGAACACATACTGGGCACCCTGTGGAGCCGTGATTCATTGTGTTCATTAAGGACAGGGAGCGTGAGTGAGGGTGCCCACTCCCGCCAGGAGCCCAGGACAGGAAAATGCCGTACCTCAGACCGACATCCAGAATGCACAAATGCCTTCCTCCTGCCCCGGGGTGGCCTCTGTGTGCCTCATCGGGTGCATTTATTAGGATGCAGCTGCTGACCTGGATCCAGCATTAAGAGGCGCTCACGTTTGAGGACCACAGGAGCGGAGAAGCCAGAGTCCCAGCGAAGCTGCAGAGCACTTTACCCTTGCATCCTGAGACATTCTCTCACTGCCTACCTCAAAAGGGCTCGGCAAACTCGCGGGGAAGGGAGGCATGGAACAGAGCCCTCCCTTCCACGGCTGGCACGTTTCCTTAAGGGAGGGCAGTGCCTTACACTCTTCTCACCTCTGCATCCCTGTGTCGGGGAGTGTGCTGCACACCGTGGGGGCCTGATAAATGCTTCATGAGTTGGCACCCGTGAGATGTCTCGCAGGCTCTCGGGGCTCTCTCTGCAGGAGCTGCCTCTGATCTGCAGCAGGCAGGCAGGAGCTCGGGCCTGCACGGCCTCAGCTGCAAACCCCAGGCAGCTGCCTGCCTCATTTGCAGGAGCCTGGAGTCGGGAGGAGGCATGTGCTTGTCTTGTGAAGCTGGATGGAAGCGGCCAGGGAAGGACAGACAGTGCAGAGCAAGGCACTCCCTGCGGCTTTCTGCGCAGGCCCGACCACCCCGGAAGTCGGTCACGTCCCTGGGAGCTGCCGCCAGGGAGAGCTGCGCATGGGATGTTCTGGGCACTGGGTGATGCCGGAAATGAAAGAAAAAATAATAATTAAGAGCTTGGACTAGGGATTAAAATTCCCCAAGGCAAAACTGAGCCATAATCAAAGGCATGGTGGCTGTTATCTGCCCTCCACACACGTTGCCGTGCCGCATGCGGTTGGCTTTAATTATTGATACTTCTTTTTAAGTTAACGATGAATTTGAGACAGGGACGAACTCGGAAGCTTTATCTTCCAATTACAGGGAAACCTGTTAATAATGATCACTTAAGGCGGCCGCAGTTTCTCTGGCATTAACCAAGGTGGTGGAGCCACAGGAAGAAGAGAAAGCAGCCACAAAAGAGCAAAGGCCACCCCACCCACGTGGCAGCCTGTGGACAGGAGCTTGGCTCCTGGGCGCCTGCCCACCCCCAACCGATGCTCAGTGCTGTGGGCTGTGTGGCAGTGGCACAGGAGAGAGGCCGTGCCTTGCTGCCATCCCCAGCCCGGATTTCCCCTCTAACCCTTTCAGAAGGTCCTCAGCCCCAGGACACTGAAGCATGGTGCTCGTGGCTTTAAGTGTATGCGCCACCTTGGCACCAGACTGGTGAGCACTGACAGGGGGGAGGAACGGCCACGGTGCCCAGTGACATCTCAGCCTCAGGCCTCACGCAGCAAGCTGTGGGTTCCCAGTCTCTGTCTTGTGTTACCCAGAAGTGGGTCTTTAGCCACCGTTCTGGTACTCATGTGAAGGGAGTCATGTGCAGCTGAAAATGAGTGTGTCTTGTTTTGAGATTCCTCCGGAGCCCGTCCTCGGGGATCTCCGGGTTGGAGTTGGCTCCCGTGTCGCCTGCCGTTAACAGCCAGTGCTCCAAGGTCCAGTGGCCAAAGTCCTGGTTGCCACGTGGAGGTGACGTGTACTCTTCTCTGGGTGTGGAAACGTGAGTGCGGATCCTTGCAAGGTGTCCTCTGGTGCAGCAGGTTACTGTAAGGTGGCACACCTCCTCACCAGCAAATATCGTAGGGAGCCAGAGTGTGGCTTTGGACCAAAATAGGTTATTTCTGTCTGACAGCTGAGGATGCTCCAGTTGGCATTTTGAAGGCTGCTCGGGTGGCTGTCAGGAGGAATAACGAGCCTTGCTGACACCTCAGATCTGCCAGGAGGCGCCGGCATGTGCATGCAACCAGCTCCTGGGATGCAGGCGGCATACCAAGGGCAGGCTCGGAGTTTCATCCTTTGCTGGGTCCCCATTAGCATGGCCTTCAGAAGGAGCACTCCTGTGCAGGAGAACAAACAAGAAGCATGCTCGAAGGAGGCATGAAGCAGAGCACTGGGACCCAGCTATTTGCTCAGAAAGAAAAGTCAAGTTGAAGGCCTCAGCCTCCTGTGAGTAGCACAGCTCAGGGCCTACAGAACCCCATGTATATTACCCCAGCAGCTCAGCAAGCTTTGCAGCCAGAAGATGTCTCACCCGCCTTTTGGTTTTCCCCCTAGAGTGCCCAGGGTATCCGTGACTTTCAGGCCAGTAAGCAGTGGGAGCATCATTAAAGACAGACCCCTAGGAAGCGAGCCCTGCATCTGGGAGCCATGAAGCCTGCTGAAGTCATGACTGCCAGGAGCTCCTCTCCAGCCTAGCTGCTGCTTTTGTAGTAAACCAAGAGCATGGCCTTCCAGGACCTTGTGCCAGTCCCCAGAACGTGACCCAGCAGGAGGCAGGCAGCGGGTCTTCCCTGTTTTGTGCTACCCTGGCTTCTGGCTTCTGCCCTTAGCTACTCCATAGTGATCTGGGGTCCTGCCTATGATGAGCAGAACATGCTCTTCCCACCTGGCCTGTGGCCCCCAGCTCAGTCCCACTCACAGTGGTGACCAGGAGGAGCACAAGCAAAGCAGAGCAGCTGTGGCCCTCCTGATGGTTTGCTGTGAGTGTGGGTGTGCCAATGCCAGGAGTGGAATTGCTAGATCCTATCATAGTTCTCTGCAGTTCTGTAAAGCATTGCCAAACTGTCTCCAAAGGAGTCACATCCTTTGACACTGCCACAGCAGAGCACAAGGCTTCAGCTACACATCCTCGCCGATGCTTGTTATTGTGGCTTTTGATAAAAGCTGTCTTAAGCAGCGTGGTGTGGTGCCGGTGATCTGCAAATCCAGCTGGCACCACTCTGCTGAGCACAGTGACGGGATTACCCTGCTCTGCACCTGCATCCCAGGTCCCGGAGGAGCCATCGGAGGCGGAATTGTGCTGGTTCTGGAGCAGGTCCCCCGTGTCTTGGAGGGCTGTGTTTGAACCTTTAACATCACCGTGGTCCCTGAGAAAAGTCAGAGGCAAGGGAACTGGGCAGGGGAGCTGCCTGGGAAGCAGATGCTGTGGCTGTCATCACAAGCCACTTCCTGGAGGGAGTAACTCCGGAATTCTGGGTGCTGAAGGTGGCTTCAGCAGCTCGCACACCTGTCCCCTTCCTGGGCACTGGACGGAGGGTGCCTCATCCTGTTTCCTGCTTCCAGGCCTCCTCCTCTGTCCCCAAGGCCTAGCTGGCCCTGGCTCGACAAACAGGCAGGAAGCTGTGGAGAAGGGTGTGTGGAAGGTGCTTTGGAGCAGGGAGTGTGTCCGGAGCTCCGGGCCCCACAGCAGCAGGCAGCCCCAAGTGCTTGTGGGCCGAGAAAAGGAGGGCGGGGCAGACACTACATAGCTCCTCCTGCTCACTAGTGCTGCGGAGTGTCGCCTTTGGCCACCCCTGTGGCTTCCTCCCTTGCCACATTTCCAACACGGGGCACTCGCCTGCCCCTCTTTTGGATGTTTGGGCAGAGGGTGACTGAAAGCTTTTCAGCAGCTGGCCCTCCGCCTACACACTCCCCTGTAACTTTAAATCAGGGTCCCCTCAGACAGGGCCCCTAGAGATGTTGAGGGGGGCGTGGGGAGCGAAAGATAGCCCTTGAGAATAAGCATTTAATCTGGGAGAGTGACTCAAATCATTAAAAGATGAGAGAAAGAAGTTCCTTTTACAAGAGAGAACAGCTGGGGCTCTTGCTACTGTAATAGGCCAACCATGGATTTTAAACAAGGGGCTTTGCTTGAGGGACACCTTTCATCTGTTACCGAGCACAAGGGGACATCGTCTCTGCTTCAACCATCAAGGAATCCGCAGGCTTCTGCTCCTCTCTCAGCCAGACACAGGCAACCTTCTCATCTGCCTCTGAGAGGCCTTTTGCCACCTTTTCTGAGGGCCGTCAACCCAGCGGCTGCCTTGTGCCCAGTCTGCTCCTGTCTCCCTGCCTGCTCCCCACAATGTTCTCCCTCCTGGACCCCAAGTCATTGGGATGTGTGGTCACTGTGAAGCACTGGCACCTACGGCCCCACAAGCTGGCGAGGCGGCATCCTCCGCTCCACCTCGGGCCCCAGTCTCAGGGTCTGCCTGTTCTGATGCAGCCTTCGCTGAGCCATGGCCCCGGGCCCCTGCAGGGTTGGACCTGGACACATCAGCTCTGTGGGACCTGCGGTTGAGGGGACTTTGGTGTCGGTTGTCAGGATTGCTTTTCTTTTTGCTTTGGTTTATTTTTCTTCAAGTCATTGTAGCCTTTTATTTGCTCAAAGTATATAATTGTGGATTCAAAGAACGTCACAAGCACAGCCCAGAGAGATCCCCAGTCTCCTCTCTGCTCTTCACAGCAGCTACCTCGCACGTCACACAGGAGGTTGACGTGGGCGTATGTGTGTGGTCCTCTGCTGTTCACCACACAAGTGGGGTCACTTCACTGCACAGGCTGTTTGGCCAGAGAGGCCACCCCGAGCCTCTGTGGTCACCACTGCCCCAAGAGCTCGGGTTGCTCAGCTCACCCTGGGTAGTGTGGTCAGGGCCTAAGCCTCCTGGTTGAACTTGGGAAGTGTTATCTGAGATCCCTGCTTCCCCATACAACTTTACCCCGAGCAATAGTTGCTTCTCCCCGAAACTTTTAGCTTTCTGTGGTAGCGCTGGGGTGCTGTCCTCTGTCATTGTCCCATCTTGGCTTTTTCATATTTTATCTCTTTTGCTATCTTGGCTTCTACTTACTTTCTCCAAGCCATGCTTTCATTCTCCACGAACAAGCGTGGAAACCTTATAAAATGTTAACTTTGTTCTCTTTCTGCATAAAGCTTCTATGACATTTATAAGAAAAATGACATGAATATAAGTAGCGTGTTTACTGAATTGTATTAGTGTAAAACCTAGGTTGCCTGCGCTGGGAGAGACTGCGTGAGCTTTGGAGGAGAACGGATTACAAAGTTATTGATTGCGAAGCAATTGGCTGCAAAGCCTTCGGGCGGTGGTGGCAAGCCGACCTATGGCAAGCTCTCTGTGGACATAGCCCGCCCACTCCTGTCCCCACCCTCTGGACTCCCATTTCTTCTGTGGTCTCCGAAAGTCTGTATGTGTGCTCTAAGATGGTGTTTTGGGGCTGACAACAGCTGGTGTTGGATTTAAGTTTCAGTCTTGGTTTTTGTGATCGCAAACTAAAATTCTGCCTTTCCACTGTTCCCACATCATCTGCCCTCTGCAAGCTCAGTCTTATCGATTGTTTTACATGACTTGGTCAGAGGCTGACCACCTCAGTGCATGCTGGATCACAATGCTTCGCTTCATCAATTCATTCTCTGATTTACCATTGGTCAGTTCAAGTGTCATAGGGCATGTGAACACTTCAGGGGCCCACAGACCGAGTGATTTTTCAGCTGTTCTCCACCGTACAGTGACGGAGGCTATGAGACTTAGCCTGCCCCTCCCAGTGCAGTCTGCTCTCCATACACCCTTCCCAAGCGTTCTGCTGGCAGAGCGGCCTCCTCCCTGCACTGCAGAGAAGCGAGCAAGCTCCCCCTGCAGCAGCCGCTGAGCTCTCCTTGCCAGCCTGGTGATGAGGACTTGCTGCAAACCTGGCTGGTTCCACGAGCTCTGATCACTTCAGCAGTGTCTGATCATTCAGCTCACCACGTGCCAGGTGTTTGGAGAGTTCTGGAATGTTTCCCTCAGCAGCTCTTGCTTCCAGCTTCAAGGGCAGCTTCCACCTTCTTCCCTCTGCCCAAGGGCGGCGCATTTTGTTTGGCGGTGATTTGCTAACCTCCTCGGCTCCCCATGTGGCTGTCTCGCTGTTAACATTTAGGTCTGATCATCAGGGCACACAGTCGGGTGAGTGCCCAAGGAGGCTTCAGCGGGGAAATCAGAATGGTGACACCCAGCTTCAGATGGGTATGACAGCAACAGATCGACAGAAGCTTCCAGAAGAGGACCACTGTGTCCTGGTTAGGAGTAGGGCAGGTCTGCCTTCTGGGAAGGTGGATGGACAAGAAGTGATATCGTGGGGCGGGGTGGTGACTAAGCATGCCCAACAGTCCTAGGCCATCCAGGGGTCTGAGTCCCAGGGCACAGCCGAGGTTGGAGTGAGGGATATCCCACCAGGAATGGCCTCCAAGGGCACTTTGTGGAGCCTGGAACTTTTCTCTGTTGTAGCTCTTGGCTCTGAATTTTGAATTCCTAGATTCCTTAAGACTAGAATGACATCCATAGACTTTCAACCCAGAAAAGTGCATGTGCACATGCATATGGCACAGGGGCAGACACTGCCTCCCCTGCTGCGGCCCAGCTGGTGAGCTGCGCAGGGACGGGAGGGGGACTCAGCATCGGCATGCTGCAGGCACTGTGGTGCCTCTAGCTCAACTGTAAGGTGAAAGGACTGTAGCCACTGTCGCTGGGGCAGGGGGAGATTGGAAGCTTCAAAACAAGGGCCGGGAAGCTTAGGAAACATGGCAAGAGCTGGGAGCAGAGTAAGGGAGATGTCATGTGGGACAGAGGGATCTGGGCTGTGGGGGTTGAAGGGACTCAGGAAGGGAAGCCTGAAGGCAAGGGAAGAAACAGGTGCAGTAATTGAGCATGGTGGAGCATGACAGCACAAAGGAATGGGGCCAAAAGCCCAGGAGACTAGGAAACCTAAAAGCAAGAGGTGACGTTCTACCCCCGAAACATGAGGACAGAGGGACACAGGTAAGACCACAGAAGAGATAGTAAGTACCAAAGTGGAAAATGCAGACTTCTCACCAGAGTGTCTCAGGAAGACAGGCTGTGGTGCCTGCTCCTTCAGCAGGTGCTCGAGGGTTGGTCCTGTGCCAGTGTAGGACAGGGTGCTGCAGATACCATGGTGACAAGTGAAGCAAGGTCCTGCTGTCTTGGAGCCGGCAGTCTGGCATGGCGGGGAGAGACCATGAACACAGGGATGGTGGAAGGATGGATGGTGGCTGAGTGGGTGGGTGGGAGGATAGATGATGGGGACATAGAGGGATGAGTGCTTGGATGGCTGGATTGCTGGATGGCTGGCTAGATGGATGGATGGATGGACAGACAGATGGACAGACAGATGGGTGGACAAATGGAAAGACAGAGGAACAGATATTTAGGAAAAGGAGGGAGGTTGAGGTCAGAGGTGTGAAGATAATGGAGAAGTCTCAGGACAGCCGAGAGTCTTGGCAGAGAACAACGTCTCTCTGGGAGGAGAGGAAGGGCGGACCCCACTGAGAGCAGCTCCACGTACGGGTTAGCCTGTGCAGCCCCTTGGCAAGAGCTCCTTGTGGTCATGGTGCCCACACTGCGTACACACGTCCTGCTGTTCTCCAAAAGGGACTGGTGAGCGAATGGATCGAAGGGAAGAAGAGACGGCTGTGTGGCTCTCTCAGGAGGACGTGTCCTGCTGAAGAAGAAGCCCTGTGCTCCGCGGAGCTTCCTGGAGGACCTGAGGAAGACAAGCAGACCTGCAGTGGGAAACACAGGACTGCCACGATCTGTAAATGAGAGGCAGGAGTTTCCAGATCTCTGAGATGTGCAGGAGTGATGCACTGAGGGGTGGCTGACAACACGGGAACAGGGTGGCCAGATGATGCAGGTGGCCTGGAGACCAGCCGGGGAGGCTCCTGCAGGCGCCTCACACTGGGTGGAGGACCCTGGGGGGCCGTAGAGATGCAGCACACTCGTCTCGGATATGCTGTGTGAGAAGCCTTCCTCTCCTCCGCCACCTCTCGAGGGAATCGCTGCAAGACAGGTTGGCTTCTCAGTTTGCTGTGACATTTGGGCAGAGTCACTGCATGGACACAGAAGCAGAGCTAACCCTGAAACCTGAAGCTAGTGAGACTCTGGGTTTCACCAAGTGTGTAAGGAGCGACGGAAGGCATTTTCCAGGACATCATGAGGAACACACGCCAGTGACGCCCAATAGGGTGTAGGCCATTACTCTTGAGACTGATAGGATGGATGAGCGAGTAAGCAAGAGCAGAGTGGCTCCGCCCAGGACACCTGTCCCTTCTGCGGGGACAGGTGATGGTCCCCGGTATCCGGAAATGCTCCCAAGTTCAGCAAGGTGATGAGTGGGGAATGCAAGAGGACAACGAACTCATAATGTAGGTGCTGACCCACTTCTGCTGCAGAATCCAGGCAACCTCTGTCCTCCATAGGGGAGGGTGGGCATCAGACTGACCACTGGCGGCGGACGCCGACTCCCTTTGCTAACACGGCAGCTCGGCATGGCAAATGCCATTGAATTAATTGACTCCTTGCTCCCATTGTGTTTGATTGCTGCTCTACCATTTCCTTTGTGTGTTTGCTGACCGTCAGGTGTTTACGGCTCCCAGCCTGAAATGCAGCTGTTCACAGTATTAATTCGTACTCACGACCTCTTCAAAGATATAAGGGTCTTTAGCATGAGGTTGTCTTGACTCAAGCTGAAACTGGACACTATGGTTGGTGCGAAGGTTTACAGGGGCTGTGTGTGCGCACACGGGCCAGCGCTGCCGAGTCCTGAGGCGCAGTTTTCTAGTCTGGGTCTCCTCAAGCTGTTTATGTGCTGATCACAGAGCTGAAGGCAGGAGCTTGTCAGGAACTCCAGGAGCTATGAACAGGATCTTTATTTTTTGGTGGGCTTTAGGTCAGTTTGTGTCCTTCTTTACATTAAGAACACCATCATGAACAGAAAACTACCTAGTTATCTGGCAATAAAAATGCCCATCTTCGCCACCTCAGGGCTATGTTGTCAGATGCTGAGCTCAACTCGGCTCAGTTTTGTCAGGAGGCCCTGCCGTTCAGTTCTGAAGTGATTACTTCCTTGTAGGAGGTCTTGTTGTTTTATCTTAGTGGATGGTTCACTTGGGAGCACTGTTAAGGGGAAGAAAGCCATGGATCTGACTTCCACATGAAGTTCTGGAACCTCCGATGTTTAGCAATAGATTTTGACATAAAATCCCAGATCTCTCTCTAGCTGGAGGAAGGCATGTGCTCAAAACCTTTTACTTCTCTTGCCCTCTGTGACGTCCTGAATGGTGCAGCCCAGGTGAGCCTTCCTGCAGGGAGAGCTTGAAGACCAGCTCCCAGAAGGGTCACAGTACTGGTTCTGGGTCCAATTCCTTGCTGGTCCATAGGCCTCAGGCCAGTTCAGGTTGCTCAGACTCCGGAGAGGGATGTGGACACGCACTGTACAAATAAGAATGCAGTGCAGACGACAGGACTACAGTGAGCAGGTGCTTAGCAGCAAGCATACACCAGCCACCCCGCCTCTGTTGACTGCTGGGCCCACATGGGGGCTCTTACTGTCTACAGGGATTTTGAGAGCGCTCAGGCAAGTGTAAGAGGCAGTGTCACAGGAAGGGGTGACCACACCACCATTGGACAGGTGGACATAAATCTTTAGCCTCAGGTCCAAGGCACACCCGGGGCCGGGATGAAGGATACTTGGAGGAGATGGATGTCTAAGAGTTGGTAGGAGTTTGCTGGTGCAGAATTTACAGAACAGCCTTGAATACATACGTGGTTTTCCTACTAATAAAGAATTCTGCTTTCATCACTCAGCAAGCCCAGAAAGATTCATTAAACATAAGACACTGATTAATGTTTGAAGAGTAACGGGGTTTGGGTTATGCTATTGGTCTGTCTTTGGGTGATTCTTAGTTCCATTTCTACTAATAACTCCTGAATACGTGCAGGCTCCATCTCCGAGTTGGGGAAAATGCATGACCTCCACCAAGAGGCTGAGCAGTGCGGCCTGTGCAGGGAACAGTGTGCTCTTCCAGGGAGGCGGCTGGTGGCGGTGCTAGCTACAGTGGCCATGCAGGATGGTGCTGTGAGGCCCAGGGCAGCTCCATGGGGTACTCACTTCTGTGTCGTCTCCTGCCTTGAGCAGTGCCAGGCCCTTGGCCTGTCCTCTGTGAGGAGGTGGGGGATAGTAAGATGCCCAGGCAGCAGTGGCCACAGGGGTAGCTGCCCTTCTCTCTGCTGGAGGCTGGGAGTGAGGTGCTGCAGGATCCCAGGGGACTCCTGAGAAATAGGAGGCAGCTTAACAAATGGGGACACGGAAAGAAAAGAACCTGCCTGGAGCCTTCGCCACCAGCAATTTGGAAAGAAGTCTCAGCTGGCACTCATTCAGAGGCTCTTGGAAGATCAGGCACTTTCACTTGCTCCTCACAGTGTGAGCTACACCTCTAGCTCCACGGGTCAAGCCTTCTCCCCTCGCCCCACCTGTACCCCTAAACCCTTAGCAATCGTGAGACTTCACTGCCCTTGGTTCCTTCTGTGCAGGTGTGCCAAACCTCCGTGCCATTAATTCAAGTCCTGTTTGAAGGCAGTGGGTACCATGGCTTAAAGAGGAAGGGCAGGCAGGCCAGGGAGCCCCGACCCTGCTGCACCTCTGGGCCTCAGGGTAGGTTGGAGCCACAAGACTCACCAGACACCCTGGGCTCCAAGACCCCAAGATGTGCAGTGGCCCCAAAACTCTTGTATGCTCTTAGAATCAGAAGACAAAATCTAACCCAGATTATTTCATCTTGTTGCTGATGCAATCATGGAATATAATTCTTAATGATTATAGAGAGTGAGGTCACAAGTCAAAGTGCCTCAGAGCCCATGGGAGCCCTGGAGTGGCTCTGACATAAGCAGATGGGCAGCAGAGGTCATTACAGGTGACCAAAGCTGAGGATGTTGGCTCTGTGCCAGGCTGTCTGCAGGCAGAAGCTGGGATTCTTCTCCTCAGAGGGAGCTGGGGGTGGCTAGGCACTGCAGAGCCAAGGAGAAGCAAGCACTGGTGATCGGGGGAACCCTCTGTGAACACAGGAGCACCGTCCTGCCGTGTTGGTGTGGCTGCAGCTCAAAACTTAGTGGCTGGAAACAACGTAAATGCATTAGGTCACTGGGCTAAAAACGGTGTCAGCAGGCCTGCCCCCCTCTGGAAGCTCCGAGGGAGAGTCTGCTTTGTTGCCTTGTACACCTTCTAGAGACTGCAGCCCCGTCCCATCCTCAGCGCCAGCAGCAATCACCCAGCTCTGACCCCTGCTTCCGCCCTCCCCTCAGCATGCTTCCTTCCCTTACAAACCCCTGAGATGGTGTGGAGGGCCCATCAGGATAATCCAGGGTCACGTCCTCACCCCAGATCCTGAACTCAATCCACAAGGCCCCTTTGGGTGCCATACTCCCGGGTGCCGGGGGTTGAGGGCTGCTCTGCCCACCACACCTCTGTGGCAGGGGAACAGGGTGTGCAAATGCCCTGAGCTTGGGCGGGAACTGAGAGACACATGCTCCCGGTCTCCTTCACCTCCCATGTCACACGCATGTTGAGGAACACAGAACTCAGCATGAGGGCCTCCCCAAGACTCCAGGACATCACTTGCTGCTATGTTGTGTGGGTGTGGCTGACAGGGTGGCCCTGCCACTTTTACCAAGAAACACTGAACACATCTGCTTGGTGCCAGCCTCTGCATGCCAGTCCTTGACAGTGGCTTTCTGCTCTATGCTCTTAGATTCTGGGGTGCCTTTCCCTGATCCTCCTGAGTTTTGCTTTTTCTCCCATCATCTTATGCTGCTCTTGGACAGCAGGACCATCTTCAGTATCTCAAGCCGACTCTACAGTGCAGGTACAGATATTACAGGAAATTAGGTGATTCTGATGCCGGGTACAGTGGGCAAGAAGACGTCCTTGGAGACTTACAAAGGGTAGAAACACTACCTCATGCTGAGGACAGGGAGGGATCTGGGGGTGTGCAGCCAGTGTGAATGTTCAGAGGGAGCCGTGACTGGATAGCAGGGACAGGTACCTTGCTGAACTGACCTAACGGGATTAACAGGACAAGCAGACGAGGAGACAGACACCAAGGGTGGGGATGAGGCGCTTGACTGGATGGGAGTGGGGTATTTCCAACAAACTAGCTTAGCAGGATTCTTGGCTGAAACTGGGCTAGACAGGCCAAGGTTGAGGCTGGCCAAGGGAAGAGCTCAGTGAGCCTGACACCAGCCTGGTCACAGACACATACTTAATCACAAGAGCAGCCAGAGAGTAGGCACTGTTCACCCAGACAGACATGCAGACACACCGAACCCTTGACAGTGGGAACCGAAACAAAAGCCCAAAGCCAAGTCTAGGGGGCCCAGGTGCCAGACCTTTCCCAGCTCCGCCGCCTGCCTCAGCTTCCCTGAATCGTGGCGGCTCTGGTCCCAGCTCTTTGTAATAAAGGAGTTGCTGAGCCATGCTCTGAGCTTCTGGACAGGGCTTCAGACCAGTGGAGCCACCATGAGCACCAGAAGAGCAGGGACAGAAGGTCACCAGGCAGGGTGGAGGTGACCAGGCCTCCGGGTCTGCCCGCTGCCTGCGTGCAGCTCCCCCACAAACCTGGGGAGGCCCGTGCGCTGTGACATATGGAGCTTTGTTCTGCTGCTCCTGCTCCTCTGTGGGCTTCTGAGATACTCTGTGCATGGGAAGAGGAGCCAAGAATAGCAAAGTGAACAAGCGTAAGTGGGAACCAACCTCCCCTGCCCTCGAAGGCCGCCAGAGAACAGTGCTTCAGGCCAGATCCCAGAGAGGAATCCCTGACTCCCCGGTCTTGCACAAGGCCCTCACCCTCAGCCTGACTCTGGTGTGTGGAGCTGAGCGTGCACTCCTCCTTCAGAGCCCACCAGGAGCCTGCGTCAGCCAAGGGCTTCCACGCGGCAGAGAGCATGCATGGCAGCACATGCCACCTGTGCCACTTCTCCTGAGGGGTGGAGAGCCAGCCAGCCATGCCCTCTGTACACACCTGTAAAACCAGGATGGGGTGGGGTCCGGGAGTGGGGCTGTTACTGTGGGCATGGATGATAAATTAACCAGTTGTCTTTCCATGAAGAAATCATGACTGCCCACCCAGCAGTGTCCTGGTGATGTTCCCCCTAAGGGTGCAGAAGGGAAGGACAGAGGCCTTGTCCTCAAGGGGCCCCTCGTCCTCAGAGATCCAGGGAAGCCCAGGCCGTATTGCTTCCCATGCCTGCAGCTGTCACCACTGAGAATGTTCACAGAGGCAGCAACAGTTCCAGGAGCCTAATGCTGTGGCCACTTCCTACGTATCCCTGGCCTTGAGGAGTCCTGATTGATGTATTAGTCAGCTGCCAGCTTTGAAGAGTCCTGCTATTCCATTAGCACATATTTTAAAGACATAAATGAACTTGAAGGAATAAAAACAATACACTGATGCAGGCACTTTTTTATAGGGATGCTATGGTGCAAATCCAGGGCCTTTCACACGCTAGGCAAGCGCTCTACCACTGAGCTACACCTCTAACTCCTGCGTTGGTTTCTGAGTAAACTCAATATATGAATAAATAAATGGATTTGAAAAGTGGGTGTGTTGCAGGGTTTGGGTCTCGTTTTCCCAGGTGTACAAACAGAGGCCTCCCTGTGCCATTGTTAGGGCTGCCACTGACTGGGAGCCTAATGCACTCACAAGGGCTGTAATGTGTCTCGCTCCTGGGTGGCTCTGAATCACTGGTGGCACATCACAACTGTCCCTCAGGAGACATGCGGCAGTCATGCACGTGCCACTGGTGGATCAATTAACCAGTTGTCTTTCCATGAAGAAATCATGACTGCCCACCCAGCGGTGTGCTGGTGATGTTCCCCCTAAGGGTGCAGAAGGGAAGGAGAGAGGCCTTGTCCTCAAGGGGCCCCTTGTCCCCAGAGATCCAGAGAAGCCCAGGCCATATTGCTCCCCCTGCCTGGGAGCGTGTTAAACACTGACATCCGAGATCAAGATGCCGGCTTTATCCTGAGACCTCTTCTCGGGCGTGGGAGGCCACCCTCTCTGTGCTTCCTTGGGGAGAAAGAGGAAGAGAGCACACTCTCTGGAGCCTATGAGCAGACTCAGCCTGCGGGAGCAGGGCCCAGCCTTCCCTCTTGCTCGGCCACACAGTCATTCCTGGGGTCCCGATGTGTCTCCTTCTCCCTGCTGCTGACACGGTCTCCCTGGTGAGTTCCTCACAACACTCAGTTCCACCTGCCTCAGGGAACAGTGGTTCAGGTGAAGACAGCTGGTCCTGGAGCACCAGCTCTGCCCTATACCACTGCCCTGTGTGACCTGAGGCCACCACGTCCAGCGGTGTTGGGGGCATGGGCTTTTGCTCGGCTGGCTCCATCACCTGGTGCCCAGGTGACCCTGGGCCAGTGGCTCACCCTCTGACCCTCAGCTCATACTGAAGTAGGCACAACGGGGGCCTCTGCGGGGATCTTGGAGTGAGGTGGAAGAGGAGGAGCCTGTCCCAGGGTCTCTGGCAGGGAAGGCTGCAGAGGAGGCCTCGGCCTCAGCATCCTGGTTCTGTTCCCAGGGCACTTCGAGCACCAATTCATTAAAGCCAGTGCTGTTAAAGTTCCGCTGAACCCTTGCAGAGTATGAGTTAGGCAATGCAATGGAAAGAAAGTTTCTTTAAGGGCTCAGGGCTGCACTGGCCTTGATCGCTTCTTAAAACAACATTTTCAGATTCCAATGTGCTGGGATAGTTCACTTTCATCCTGGCTCACAACAGCAGGTGTGTTTTTCAAAAAGTCCATTGCTGATGAATACTGGGAAAATGAGGGCTCTGAGCATGGCATTGCCCTGCTGTTTGCCTAAGGACCACTCTAGCAACTTCCAGTCACTCCTGACACGTATGCAGAACTCAACATGGAGGGAGGGCACCCCAACTTGGAGCCACCACCAACCTGTCCTCGGTTGTGTCCAACCAGATGTCTAGGAAAGGAAGGGCTTCATCTGGCTGGGACAGCACCTGTCTCCCCTGCAGGTAGTTTTCCTCTGTGTGGGAGGTGGGACAGGATCTGATGTCCCAGGAGATTAAGTCCCAAGCCACAAAAGACCCCTCATGGAAGCCCTGGTGTCAGGCGGCATCTGGTTGTCTGCCTGCATTATCTCCCTGTGCTCAGCCCTAATAGAGCCTACCCTTCCCCAGCAGGAGCCGTTCATCCCAAGTTGGCAGAGACAGCAGAGGAAGGGTCCAAAAACATGATTCAGAGAGAATTGTGAAAAGTCTCGAGGAGGGGGAGATGTAAAAAGTGAAATGAAGACTGTCAAATGCCAGAAGCTTGTGTTTTGTCTTTTCACCTTGAAGTGAGGGATTGAAAGCATCTAATAGGAAAAAGGCACACATGAACATATGTGCACACACATGCATATGCGCACACACATGTGTGCATGTGCAACATTCACTATTTCACACATGTACACACCCATAGGGATGTCAAGGGCCCCAAGTACACTGCAGGGGAGGTCATCTTGCCCTGGCTGATGCTGATCTGGGAGACAGAAGTTGGTTTTCCAAAGATGGAGGGGAGCCCTAGCTGGGCTCTGTGTTAGTATGGTGTGCCACTCCTTAGGCATCATGGGGACTTGGCCACAAGACTCTGACCCCACCCCTTGTTCCTGGAAAGGAGCTCATTTAGGACATTGCAGCAATGCGGCAAGACCCCTCTGTGAATGCAGCCCCAGGCAAGCAGCAGCCGTTATCAGAGCCATGCATGCCAGTTAGTTTTGTATGCATGCAGTGGGCTGCTGTCCCTGAGCTTAGGTTGGCCAGCCCAAAGCCTGACTGCTGGGATGCCCAGATTGATCGGGGGCACACCGTGCTTAGCAATGCCCCTCACTGCAGGCCAGCCTGGGCTTCCACCACCTCCCACACCTCCCAGCCATCTTCCGATGGGCACAGGTGCAGAAAACGTGGCCACCTCCACACACCATCAATTAACTGAGCGTCTCACATAACAAAAAGGGGAGATGAAACCCTGCTCCAAATGCTAAGTCATATCAGGTTCTTCCGGACAGACTGTGGAAGCGGGCATTGGGAAGAGGCGGGAGCTTGCAGAACGGAGCCTGCATTTCCCCCGCAGGGTGCAGCCGGGCGGAGGGAAAAGGGGAAGGCTGAGTTGGACAGACACCTGCTCCATGGACACTTGCATTATGTATAAGGACTCGCCCCGCTGTGCAGACACAGTTCCTTACTTAGCCTCTGAGGGCTGCCTGCGTGACGTGGGGAAGGGGTCCAGGCTGTGGGCTAATGAGCTGGCCCCACCCCAATCTCCAGCTTCTCTGGCCACCCTGCCCAGAGCTCAATGCCCTCCTTTTTGAGGTGGGGGCCAGGCAAGATCCCATGCGCCATTGCTGTGCGACATGAATGCTGTGCTCACCCCTCATTCCTTTCTTCGTCTCTGTTTTGGTGTCCCCTTATTCCTTTACAGACAGACCCAGGGAGACCTGGGTGGGAATTCGCCATTCGGCACTGGGTTTAAAGATGGTTATGGGGACTAGAGTCCCCAGGCTCCCACCACACCCAAACATTCTCTCCGCCGCCATTTCTACATGTGATGCATGAGTGGTGACTGCAGTGGCTCTCCCAGCACTGCTCGGAAGAGCAGGTGTGTCCACGTGCAGTGTTCAGAATGTGCCTGGCGCCCAGCTGCTGCACCCGTGTTTGATGTCAGGCTCGTCTTTATGGAAGGCGCTCGCACTGGATCTGGGGTGCAGTCATGACCGCAGTCACACGTTAGCCCTTTCCACCTTAGTTAAACCATACCTGCCACCTGTGTTCATCTGCCGAGGGGACCTGCCTGCTGCTGCTGCTGCCACCACACTGTGACCCTGTTGAAAGCATGGGCCCCTCAAAGCCCCCAGGATCGCTGAGCTCGTTTTTCAAATTCAACCGCCATCCTTCTGTCAGATCAAGGACAGCGCGATGGGAGGTGCCTCAGGCCGGGCCGCTCTCCCAGGCGTTATAGGCCGTGAATGCAGCTTGGATTCTAATCTACTCCTTTATGCTTCTTCAGAACTCCTTTTTCAAAGTCTTCCTCTTGCATGTACGCTGTTGAATTCAGTGTTGAATTCTGGAACTGGTACATCCAGGTCACAACCCCTGTGTTGTCATACAATTCCGCTTCAGAAGTGAAATTGATTTTTTTTGCCCGCAGTGGACAAGGAACCAAGGCGCTTGGTGGGAACCACGAACACAGTGTCCTGCAGGGGGAGATGTGCAGGCTTGGCTCCCCTGCCCGGACAGACTCAAATCAGATCTGCTAGTACATGGAGCAGGGCTCAGGACTGCCTTTGGAACAGTGGCTATCTGGAAACTGCAGACCAACTTCAGAAGTGTCTGTGTTTGTGGCGAGTTTGCAGACAAAGCAGAGCAAGTCCTGGGAGAGTAAGGTCTTAGCTTCTAGACCTCACGCTCCCAGGATGTTCCAGGGCCAGGACTCAGGAGGTGTTTCCAGGGCTGTGATACCTACAGAGATGTGGGTTGATATTAGCCAGGAAGCGCTGTTAGTAAACATTCTATCTCTTTTTAAAATGCTTAGCAAGTCTCTATGTGCAGCCCTCCACAGAGGCATTAGATCATCTAATGAGACAGACACGTAGATGTTCTCCACCTTCAGAAAAAGTAGATTTAGCACTGAGATGAATGGTCACTCTATCATAGGCTATATTTACACTGTATTTTAAAGGCTTACTCCCAAACTTAAAGGTAATAATAACAATTGTAGGTATTTGGTACTACTAATTCAAAATACATAGTATTTTTCAAGTGCTAACAATTAGATCATTCTCGCCCTGATGTGAGATTTATTTCACTTAGACCAGGGTTTTAATCAGCACATCCATACATAGATGGTCTGTGTAATTATGTTCTTAAATGGCCCTTGTGTTTATTTCTAACCCAGCTAACGCCAACCTCGACTGGATTCAAGAGGTTTGAGGCAGTGGTGCGCAGAGGACATTCTGGCTTGCTCATGTCGTGATCTGGAACTCTGTCTCCTATGGCCGCGCGTCCTGACTGTAGGTGTCGGCCCTTGGGAAGGAGTTTCTCAGACTCCACAGACACTGAGTCTTGCTGGATGACCCAAAGGCGGGTCTCTCCAACAGGGCCAGCACACAGAGGCTCCTTTCCTGTTCTGCTGGTTTCCCTACTCTGCCTGAAAACCAGCCATTTATTTTAACAGGGAACCTGGAGCCCCTCACCTGCAGTCCCTTCCCTGTGGCACCCTGGCCTCTCCACAGGGACCCTAGGACCTCCCCAGTTGGCCTCACCTCACAGGTATATGAAGAGCCATCTGGTCAACCCTGCTAAAGCAGACTCCAACTTCCTGGCCTCCAAATTAAAGAATTTCCAGTTCTTAAAAACATGAGCTCATTTATTTTCCAGTGATTTAGTGACCCTGTTGCTTTCTTGGGAGCTCCCCTCCCCCCAGTTTTAAGCACATTTGGAAAACACCATTCCTCTTTTAATCCAGTCTGCCTTCATGACAGGCAACAGCAAAAGGCATCAGAGCTGCTGCACCCCGGGCAGCGCCCCTGTCACTGTCCAGCCCCCACAGGGACACTCAGAGGGCAGGGCAAAGTCCTTCCCAAAAGCAAGTGATGGACGTTAATGGCAAAAGCCAACAGTCCCTCTTCTAGCTGCAATATTTCCTCAGAGGCTGCTCCCGCCTGGGACTGGAGCCTGGAATCACGGAAATCGCAGCCAATCGCACAAGATGCTGTTGAGTGCACGGGGACATTTTTAATGTCACCCTTTCTTTCATCTTTTTAAAGTGTGTGAAATACACTCATGCCAGCAAAAGTAGAAAATACAAAAGAGAAAGCTCGCCCTGCTCCGGCGTCCATATCGGTGGCTGTGTGCCTTGACTCTGGGGTCACTTACTGCAGTGGGATGGGCCTGTGTGTACTGAGCAGCACGGCTCGTGGTTATTTAATAATCAGCCGTGCACACTTGTCCATCCTACAAATTTTCATCATCATTCTAAATGTCTGAACACAGTACTGTGGGGAAAACATAATTTATTTAACTCGCCTTTATGACTTATGTTTGGGTTATTCCTGATTTTTCAATATTATAAGTAATGTGATGACAAACACCCTTAATCTTTTTATATGTATCTGTTATTTCCTTAGGATAAATTATTAAAAATAGGATTGTCAGGTCACAATGCAGGGACATTTATAATGCTTTTAATAAGCATTGCATATCATTCTTCAGAGAAAAAATTGATTGTGAATGTACATCCAGGCCGTTAGTGTTTGAAAATATCCACTCAAATCCATAAGATTTTGAAATTTTATTTTACCCAGTTATAATGTCAAGAATACTTGGAGCATTAATTCAGGGCATGACTTTTTGTTGAACATATATGTTCAATTTCCCATACTGCCAAGGAAATTTCAGTCATTTGTGATTTCAATTCTGATCAGTTGTATAGTTACACTCTATCAGAAGCAGTATCATCTAAAAAATGCAGTCATGCGTGCATAAGATGAGCTGACCTCTCCTCCTTGCCCTTTTGTAATCTATTACACAGGGTTTTTGTAGTTTATTAAATGTGCCAATCCATCTCTAAGGTTCCTTTGATACCCACTGCACTGTCTAAAAATGCTTGCAAAAGAGTTAAATGATATCAACTGGCTATGAAATTAGGTTAAACAGCAAAAGTAGGCCATAAAATTCTACTGGGAGCCTTATCTTCCCAGTGGAAATCTTGCATGGATTGGCCAACAAACCAGTGGATGGAGCTGTCCATGTCCTCCAGAATGAGCCAAGGCCTCTGCCCCGGAAGGGGCCAAGCTGCCCTTCATACTGGGACCAGCTGGGCAGACACCTAGGGGCCTCAGAGGTCCCCCTGGAGCAAGCGGGCACAGTGCTGCCTCCGCCAGCTGCAGTGGGGAAGAGGGCAGGTGGCACGGGACCCAGGGAGGGACTCTCATTTTTATCCTATACCTCAGTGTTGTTGAGAAAATCATATTTATAATTATATTTAAACAGAATGTACGTGCGTGTATAGAAAGACATGCATATACTTCGTTATGTGTCTGTGTGTATCTGTTTTTGCATAAGAGCTGAAAGCAAACATGAAAATATTAACCAAGGTTCTTTCTTGGGAGTGAGATAATGGATATAATTTTCCTGTTTTAGAATTGTCTATGACCCCCAGTTTTAATAGGCTGTTACTTCTGTGACAGAAAGTATATATGGCCATCTTTTAAAGTACACATGTGCACACACGTGCATATGCACACACGCACACTCTTTTTTGTTACTGGCCTTTTGGAGAATGAAACGGCAGGTGGGTCTGGTTAGGGAAGTGACTGTGGTTACACCCGTCCCTCCCACCTGACAGGGCTGTACCCTTCCCACTCGGAAGCATACACCACCTGCTGGCTGGACACCCTGCATGAGGGGCAGGCAGAGGTGCTGCTTCTTGTCACTGGACAGTGGCTCTGCCCCAGTGTTTGGTCTCCTCTGAAAGCAGGCTCTGCTTGGCTACTCGCTGGCTTGTTCCCAGGCTGTGTTCTAGGCACTAGGATGCTGCAGTGATGGCCGGCACAGACCTCTGCCCTGGGGGACCAAGCTGTCTCCTCACCTGCAAGGTCCCCACAGCAGACAGTGCAGCTGGACAAGCACAAAGAGGCTGAGGAACAGCAGCGAAGCTCCAAGGATGTGTAGTCTTCAGAAAGACAGTTTTCCAAATCATCCTCTTATGAACGTATAGAGAGAGTCGAGGAGGAAACTTCAGATTCATGGGTGGCCCCAGACGGAGAGGGTGCGGCCTCCTGAGAGTGAGTGAGGCCCTCGGAGCTCAGCCCAAGCGGAAAGAGGTACAGGTAGGTGGGAAGGAGCATGGGGGGCATCTGGTGAGCTCTGCGGTAGGCTTGCGGGCTGCGTCCACGTTGCCTGCACACAGGTGCCGGGGCAGGGGCCTACTGAGTGGCCAGGTACCTGGAGCATCTTCCCTCCTGACCAGGGCTGGGTCAGCGCGCGGCGTGGAATTGCCCCAGCCCGGCTCACAAAGCACTTTGGAGGCTCACAGCCCCTCTCCACATCTATGCAGGGAGAGGCAGCAGCAGCCCAGGTTTCAGGCCTCAGGTTACAGATATAGCTGGTGGACCTGGGGCACCCTCAGCCTTCGCAGCAAGTGTCTAAGTATTGGTTCTATCATCTCACCGGGGTCCCAGCAACCATCCCTCCTGCCACCCAGGACTGAGCAAACAGGAGCATCTGTGCTCTCCTCCCTGGGGAATGGGTTTTCCTCAATCGCATATCCTGCAAACATCCTCTCAACACGCGAACACGCAAACATAACAACACAAAATGAGGCAGCACCTCTGCGTGCCCTGTGTGAGGAGGAGGAGGGCAGCACAGATCCCCCAAAGGCTACCACCGAAGAACCCCCGGGTGATTCCTGGCCCACGTTTCATAGAGTGGCTTCTGCATTTTAGGGTTATGGAGGTAAATCCACAAGACTCTTCCAAAGCAGCTTATTCATGCTGTCCTTAACCTACTAGCTCCATGCCCTTTTGCTCACTTATCAAAAGCCATTCCGAAGGATCTCCGATAAGACAGAGAAGTAGTTTTCCAATTTCCTAGGTTAGAAGAATGCAGGGCGGAGGATTTTGTGGCTTACTCCACGTTGCTGTCAAGGAAAACAAAAATACTATTGTGGAAAGGGCGCAGGACCCAAGGCTGTACCCCCAGCACTGGGTGTGAACATTGACATCCCACATTTCACTGAAGCAGCGTCAGTCAACATGAAGATATTTGCAGAACCCTTAATAATGTAAATATAATGCTCACCTCGTAACAGAACGCGGCACTACACAGGATTTGCAGTAGGCCAAAATCAATAGGTTAGATCCATGTCAGTGAAAAGATCTAATCCTCTAAAAGATGCCCCCATATGCCCACCAGGGCTTCGCAAGGGTTCCTGGTGGTGCGAGTGCCTTGGGGGTGACCTGGGGGGACCCCCTCAACAGAGGAGTCAGCAAAGCACCCTTCTCTGCAGCCACTGGCTCAGGGTCCCTTCACTGGAGGACAGCCCCTTCACAGGAGGCTGCCACAAGACCGAATTTCCCAGTAACTCAGAACCTCCAGGCTGAGCTAACTCAGAAACTCCCAGCTGAGCTTCTCCTCCCTGAGCCTGCACCGCCTTCCCATCCCCCTTGCAGAGAAGGTCCCAGTGAGCTCACTGCTCCAGGCTGTCTCTTCTGAGCTCACTGTGGCCCAGGTACCTCAGAGACACTTCCGGCCTCTTGAAGGGCTGTCCTAACTTAGGGAGAGAGGGACCTGCGGAGCTACTGTGAGTTCACGTTTTTGTTATTACAATGAAATACTTGAGATTGAGTACCTATAATGAAAAAGATTTATTTTCCTCAAAACTGGGGAGGCTGAAGGCCCAAGCGGCAAAGCACTGGCTCGGCGGAGCCCCCTCCTGCCCATGCCGCACAGCACACCTGGGTGGGACAGGGAGAGGTCAGTGGTGCAGCTGGACAGGAAGTCAGCAAAGGGGCGGGGCCTCTTGGGACCACCCCTTAGACTCCACCTCTTAAAGGTGCCACCACCTCTCAGCAGCACCACACTGTGACCAGAGCGGGGGTCCTGATGGGCAGGGCTGAGGTGAGTGAGTTGTCTCTGCTCTAGGGCACTGCAAGTCTATCTCTGCCCGCCCTGCCCAGGACAAGAGGGAACAAGCTAGGGAGGACCTGAGGAAGGATGCAGGTGATGAAAAGGGGACCACACAATTTAGAGGGCATCCATAGAGTTCCCTGCATGTCTGGGGCACTCAAAGAGTGGCAGTGCACAGCCAGGGACACACCAGGCCTCAAACTAAGTGTCCTGAAGCACACATGCTGCCCAGCTCAGGCCAGAAGCCTGCACGGCATATTGAGCCACGTGAGGGCTGCACACTCTGTCCCTTCTTCAGCAATGGAAAGGAGTCCTGAGCACTGCTGTCCACGGGCTGTGGTACTGCAGTCACAGGGCACTGCCCCGCACTGGAGCACCTGCAGCCTTGGGGCGGGCAGGACATTGGCGTGTAGAGTGAGCGTGGTACCCATTCAGCCAGTGGTAGGGGAAGGTGATTTCTGAGCCTGTCTTGGTCCCCTTGGATTTTGTGCCTTGACATGCTGAGTTACTGTGGTGGGGGTGGGCAGCCAGTAGAGGCTGTGAGCCCTCTGGGAAGCGGAAATAGCAGCGTCTACATTCCGCAGCGACTCTGTGGATCCCACCAGGCCGAGAGGTTGGGGTCCTGTCTGCAGCACCTGCACAGACACGCTGTCCGGTTTCAAAGAAGGATGCAGGGAGGAACATCCAAGTCTCCAGCACTGACCCCAGTGAGCCTGCACTCACGGCACCTGCTGCCTGCCTCGGGTCCCGCACCGGGGATTCCAGGACAAAGCCCTCAGGAGTCCACAGCCTGGTTCATGCGCTCATTGGGCTGAAGCTTTTCAGAGGAACAGAGGCACCTGACAAGTCCGGAGCCCCACCCTGGAAAGACAGTAAGAAACACTGAGGAGAGAGGGGATGTAAGGAAGCCAGGGGGAGCCAGCCCCGCGCAACAAGAGACGGGAGACCCAGCAGCAAATGAGCACCATTTCCAACTCATCCATTCACTCCTTCATCCATTCACAGCTCAGGGCAGAGTGTCATTAGGACGACCCGTGCCTACCCTGGGAGCCAATCTGCAGGTGGCCCCAGGAGAACCTGGGCGAAGGGGTCAATCTGTTTGGAGTCAGTAAGATGAAGAGCGTGGACTCAGAATTTCCCCTTGAAACCTCTCGGAGTGCAGACACACCTCTGAAAGATCTTGTACACAGGGATGTTGAGAACCGCTGTCCAGGAGGGCGGCAGGTGCCGTCTGCAGGTGTCACTGTGTGGCCATCTGCTTTAGGGCAGAGTGGGTGGGGAATAATTCTGGAATGTTCAGCCAGGTGCAGCCTCCGGAAGAAGCTGCTCCCCTTTTCCTCCTTGCCTTCTCACCCGCCACCTCCTCTAAGCCTGCCCCCGTTCAGCACCTGCTACTCCCCAAAACCCAGGGCAATGGACAGGGCCATCCGGGAACACTTGCAAACTTTACCGTTGTACCCCAAGCCCCACAAAAATGAAAATTGGGTAATAAAACCTCCAGTGGCATCTTCCTGTTTAAGGATCTGACTTAGGGCAACACTTTTCGGTCCTGTGCTTCAGGGAGTTCAAGACCCATTAGGCATTCAGGGTGCTGCCCATTATGCTCTGCGAGGGGGGAGGTGCCAAGGAGGGAGCCGGGCACCGGGGGCCCCGTACACCTGCCCGCACAAGGCCGGAGGCCACGCGTAAAGAGGAGCAGGACGGCTATGTGCAGCGGCATGCCCCCTGGCGGAGACACCGCCCCAGTGCCACGTGGCCCCGGAGCACTGCTGTCATGGGGCCTGGCTCCAGGGACCCTGTGCCGCCGCTGCTCAGTGCTTCAAATAGACTGTTTCCCGAGGACCCGGGACATACACACTTCCTCTCTGCACTTGTGTCTCGTTCAGTAGCTATTCAGGTGTTGGCCGCATCCCACAGCCGAAATCCGGGGACAGGCTAAGGCCCTAGACCAGACTCACAGAGCTAGCTGCCAGTAGCAGAGTAGGTCCTGGGACACATGTCTACACCAGAGCCCTGTGCCCCTGCAGCAGCGCCTGTCCCGCCCCCATGAGCCCATGGACCTCGGACCCTTCCCCCCTCCTGCTCCCACATCTCTCCTTCTGTCGGCTCCTTACCCTATCTCTGTCTGCAGGAATGGGCCAAGGGCTGTGACCTGTCACAGCCAATGAAAACTCAAAGGGCAAGCAAGCTAGGCATGGCAGCACATGAATCCCAGCATTCTGGGAGGCTGAGCTGGAGGATCACAAATTTGAGCCTAGTCTGGGCAACTGAGCAACTTAGCAAGATCCCATCTCAAAACTTAAAAAAGAAAAGATCACGACGACCCAGTGCTGACACTGTGCGGGAAGGCACTGTGCACACCAAGGAGCTCCGTCCTTCAATCTCAGGAAATAATCTTATCAGAAACCGTATTTTTCTGAAGAGGAAATTGAGCTTCAAAAGGGGCAAGTGATAGTCTAAGGTCATCCCAAGGTGGAAAACTTGCTGGGCTGGGGTTTGGACTCCAGCTCCCAAGAGAACCCGGTCTCCTGCACCACGCTCCCCTGGGAGGTGACCCGGAAACTTCCTCTCTGCACCGGCTGCAGCGCAGCCACCCCGCCAAGGCAGAGGCCACAGCCTGCTCGTTTCCGTCACGCCAGTCGCCTGGGGCTCAGCTCTGCTGCCCTCCAGCTAGAGCGGCAAAGCCCGAAGGGCAACTGTTCTGTCCTTATTAAACAAACAGCATTTAATAACTATAATTAATGCTCTGTGCCACTCACGTAAATCAGACATATTAGACAGACTGCAGCGGACGGCAGCCATGAAGTCCCTGGGAACCTCAGTAACTGATTTGTAGTTTGTTCCTCCTTTCGCTCTCCACGCGTGGTCTCTTCGGTGTCCGCCCGTGAGTTACAAACAGGTTTGACTGCTGGAACGCACACCTGTGTTTGAAGCAAAGGAGGGACAGATGCTGGGAGTCCAGGCAGAGGAATGCAGGACCCAACAGGACCGGCCCACACGCCGCCCCCAGCATGCCACCCGCAGTCCGGGCTCTGGACTGGCCTTGGCTCAGCCCGACGTTCACAGAGCAGATTTAGCTCTCCCAGGAGGCCGTGTCTTTGGGGGTGCTGCTGTGTGGATGAGGCTTGTCTGCATGTTAGAAGCTTGGTCCCCAACATGGTGGTGCCTAGGTGCTGGCGCCTGTCCAAGGTGAGGCCTCCAGGGATGTCGCTGGGTCGTGGAGGGCCCTGACCTCAAGTGATTCTCTTGGGACCCCAGGTCATTCCCAGCAGAGGAGCTGTTAGGGCCCCAATGCACGCTCTGTCTCCCTGTCTCACACAGGACCTCTGCCTCTCACAAGCGCCTGCCAGAAGCCATCCGCCAGGATGTGTAGCGGCCAAGAGGGCCACTGTGCTTTCGGGCTTCCAGTCTTCCCCCTCAGATCTGTGAGCTAGATGAACCTTTCTTCTTTATAAGTCACTTGACCTCGGGTATTCCACTATATAACAAAACACAGAGGACCACAGGAGGCACTGAGGGGTGTCCGCCTTACATCCATCCTTCCTGAGCTGACTTAACTGGCTTGCTGCCGCGCTGCGGCAATGCGAGGTGGAGCCCTTGTAGGAACCTGGGACCTCTCGCTGGTGTCATCGCAACTTGCTGGCAACTGAAAGTACTTCAGAGTAAAAGCTTCTTTGTAAAGGATTCGTTTGCCAGGGCTGGAGCTGGGCACAGATACTCCAATAGCAGAGGTCACCTTGCAGGACCTTGTGTACCAGGACCTGCCCCGTGACACGGGGATGAGCTGGTGACCTCTGTGGCATGTCCTCTGCGGCGCTGGGAAGGCCCTGGGGTGGGGTTCCGGCTGTGAGCCACCTGGGTGAGATGTGGGCAGCACACTGCCCAGGGTGCTCCTGTGGGGAGCACCAGGGCTCTGCACACAGAAGCCTGGGTGGCCACCGGGGCCCGCTGAGCGGCAGCTGAGGGCCTCCGCATCTCTGAATGGTCTCGTGCCTTCAGTCAAACAGCACACCACCCACCTGCTTCACACCCCGCTGCCCGCTCAGGGCCCGTCCCATCCAGGGCGCTTGTCACCTGGTTTCTGACCACAGGCTTGGTGCAGATTCCTGTGAACACAGCTGTGAAACAGCCCACTAGGGAATTCAGAGAGGAACCACTGAGTCTTGCATTGTCCTTGGAAGAGTCACTTTCCAGCAGGGGCAGCCTTCGTCCCCTGGGCTGTGGTAGTCTGTGTCATCCCCCCAGCCACCTGGATGCTGATCTATTCAAAATCAGGCTCCAGCAGAGGGAGGGAGCCTCCGACCTGCATTGTGCCCTACTGGGCACCGGACTTCCGTGGCATGAGCAGGGGATGCTGGGTCTCCAAACCTCCACCACTTGGGGATTAACCTTCTGGGTCAGATCTGCCCAGCCGTATTCTTGGGATCTGTTGCTGTCGGCCTGAAAAGCAAGCCATAGGCAGGCAGTGGGGCAGAGCGTCCTGGGCTCACCAGGAGGCTGGGCGGCTCCAAACTGCACCATTTACCTGAAGGTGGCATCTGGCCTTGGCCTGTGATTCTCCTGGAAACCTGGTGCAAGGTCACCCCCAGGGGCTGGGGAAATCTCGGCCCCTTTGGGAATCTGCCTCATCTCTGAGTCAGGGCCAGAAGCAGGCTGGGGGGCCCCTGAGTCTTGCTCTGGTCAAGCTCAGCCTCAGCTGTCTCTGTGCAGGCTCTGCCAGCTGTGTCCAGGACCCGCACTCTCCTTCCCAGCCCCTACAGGCACCCCGGGATCCCAGCCCCTCTCCACTGCCTGGGGAGGCTTCGAGGAGCACAGAAAGGCCAGCAAGGCCCCTCCCGGGGCTGTGGAGCACTTGGGTCTAAGATAAAAGTGACACTCAGCAGGTGGGAGGAGGCTGGGGAGATCCTGGGGTGGTGGGGCACAGGGCACTCGCTGGACACCAGGCACACCGGGAAAAGGGCCTTCATTCTCAGGCCCAGCTCTGCTTTCAGACTACCACAGAGAGAAAATGTCAGTGTTCAACTGATAGGTTTTTAATGCCTCTGTTCTCACTTCCAACAGCAACGGATACCTCGGGCACTGACCCTCAGCCAGTAGCTAAGAATAGCAACCTTAACTATGACAGCCACTTGTGCTCTGATATCCTTCCCTTCCCAGATGCTGTCCCAAGCCCCTCGGGGGCTAAACCAGTCAATTCCCTCGGCCCTGTGGAGCAGGTTCTTTCTGTACCTCCACAAATGTGAAAGTGAGGCAGGAGAGGTGAAGGAGCTTATGCAAGGTCATGCAATGGAAAAGCGTCAGAGCAGAATCTCAGCCAGGCTGTGTGTCCCCAGGTTGCTGTCCGTGACTGTCACACTACCCTGCCCTGAGCGATGTCCTGCCAGGATGTAGGACTGTTCCTTACTCTCTTACAGAGGCCTCATTTTCCATGGCAAGTGATACGACCCTGGTTTCCCAACTAAGAGTGTGGTGGACTGGTGTGTGTGTCTGTACGTGTGCATGTCTGTGCTCCTGTGTGTACGGGTGTATAGACAGTGACAACATGCATCAAGTCTCTTAAAATGCAGACAGCGTGGGGCACACTGCAACGGCAAAGTGGGGTGCATGGTGGGAGGAAGCGTGGACGTGTTTGTGGCTGGGCCCCCTCTGAAAGCCTCCCCGGTGCCTTGGTCCTGTTGCCCTTGGCGGGGGAACCACAGCAAAAGCACAAATGCTGCACTTTGCTAGGCCAACCAACTTCGTGTGAGTCTCCATGGTCACTGGCTGGCTGGAGAATAAGAAGCCAGCTTATCCCAAAGTCAGCCAGGGACCATCTACGAGGCTGCCATGGCTGCCCAGGGCTCCTGTCCCGTGTAGAGGACTGGGCCAGAGGAGTGTCCACACGCCTTGGTAAGGCCCTACCAGCCCACCGGCAGCCCCTCTGTGGCCCCTCTGGGGATGCTGTAAATTGCATGTTCAGAAGCCATGGAAGGACCGCGTCTGAGGCAGCACCCGGAAACTTCTGGGGCTCTCAGTTGGCCTCCTAGAGTGACCCAAAATGACTTCCACCTGCAGGTGATTGCAAGTGCCCAGCTCGTTAGGAGGCCGTTATCGTCAGCATTCTGGGCACAGATCACGGCTTGGCCATGCGGGACCCAGGCGGATGGGGGCAGCGCTCAGGCACTGGGGACAGAAGCAGGGGTGAAAGGCAAGCAAAGGGCCAAAACCAAGCCCGCCTAGACCAGAACAGGGGAGCCCATCAGTGCCCGGAGCCTGCTGAGCAAGGGCAAGCAGCGGCCTTGAGCCAGATGCGCAGGAACCACCAGTCTGGGCTGGTCCGGATGTCATTCCAGGCAAGCGGGGAGGTCGCCGACACCAGGTGACCGGGTGTTCTGAGAAACATCCCGACTGCGTGAGCGGGAGTGGGCACAGGAGACCAGTGAGACAACCATGCCGTCTTCCAGGCGAGAGCTGGTGGCTCAGAAAGCTGGCGTGCTGGAGGTGGCCAGACAATAAAGGCCATGCCAAGCCGGACAAGCAGGACGCGCTGACAGGTGTGGGGGGCTGGGGGAGTTGTGCCATCCTCTGATCGCTGAATAAACAAATCATCCCACCCGGGGCCTCTCCTCCCTCCAGACCACCCTGGCATCCCAGACACCGCCTGCCCCGGCCCCAGCATTCTGTGCCCAGTGCCACTCAGAGCAAGGCTGTCCTGTCTGTCCTCAGTGCTGTCCTCTGCCAGCCCAGCGGTTCAGTCAGAGGCCCCTCTGCACATGTGGTCCCTCCGTAGACACACACTGTGAAACCTGGTCCTAGAGATTTCTGGAGAAGGCGTGAGGGGGTGGGCATGGGTGACAACATGCATCAAGTTGTCATGCATGGGGGCCTCTGGGGCTGTCCTGGGCACACTGCCCAGCAGAGAGGCGGCCATACCCTCATCTCTCTGCTCCCCATTGAGCTGTGGTCACTCTTGCCCATTGATATCCAGCAGGTGCTTGAGTCACCAATTGCCCTTGGTTGTTTATTCCTTTTTGTTGAGTCAAAAGCAGAGTGACAGGTCCAAGGGCCCCCAAGGATGGGGACAGGGAGAAACAGAAGCCACAGCTGGGCACAGAGAGAGGTGTGGTCAAACAGTGCTGGCTGAATATCACTGGCCCTTGGGGTGCAACCCTTCGAGGGTTCCTTAAAAACGGAGCCTGCGGCAGTAGCAGTGGTTGTGGTAGAAGCCGGTGACTGAGAGCTGAACTGGAAGCTTAAGCTTATCCAGGGCCTCCGGAGCAGGTTTACATCTCACCTAGTCCTGCAAATGCATTCATGCGGGGGTGGACTCTGACCTTGCTGCCCCTCGGGGTTCTCCGAGGGAGACTGCAGGCCAGCTGCCCGGAGCCCCACCTCGGCCCATCCCTTCATTCCCAGGGTCTGCCTGCTGGGGAAGCAGCACCCCCGGGACACTCAGCGTCTCTGTTGTCATGTTGCGCGTTGGCCTCTACAATTAAGAATTATCATTTTAATGCCTATTTGGAAGAGGAAAGCAGCATGAATCCAATGAAGTTTCTTGACATTAACAAGAATCATCATATCTGAGCACAAAGGCTGGCAGGAAATAAGCTGGGCAATTGAAATTATTTCCAGCAGCCTGATAGTAAATAAATGTCTCTCTCAGCTGAGAGACGGCAGGAGGACATCAGGAAGATGTCCTACACTAGGCAGAAGTGGTGGGGCGTAGAGACAGCCCCAAGGCCAGGCCAAGGGCCCCTGTGTCCTTGGGCCAGTGAGCATTTCCAGAGCGCACTGTAAACTAGGCAAGAACTTCCTGGCCAAGGACAAGAAAACCAGCCCAGACTTCGACTGTGGTCTGAGAGGGAGCCTGTCATGGAGTCAGGAGTTCCGTCAGAGACTAGCTTGGGAATCTGTGCCTCCCTTTCCCCAGCTCTGCCACCTACCTCCTCGAAGACAGGGTCCCAGTGGGAGCTGTGCAGGGGTGATAAACGCCCCCATAAAGCCTGGCTCCAAGCTAGCGCAGAAGGCCGAAGACCAGAGAGTCGTGCTGCACGGTAACGACGGGGGTGAGGCGCTCCCCGGAGCGCTCAAGTTTATTCATTTTTGATGAGGCGCGCGCGCGCGCGGCCAAGGGCAGCCGGGCCGTCTGACGATGCACCAGGGTCACATAACCGAAGATTTGTCTCTGACCTTTGCGCATCTGCAGAGTTTACAGAGTCCTCCCTCCTCTGTGCCTCAGGACTCCGCCAAGCAAGGCTGGCTGATGCAGGGCCGAGAGAAGGAGCAGTGCCAGGCAGTGGGGAGCCTCGTGTGTTGGAAGGGAGGTTTGCTGGAGGGCCCGTCTGTGTAATCAGGGCAGGGCCCGAGCCGGGAGCCTGAGAGCCACCCTGACCAGCCCCCAAGCCCCAGCCGGCCGAGACGGACACTGGGACGTAGGAACCACTGCTTTCCAAAACCACACAGACCAAAGTCTGTGAGCACTGTCTCAGGACACCCTCTGGCCAGACAAGGTCATTGCCACTCCCCTCCCAGGGACACCATTCCTCAAGGCCCTCCCAAGAAAGTGGCACAGTTGTCACCGTGCATGACTTGCAGCCAGAGCATTGGCTCCCAGCGGTACCTGCACAAAGCTGGGAGACAGTGGGAAGGGTGTCCCATGGGAACCCCTACCCAGGGAGGCCCCAAGCAGGAGCAGGGCTCTCGGGTGAAAGCATGGCTGCCCCAGGCCCAGCCCCAGGAACAACGTTCTCTGCATCAAAGGTAACGAGTGACCAGGGGTGCACCGTGGCCACCCTCCCTCCACGTGGAGGGGCATTTTGGAGGGGAGAGGACAGGGCTCCCTCAAAGACGTGTGACTGGAGACCTGGAGAACTGACAGGAGCCAGCTGCAGGGTGGACTTCCAGGCTGGTGTCCCACACCAAACACATCGCCCATGCAAAGGCCCGGCACGGGACAAAGCTTGGTGTGTTTGGCACAGGTGGGCTGGTGACCAGGGTGAGAGGAGGGCCCAGGGGAGTCAGAGCTGAGCTGGAGCAGTGGACAGCCCAGGCACAGGGGACACCGGAGGCCACACTGGAACTTCAGGGTTACTCTAAGACAGGCAAGGAGCCGCGGACGCTCTTAATAGAACAGAACGTGGATTTGATTGGAACTGGGGTAGCCTGTGCGGCAGCTCCAATTCCAAGCCCAGAGGAATTGAAGAGAGATAGGAAAACTGAGAAAGATGCCTCGGCTCCCTGTCAGAAAGCTATTCCGTGCATAATGCTCCTGGAGAGAAGCTCTTACCTGAAATTTGAATCTACCGCTGAGCCAAAGTGATCGTTTTTCCTTTAAGTGTTCTTCCTCTTGCACGGCAGCAGAGTGTCCTCCCTCTCTCTCTTCCCCCCTCTCAAGCTCAAAAGGCTTTAATGAAAATAGCTTCTGGCAGCTGTGTTTATGAGAGACTGATGTGGGGTGGGATGTGACATTTCAGGATAAATAAAATGAGCAAATCTATGCAGGACAGCTCCAGGAGCAAGGCAGTCACACACCGGCCAGCCTGAGCTACGAGGGCAGGGATGAGCCGGACCATGGACACCCGGATGGTCTGGGTTGGCGACGCAGCCCTGCCCAGGCCCCGACCAGCATGAGCCAACCTAAGGATAAGGAACGTGGGCCCCTGAAGGCAGTGCTGGCAGAGAGGCAGGTGCCGGCAGGGTTGTCCTGGCACAGGTAATAAAATATAGCTCAAAGTAGCCTAACTGAGTGGCTTTCAAGGCAGCAACTAGAGAAATGCAAATCTCAGGAACAGCCAGAGCCGGTGCTTGGAGGACACCGGCAGAAAGCTGTCACTGCTTTTCTCTGAGTTGATTTTGCTTGAGCAGGTCCCCACCCACATGCTGGTCCCCAGAAGCTCCTGGCCTCTTGTAATTCAACCTCCCTAGCATAACAAGAAAGACCTTTTCCTTCCCCCATAGTTCCAGGAATTATTGAGAGTGATTCACCCCAGCCCCACTCCATGTCATCAGGGATCAAGGGAAGAGTGAGAAACCGTGAGGGAGTTGGGGGGGTGGGCTGGTTCCGTCTGTTGGTGTGGGAAAGAATGTGGACAGGGGACTCAGGTCTTCAGGAGAAAGGCCACAAACAGGCTTGGCTGCATCTCAGCTCCACAGCCCTCTCCACCGGAGGAAGGGCTTCCAGGAAGTGACACCGAGAACAATGGACTTAGAAATCCTGTGAGTGTCCAGAGTTAAGCATTAGTGAATAACAGATGCATATCAAACCCTGTCACTGTCAGCATCCAAGTGCATGGGAAGGGATGGATGGACGGGTGCATGGATGGATGCATGGATGGATGCATGGATGGGTGATGCATGGATGGATGCATGGATGGGTGATGCATGGATGGATGCATGGATGGATGCATGGATGGGTGATGCATGGATGGATGCATGGATGGGTGATGCATGGATGGATGCATGGATGGATGCATGGATGGGTGATGCATGGATGGATGCATGGATGGATGGTGTAAGAAGACAGGGATAGTAAAAAAGAGTGGATAGATGGGTGATGCACGGGTAGATGGATGGATAGGTGGGTAGATGGATGATGTATCGATGGATAAAGATGTAAGAAGGGAAGGATAGTAGGAAAGTGGATAGAGAGGTGATGGATGGATGTGTGGATGGATGATAGCTTGTAGCTGGTTACCTGCATGGGTAGATGGATGAACAGTGAATCCACAGCTAGATGGAATATCCCTCCTATGGTTTACCCATGCCCCACACATGGTAGAAATGTGTACTATTACCAGATGAATTAAGCAAAGCCCATTCCGTGAAGGAGCCCTTCACAAGGTCAGACACGCAGACCCTGATTATATATTGCTTGAGGGCATGGAGTGCCAGAACTCTGGGGAAACTGAGTCAAGGTGGAATGAGTGAAGGGAGAGACATCCTTATGCATGGCAGCCCTGGAACCATGCAGAGTGGCAGGGTCTGAGCTGGTGGGCTCTGGGGTGGACGGCAAAGCCACCTGTAGTGTGGGTGGCTGGCAGCCACCGTGAATAACTAGCAAGGAACAGAAAACTGGTTGAAAGGACCCAAGAAGATTGGGAGGCACCCCTGAGAACCTAGTGGGTGATTCTGCCCCTCAACCCTGTCCCGCCAGGCCGGGCCGTCTCCCATCATGCACCGCATGCGTGCTGGGTGGAGTTGAGAAGGAAATCCAGGAAGCGCGGGAGGGGGGTATGCAGGTAAGGGGGCCAAGGAATGAGCGTGTGGTCCTCCTTGCTCCTGGGAGAGGAGGGGCAACTCTGGGAAAGTCCCAGGGCTCAAGGGCAGGCAGAGACGAGACTAGGGAGAGACGACAGCCTGAGAAGGGGTTGGGGGACCAGAGTGTGTGTCTGAGTGCTTGAACCTGAACTGCAGGTCACATGCTTTGTCCCAGGCAAGGAGCTTCCTGGCTGGGGCATCTGCCGAGAACTAGAAAGGACCAAGATGGGCCTCGGCACTGTCCCCCGACACTTACAGTTTGAGAAGGCAGGTATGTGGGCAGATGCCAGGCCCCAGGGTGCCCACGTCCTCTTCCCAGAAATCTCTGAATGTGCAGCCTCGCCTGACAGCAGTGACTCTGAAGTACAGTCAGAGATCTTGAGATGAAGACGTTGTCCTGGATTACTCGAGCGGGTACTGCATCAGTCACAAGTGCCTTGTGAGGAAAGGAGGTAGCAGGAGCGCACAAGTCAGAAAAGAGAAGGGGGAGCACGAGAGAGGGAGAGAGGCAGAGGGTGGAGGGAGAGAGGAGCGGGTGCTGGAAGGTGCTGGCCTTGACCACGGGGGGCCAACCAGGAGCTGCAGAAGCCAGGCACCCCTGACACACCTCAATTTCAGCCCAGGGAGACACGTGCCGACATCCGACCTCAGAGAGGAAGATGCTCAGCCGGTCCTTCCAGCCCGCGGGTTGGTGGCCATCTGTGAGGGCAGCCGGAGGAGCCTCGGGAGGCTTCAGGGCCCCTCTGCACAGCTGCAGCTCCAGCTGAATGCTGAGACGCGGGTGACAGCGCTGCACCGGCATCCCTGCTTTGAGCCATCTCTCACCGTCTCCTTCCAAAAACCAAACGGCGAAGGGCGACGTGTAGAGATCCTCACCGCTGTCACGCAACTGTGAGATTCCGCGCACGCTCGGGCCTTTGCCTCGTGTACCTGGCAAGAAAAGAGACCATTAAGGAGCCCAGTAATTTTCACCTCAAATGAAATGTCAGATCTGATATTCCGCGTGAGCATCTACATCTTTGTTAGGGTCTCATTAGCTGGAGAGCACATGGCTCAGGCCCACAGGACCCTGCGCGCCGGTGCTCGCCTGTGCTTCCCAGCCACCCAGCCGTGCACAGGCTGGGGAGGGCCGGCCGGGCGGGCGCCGGGGTCATTAGTTTGATTCCGCATGTCTCAGGTTCATGATGCATCCAGGAGACGTCGTGAGATAAATTCAAAATGGGTTATGGAGATGCCCACAGAGCAAATGACACACTCAAATTACCCTGCTGCTAAGGGGAAAATAAAACTCACATCTCTCTTCCAGATAATATGACAAAATGAGACAGAGGTTGGCAGAAACGTCCTTCAGCAAATTAAGGTCCGTGCCTTTGGTGTCACATGAAAGGGGCACCTGTTAGAAGATTACATTTTTCAAACTTAACTTCTATCTTAATAGAAACAAATGGAGACCCTCAAATGCGCAAAGAACCTGAGCTGGGGATGGCTTTTCATGACCCTGGAGAGGCCTGGCTGGCTCTGGGGTGTTTCAGTGTTGCCTTATAGTCTGGTTTCCTGCATCAGCCACAAGCTGTTCAGCAAATACTCCCCAAGCCTGCAAGACACCGGCTGGGCCAGCACAAGAGGCACGGGAAGGCCAGGACCCACAGACACACACACCTGCTAAAGTCCAGCAGGGGCAGAGCAGGCCAAGGGGGATTCCGAAGGAGGTGGAGGAGATAAGAGAATAACACGATTGTCCTGGGTGGAGGTCCAGTTGGCTAGGAGCTCGGGAACATCGGAGGCAGAAGCTGACACATGAGCAAACATGTGCCAGTTCACAGGGGGCAGGAGAAGCAACCCACACACATGCACGCAAGACACGGGACTCAGCAGAGGGGGGCACTCGGGCCATCATGCCAGCACCTTCCCGTAGAAATGGCATACACGCCTCCTCCGTCATTTAAAAAGTAAGAGTAAACAGGTGCAGTCAATGTGAGTACCGCAGTGTATTTAACACAGCATATCCAGAATGCTGTCTCAACACGCAGTCAGCGTGAAGCATCGCTCATGCGCGGCTTTACCCTCGCGTTCTGGCGAAGCCTTCCAAGCCCGGTGTGTATTTCCCAGTTGGTCGCTCACTGCTCACTCAGCTCAGTTAGGGTGGACCCCACTTCAAGGGCTGCGTGGCCCTGTGTGACCAGAAGGACAGAGCTTCCCTGCACCCGAGACCAGGGTCGTTGGCACCCTGAAGTCCGTAAGCCAAATCCGGCTACCTGCCTGTTTATATGAATAAAGCTTTATTGGCAAACCGCCACTCCATTCTTTAGCTCTCGTCTGTGGCTGCGTTTGCACTGCCATGGACCAACTGAGCAGTTCAAGGAGAGACCTCACACCCAAGACTGAAGAAGTCCCTGGTGTGTGGTGGCAAGCACTCGCCGGCACCTGCTCCACACAGAAATCAAGGGTCTCCGTTGTCAGGGCCAGGGGCGTGCGTGGAGGACTCTAGGGGGAGTGATAGACCACTGTCTTTGTGGCAGGCAGCACCCTCTCCCTGCTGCTGGGTAGCGGAGAGACCAGCCCTGGCAGTGGGCCTAGATAGATAGCACCTTGCCCCACTGTGGGGGAAGGGGACCACCACCTGATGGGTCTGGTCGTGGACGGTGCCCTGCCTGGAGTCCCACCACACACTGGGGCCTGGCCCTGCCTCCCTCCTGAGCAGGAAGCCTGCACACCCAGCTCCCATCTGCGTGGCCTGATTGGCCCCTCCAGACTTCTCTGGGGCGGCAGAGCACGTTACTGTGCCGTTGGAAGCGAGCCTGGGCGATGGCCGACTGTGGGATGGAGGTCTGAGACTTAGTTCCAGGTTGTCGGCGCAGGGCTGCCCCTCGCATGCGCACGTGCGGCTTCCCCAGTGCGCCCATTAACATTCACAGGGAGTCGGGAGATGGGCTGTAACTGACTCAAGTCCATTTGCCTGCCACAAAGAGAATCTTTGTAAAATTCAGATCAGGAAATGAATAGTGCTATTGACTACTGCGACCCCAGGGAGGCGGCTTTGCGTTAGCGTCTCTCCTTTTCTATCTGATTCAGGTCTTTGGACGATCCACTTTTACCTGCGGAAGAACTTCACGGTGGGAGGCTGTGGGGGTGGAATCCTGGGGCCCCTCCCCCTAAGGTCAACCCCTTTCAGAGGAGCACAGTATGGGGACAGGTCTGGGAGACATGAAAACTTCTGGTCTGCTTAGAGGTGACAGTGAGGCTGTTTCCTCCAGTCTGGGTCCACAGAGCACGTCTGGCATCGTCTCGGCTCCCCTGTACCTCTCCTGAATGAACAACCCCATCCCACCCCCTTAGGGACAGATGATAAACCTCCATGGAGTACAAGTATGCACAATGCTGAATGTTAGGGATGACATTTTCCATGAGAAAAGGGAATGTAGAGTTGGGCAAAGCTTGGGAGTGAAGGGGGTAGGTTGCAGTTTTCAGACGGGAAGTCAGGGTGTGCCGGGGGTGGGGGGGGGCAGATAGCTGAGAAAAGCCTGGGAGGGCGAGGAAGTGGGCCAGGCTGCAGAGGCACAGCCTGTGGAGGGCCCCTGGGGCCAGGCCATACCTAGGACACAGAGAGGGCAGGTGGAGCGTGTCTACATAGGGCCTGGTCCCCCTGTGCGGGGGCAGAGCCCTGGAGCTGCTGTCCCTGGATGTGGGCGTCCTGTGGCTGCAGGTCTGTAGGGCTGACTGGGACAGAACAAGAGCAGAGCCCTTGCCTCCACTGCCATCCAGGGAGGAGGCAGAGGCCTGCGTGGATCCAGTCACAGGACGGGGAGCTGACAGCCTGCATGTGATGCGTTAGCGGCACCATTTGCACACAGCAAATGTGCTAAATGAGCAACCCCAGCTCTCCCTCCCTTCTTCATTAGGACCTTCCAGCCGCACGTCTACCTGACAACACTCGGCTCGCTCTGAGCTTTTGTTAATGTGTTATCCTTGGTGTTAATGTATAGACTTGGAAAAAATACAACTGTCTTTTAAAAAAATCAACAGCACTTCACACTTCAGACTGCTTCCTCTTTCCAGCAGGCCAGCCTGGCTAGGTCCTAGTTTACAGGGGTAGCGTAAAAGCTGTGAATGACGACAGGGCAGAGAGGTAGAAAGAGGCCCACCCACACCCAGGATGGTCAATATGAGATGACCGAGGGATAGACACACACTTACTACACACATGTTGAACACAGCCCATCCACAATCAGTGGACGCAAGGACGAGGGAGAGAAACATACATGATGGATAGGTACCTCGATGATACATACAGTCATGATTTTCTGAAGATGGTAACTGATTAATCAGTTCAGAGTCCTCACAGGAGAGCTATAAACAAGGTCACAGATACTAATAGGGTGGAACCTGGTGGGCACCCAGCACCCTGTCATGGGAGAGACCATGTCAGCCATGCAGTTGCCCAACTGGACAGCTTAAACCACAGGCCGAAGTTCTGGGGACCTGAAGTCTAAATTAAAGTTGTCATCAGTCAGGTCCCTGGAGGCTTTGAAAGAGAATCCATTCCGGGCCTCTGTCTGGCTCCTGGTGGCCCTGAGAGCCCTGGAGTCCCTTGGCTTGCGGGAGTGCCACCCGCCTTCTCTTCTCACAGCTTCTACCAGGGCTGAAGGGAGAGGGAGGAACATGGAGCGGCCGAGAGGGCACCGGGGCCCTAGGAATGACCCGATGGCAGATTTTTAAATTTTGGTAGCCAAGACCCAACAAGTCTTGACACTTTCCTGGCTGTTCCTGGAATCGTGGTAGCTGGGTATTGAGTGTCAGAGGACCCTGTCTCACCCAGGACTTCTGACTCCCAGGGCTCCTGTCTCCGCCGAGCCTTCCTGGTGCCCTCCCATTCCCTGGGCAGCGAGGGTGGGAGGTGGGATTCTTCCAGAAAGGAAGCTGGGCAGGGAGGGAAGTGGCCTTTCTGCTGCACGTCGCTCCTTCACGAGCCACGCGACAGTGTCACCAAGGAGAGCGTGGACCTCTCGCATCTCCAGACCAGTCCCCCTGAGGGGTGCACCACCCACCTCAACCTCCCCGCAGCCCTCCTTTCAGCCACACAGTGAAAGGTGCCACGTAGTAATTCCGTGTGTCACCTACGGATTGTATACAGCACCTCACAGGCTAGACGCTTTTCCCAGGGCCTGGTATGAATTCTCTCCTTTGTCCAAATCCTACAGAATACTCTTTCTGAATTGGTAAGATTTTCTGACATGCATAAAAATGACCCAAAGGGTAACAAACGTGCTTTAGACAACCCTTGGACCTTCCTGTGTGTGCACTGGAAGGAACCTGGCAGGTCCCAAGTGCTCATTCGAGAGCCGGGAGAAGGTGGGGCCTCGCCTAGTGATTGGGAAGGGTCTAGTCTCCCAGAGAAAACTGGGGTGCTCCCTTCCAGGCACCAGGCTGAGGCTGCCTGGCAGAGCCCAGGTAGGATGGTCAGGGGCTCTGTGGCTGAGAAGGACGCGCTGGAGCTGTGCAGGGGCCCTGTAAGGGGTGACAGGTGGTCTCTGGCCGGGTCAGCTGACACACTTCTGGCTTCCTAGCTGGGGAGAGGCAAGAGGGTCTGTTCTGATGTTTGTTTTACAGGGTGTGAGGGGTGTGTTCAGGAGCAAGTGAGCTGAACAGAATAATGAGATGTTGCAGCCTGGGGCTGTGAACTTGCATCAGCCGTCAAAGACCCCAAGGAGATTCAGGCAGCAGCTCAAGAAGGGGCCTGCTGGGTTTCAGCTATTCAGAGAACTAGCGGTTTCAGTGATTCTTGTCAGTATCTATTGTGAGGCCGGGTGTGGTGGCGCATGCCTGTAATCCCAGCACTCAGGAGGCTGAAGCAGGAGGATCCTTACAAGTTCGAGATCAGCCTGGGCTACAAAGTGAGCTCAAGGCCAGCCTGAACTGCATAAGGAGACCCTGTCTCAAAAAGACAAAAAAGAATCTATTAAGGAGCTCCTACCTCCATTCTGGATCCTACATCTAGAAAGGTCCCTGTCTATCAGACAAAGCCACTGTCAGTGAGTATAGGAAGGTGGGCAGATAGACGGACAGACAGGTGGATGAATGTATGGACAGACAGATGGACAGATGGATGAGTGGGTGGGTGCAAGGCAGGTAAAGGAGAGTTGAGGCATTAAAGTTTCGTTAATGTTAAAACAAAAACTGGACAAAGTGTGGATTTTACCTCCCACCCCCTGGGGGAATGCCTGATATTTCTGGCTTAGTGAAGGAAATCTTGAAAAATCCCACATGATTCTAATCTGCAGAACTCTGTATTCCTCTCAGATTTGTAGATTTATGGTGTTTGCTATGGGAACTTTTGCGGGGAGCAGTACACCCATCAATGAATCTCCCAAAAAAACAGACATAAATCACTCACCCTCTAGCACTCCCTTTCTTCAGGAATCTGCATCCAAGAAAAAGATGTATAAGAACAGATTGCGAATGGTTCTCTCTTGGCTAGTTCTTTTTTTAATCCAGAACCTTTTTGTAAAGATGAAAATGACAGACTAGAGTCTATTAAAATAAATATAAAGTCACCATGTCATTCAGGGCTGGCAGCAGAAACTCAATTCACATGGCTCTGACACAACATTTTCTCCCTGGAATGTGTTTATATGAATTTATACACTGGGTATAAATGTGCAGAGTATGAATAAATACACACAGCTGTATTTCTGCCTCTATATGGCATAGGGCATATGATAAATCTCGAGATCCATATGTTTGTCTTATAAAATTCTGATCTTTGCAAGAATAAGGAACAGACGTTAGGATGGCAGAGGAGGAAGCAATCCTAAGAGGCAGAAACCCATTTCAGAGACAGTTTCTGGTGTACAAGGGAAGGTCCAGCACGATTCTGCTGCTCTGCTGCAACCTAAGTTTGTTCTCCTGGAGCTGTCACCCTGCACTTGGTGCCTCAACCCTGAGTGCTGGAAGCAGCAGGCAGATGTCCCCAGGGGTGTGGGCCAGGCAAGCAGATGCTGAAGGACACCCCAAGCCTCCCTTCATCTGCTCGCTCAGAGCCCTGCAGATTGACCAGGGTTTCAAGACTGTTTGAAGTTTGTTGGTTGCCAGCGTGGTGAAATTTGCTGTTCATATTAGACATTTAAATGTGCCTGCCTGCGCATGGTACAAGCTTGAGTGGAGAACAGCCGTGTAACAGTCTCCATCTGTTGCCTGTGTCTTTGAACCGGGTCCTGTGCTGAGCGGATGATCTATTGAAACCCTCGTTTGCGTCAGAAGCCGTCTGCTTACGCAGCACATCCTGCCCAGCAGAGGGAAAGCAAGCCTGGCTGGGCAGACACGGAGGGAGGCAGGAAGGGAGGCAGGTCTCACCACCACACGGTGGGTAAGGCTGCATGGTGCCCACGTCACTGGTGTCTGGAGAGGCAGGGGGTGGGGACGGTGACCAGAGCCGGCTATGTTTGGCGGGTCATCCGCTGGCTCTCGAATTCATTCAGCAGGGTTGGTTGGTCCCAGCTGAGTGGCGGAGCTGTAGGGGCTTCTAGACCAAGCCTCTCCCTCTGGACACTGAACATTCTAGAGGCCACCAACCAAAGGAAAGTGTGGAAGGGGCTGGGGATTTAGCTCAGTGGCAAAAGCGCCTGCCTGGCAAGCGCAAGGTCATGAGTTCGGTTCCCGGTACCGGAGAAAAACCAAAAAACCAAAAAAAAAAAAAAGGAAAGTGTGGAGCCATCTCGACAAAGGATGTTGCCTGGGATGAGCTGGATGCTTTGAATGAGGGGGACAGGCCACCCTGCGAGGGTGCTCAGAGCGTCACCCAGGACAGCCGTGGGCCTACCCCGCAGGAGGAGCCGAGGGGCCCAGTGGACACTGAGCATACGGCCCTGGGCCCTCTCTGTCTCATGTCAGTTGAGTAGGTCTGGTATTAATAGGCGGGGGCATCTGAGACCCTTTTATACCAAAGGAGCCTAAGCCTGGGTGCGGAGCTGGGGGCAACTGTCTCCTGCCACTTTCCACCGCTCAGGACCAGGTAAGATCAAGTGCTCGCTGGGTACCCTGCAGCTGGGCTTCCTGGACTGCTCCTGGGGACAGAAACACTCTGAGCAACCAGACCCCAGCCTGCGCATTACACTTTTAGGACAGCTTGGATCTCATTTCCTCCACAACCGTCTTAGCACTCCTGTGCCAACAGCTCCCGGGGCTCACTGACACACCAGGGCTGCTTGTCCCGCGGCCAGCGTGGCCTTCACCCACCAGCCTGGCTCGCCCGGTGGCCTCCTGGTTATAAGCCGGCTGCAGCCTTCTGCTGACCACTGCTCCAGAGGGATGTTTCTAAACCTCTCCTGAACCTTCAGGCAAACTGGTCATTGATAAACATTGGTTGGCTCCACTCATAACAGCTCCACTGGAATGTAGTGGGCATCAGGAAGCAGAGTGTACAGTCTGGTGGCCCTTGGTCCACGAGGGTCACATCTGCAGCTCGTAGTTTAGTGTGCATGGCAGAGCACAGCCATCACCATAATCTGATTCAAAACATTTCCACCACTTGGCAAGGAAGCCCGTGTGACACAGCGCCACTCCCCACCCTCCGCCCAGCCTGGCCCACACTGATACCATCTGTCTTTCTGCCTCTGGGTTTCCTGCTCTGGTTATCTCATGCAGATGGGACCATGCAGGGTGCGGGCTTCTGTCCCACTCAGCACGGTACCTCTGAGGTTCGTCTGCATGGCCTAAACCCATTTTTTGGTGTGCATCTTTTCTCAGAGCTGTTCTTCCTGCATCTTGCTACTGGTTTTTAATTATCCTTCACTTACCAACCCCTCACAGCTTCTAAGACTCTCAGCCACCCCCCGTAAAAAGTGGGGTGACAGCTCCCCACAGTGGCTTATTACAGGGACTGAGAGAGAAGTCTGGGCACCAAGCTGTCCTTGCCATGTCTGCCTCGTCAGGAACTGTGGGACACCCCAGCCTTCCCAGTGGGCTGTGCCTCTTACTGGTCCCAGGCATTTCCCCTTGGGTAGCTGCTGGCTGCTCCCGGCCACCAGTGCTGGTTCCAGCCCTTTGCTTCTTGCTCTTGAGCCAACCATAGCGACCGCCTCATTCACCAGGTCTGGCTCTTCCCTGAAGTCAAAATGACCGCGATAAGGAAATGTTTTAGATCGATTCGGGACATCAAGGCAGCTATGGCAGTGTACCTGAAGATATTCATGAGAGAGGGCTTGGAGAACGGCTTCCAGAAGTGGCAAGAATGATGGGATATGTGTGCTCAACAGCAAGGGGAGTATTTGGGGGGGTTCCTGGTGATGTGTCCCTTGGTGTCATAAGTTTTATAACATAAACATTCACCATATTTTTCAATCACTCTTTGTATGTATCGAACTTCAACACCAGTCTGGGGATCCCTGAAGGTTGGTACCCATGTGGCATTTGACAGATGACTTTGGCCTTCTAAACCCCTCTCCCTGCCCTCATCAGAGGAAATTTTGCAATTCTTGAAGATTCCGATAAGTACTGAAGACAAAAACAAAATCCACCCTAGCACCATCACAGGTGGCAGGAATTTCTTTTTCTACGAGTGAAAAGAGGCCAGGGGCATCTGCACAGATAATTTTTGTATATGCTTTTCTGCCAAGAGAATGAGGGTCTTGCCAACTTTTCCTGAAAGGATCAGAATTTTCATGAAACTCCTGGAGTTCTACAAACTGCCTTGAATCTGATGACAGTTGGTGTCCTGGCAGAGCCTTCTCCCCTGTTAGGTATCAGCCCATCCCACATCTGCAGGACCATGAGCACAAGTGACAGAAGGTCTGGAGAGAAACAGAAGCCCCCGAGTGTGCGTGTACATGTGCCTGGGTGTGTGCCTGCGTGTGAGCATGCGTGTGAGCACGCGTGTGAGCCCACCATCGGAGGCTGATTAACTTCTTGCTGAACTTGCCTTGAGTGAAGTAAAGCTTCATTTCAAGCTGGCCGGTAGCTCCGTCTTATCAGTTTATCAGCCCTCAAGTTCAGCTGGGGCAGTGGCCTGGCGATCCATCCCTTCTGGGAAGCCAGGGGTAAACAGGCATCACTGCCACTGCCCTGGCCAGTCCCATCCAATTTAACTGGCAGAACTGAAGTGGCATGTCCCGCAACCACGGAAGCTGGAAAGCCAGCGAGGTGACCCCAGCTCCTTTGGGGTCCCCATCTTTATTTCTGACACCAGATAAAATCCACTGGATGGAACTGGACGTTGGGGTTTTCTTCTCCCTTTTTCCCTGGTGATAGGGAAGAAGTTATCTTTAAGAATAGCTTCTCACTAAGACAGGTGTTTCCCTCTTGGTAGAAGATTGTCCGCAATGCCAGGAGGAATTAAGTGGGCATGAGAGACACGTGGCATCCTCAGCCTTGGCCCAAGCAGTGGGCCCTGCTGACTCAGGCTGTGCTCTAATCAGTGATTTTGTTTTAATTCTACAAAACGAGGCAGGGAGCTATTTTTAGGAGTACTGTTTGGCACAAAGAAGAACTTAATTTAAAAATAGAGTTGACAGTGTAAAATAGGCCAGGGCTTCCTCTCTGGCAAACAAATGCACTTCAGATTTTTTAAATTCTCAAGTAAATGATTTGGAAATCCTTCCTCCCTTAAAGTCTGATCAAAGGGAAATCTTGACAGGTAGTATTTATCTTAGGAGCACCTGCTGGTCCATGAGCACATGACGCGGCACCTGTTTATTCATTCATCCATTCATTTTTGGTGCTGGGAATCGAACTCAGGCCCTTGTGTTTGCCCGGGAGGCACTTCTGCCTGCTGAGCTATATCCCTGGTCCACACATATTTATTTTTTTAAAAAATAGAAATGTGATCCTTAGTCACAATATGACCAGAGCCCACCTTGAAACCACAGGAGGAGGTTGAGGTCTTGATTTTTTTTTATTTTTGAGTCCTTTCATAGCAGAAAATTAAGTCATCTTAGTGAAGGACTCTGAGTTTACCTGGTATTTACTGTAAATTGGTATCCAGGAGAGATCGGTTCCAGAACCCCCTGTGGGTACCAAGATCCAAGGATGCTCAAGCCTGTGTGTAAATGCTGTAGTATTTACATAGAATCTGTGTGTATCCTCTTGTGTTCTTTAAATCATCTCTAAGGTGCTCACAATACCTAGTAAAATATAAATGCTACATAAGTAGTTGTTAGGCTGTATTGTTTAGGGAATAATGACAGGGAAACATCTGTACTTTTCTCAGAACAGGTGCAATTTTTCAAATATTTTCAAAAGTCCCTAACTGAGGAGCTGTGGACATGAAGGACCAGCTGTGCATCATTCGGCTTATATTTAAGGTCAGCAGCTTGTTCGGTGGTACGCCGAGTGAGGGTTGGACACCCCTGGCTGAGGCAGAGCGGGAGGGACCTCAGGACTTCACTGCCAGCCTATGCCTGCCCCACCATTGCTTCTGGGGGCCAAGGGGGCCTCTGCCACATGGGGCCACTGGGGTTGAGAGAACCAGTGGACACCCCTGGGAAGAGAGGGCATGGAGTGAAAAACACATTCATGTGATGTGTCCTATACTTCCCAGTTGGAATAAGAACTCCACTACCCTTGCTGCCCAGGGTCCACATTGGTGGGTTTCTCCTACTGCGGACTGTGACTGACACCTACAGCGCGACCAAGGAGGTGGACATGGGACCAAGTGCAGCCAGTTCGGTTGGATGAGGATGTGGTTGGGAGAGGAGATGAGCACAGCAGGCAGAGGGATGTCAGCAGCGACCACCGCCGAGTGGACTCCAGCTCCAGAGAGGCTTCCGGGAGGCGTGGGCCTGACCTGAGTGTGAGTGACTTTGGTGCAGCCAAAGCCCAGTTCTTCAGGCACCAGGACGAGGGTAGGGTGGCTGGAGACAGGGTGCATGTGTAATGTGCAGGGTTGGTCAGGACCAAAGAGGCCTGCGCACCCAATGGGCTGCTCCCAACTTCCAGCAGAGTCTTCTGTCTAAGCAGTACCCTGTGCTCTCTTTTGGTTGTGGTTTGAGGTTTGGGGGTGGATTGGTTTGGTCTGGTTTGGTTTGGTTTGGTTTGCAGTACTAGAGATTGAGCCCAGGTCCTTGCACATGCCAGGCAACATTCTGCCACTGAGCTACATCCCAGCCCTGTATTTATTTTTTATTGTTAGACAGTCTTGTCTAAGCTGGACTTGAACTTGTAGTCCACCTGCCTCAGCCTCCTGAATAACTGGAATTATAGGTGCATACAACCCTGCCTAACATGCCCTGAACTTCTTTTAAGGAGCTGGTCATGCACGTCTGCTTGCATGGTCAAGGACCTGGTGGGACTTACTTTGGACTTTTCAGCTGCAGTGTTAGAAGGCAAAGGGCCCATCTCATGCACCTCAGAAGCCCCAGAACCTAGGACTAGCCTTTCCCTGGACCCACCCTGAGAGGCTGAAGGCTGTCACGGGCCCTACTAGTTCCAGACCCCGAAGAGGGGCTTTCTCCAGGTGTCCCTGGTGCAGTGCAAGAAGAGCTGGACTGCTGAGAAGTGCCTGGCTCCCCAAGATGGCCGTGCCACACTGCTCTGGGTCTGGACAGTGGTGCATCTGGTCTGAAAGAGCCCCCAAGAAAGTGGCCGCAGATTTTCCAGAGTCTGTAGGTTTAGGGAAAAAGCTAGGTCCAAGCAGAGGTATTTGTGGGCCAGCCAGAAGAGGACATGGCCCCGGCTGCAGCACAGGTCGCAGAGCCCTGTGCGGCCTGAGCTTGTGGGTTGCTAGACAACCTGTCCTTCCTTGAACAGGGAGGAATGAATCATCGCGCAGAAGAGTTCTGAGCACAAGACCTTTTCCTCCAGGGAGACTCCACCTCTAGCAGCTCCAGAAGTGGGTGGGAGCCCCGGCACCAATTACCCTGACTCACCCCTGGATTGACTCTCAAAGCCCTTCACCGATGCTTTCTGCCCGAGGCCACCAAATCCCTGGGTATCACCAGGCCCAGGACTCGGAAAAGGAAGAGGGGTGTCTGTGTGTGTGTGTGTGTGTGTGTGTGTGTGTACATGTGTACATATATTTAGTTATTATGAGTCTGTGTGTGTGTGCATATGTATATGTTCAGATCTAGGTATTAGGTATGTGTGTGCATGTGTGTAAATATTAGCTGTATATGTGAGTGTTTGGTCATAGGTATGCACATAGATGTTCGGCATGTGTATACATATTTCAGCTGTAGGCATTAGGCATATAGGTGGGTATGTGAGTGCCTGTGTATGTGTACAGACATGCATAGTAGGTGTTTATGTGTGCCTATGTATGTAGGTATGTGTAGATATGTATATGACTAGATGTTAAAATTAGGTGTGTAAAGTCCCCCATGTTGTCTTAGTGCAAGGAAATGTCTAGTATTAGAAAGTGGATTCCAGTGAGAGGCAAAGATGTGAATGTGTGTGAGTGTGCATGCATGCGCGTATGGCTGTGTTAGTGTGTGTGGGCACGTGGCTTGTTTTTATATTTGTTTTCATCACTTACATCCTCAGATTTAATCAGGGAATTTATCAGAGGAACATTTACTTGTTTCCAGAGGCATTGAGACATTTTATTTCCAGTCTGGCCAACATCTTCCTAAAAGGATCTGTTTTAAAAAGACAGACTGACCCGAGGCTAATCTTCCTTGAGGCTAAAAGACAAAAAAAAAAAGAGAAAACGACTGGGCATCTATCTAAAATCATGTGAATATGCTAGTGTGGGTGTATTTTAAGCCACATTTCCTAATAAGCATTTATTGATTGAACAGGAAATTTCCTCAGATTTGTACCTACACCTGTAAGCCCCGGGAGGGCTGCAGCCCGATGGGTGGGGGCACATTTATAACAACTTCGCAGCACTGCAAAACCCATCTGGCTCTGTGGGACCCAATTTGTGGCCACTTATACACATTCCCGCAGCAATTGATCAGAAAAATTGATTCAGATTCTATTTTAATGCTCTATTTTCTACCAACACTGTTTTTTGCAAATGCTAGATAGAACCTCAAAAATGCCCATGTGGATATTAGTCAAAAGTTAGCACATTTTCCTGAACACCTTTGAGCTAATACTGTTGGTAGGTTTATGAAAGGAGACATTTTTTTCCAGTTACCCAATTAAAATGATCCATGAGGACTGCCAGCCCCAGGAGGGAGACCAGGAAAAATGTCATTTGGAGTTTTGAATGGCTAGTTGGGGATTACAGGCACTCCGTTAGTCCATCACTAGACAGACAGGTAACTACTAAACCTGGTGACTATCAGAGCGCCTGGTCGCTTGCTGGGCCTACCAAAGTGTGACAGACAGGATGCTTTCCTGTGACAGAGGAGCACTGAGAGGGCCACCAGGCCCGTCCCTGGTCTGTGCCCGCTCTTGGTCATTTTCTCATGCACAGATTTTATGGATTGCCTCCCACAAGCCAGACCCTATGCTGGAAACCCAGGAGGGGCAGGAGGAGCGGTCAGAGGGGCTGCAGCTGGGTTGACCTCTGATGACGCACTTGGGCTCCTCTGAGTCAGGGGAATTCTGTGGGCAGGGCCATGAGCAGACAGCCCTGGGCATGCCCTGGGCACGTACTCCCCTGCGTATGAAGGTATCTCTCCCTCTTGTCCTCTGACCAGGGGACCACCTGCTCCACTGCCGCTCCCAGCCCAGCCTCCAACACTTACCAGGCGTTCTCTCCACCCACCCTACGCCCTTCATAGCATGAGGTCCTTCTGGAATGGTGGTTGCTTGGGGTTCCCAGCCGCTTCAGCTGCAGGGTTAAAGAGGCAGGGCTGAGGCTGTGGGCGGACCCCTGGCACCTGTGCAATGGGAGAGTCTCAGTCTTCTGCATCCTGGGAGGCCAAGTCACTCCCCTCTCCAGACGCAGGGAAGAGGAAACCAAAAGCCTTTTCCACCTCGCCCGCGAGGCACAGAGGAGAGTGCTGACAGAAGCTAACGTGAAATGTCACAGTTTCAGATCCAAGGCGCCTCGGAGGAGCTAGAGTAAGGCCTGCCGCTCCTTCAGACACTGACAGCCAAATCCTTCACTCCTTCAGCTCCCGACATATGGCATGAAGTAGGGTGTGAAGGATAAATTTCTTTGGATAGATGCAGCAAATACGTGCAGCGTTTTTACTGCGTGGCTGCGTAGAAAGATCAAAACACCCGTATTTTCTGAGGGTAGAATTTTAATGCTTTGAAACCATGCCTCCAGATTGGCGATGTGATACAGAACGAATACCTGCTCAGGGTAATTAGCAGTTTTCGCAGGAGGCTCGGGGTGGCCAAAGCAGGAGAGGTGGAGCTCAGCACAGATTCCTGCCTCGCCCTCGGGTCCCAGCTGGCCTCTGCAGAGGAGAGATGTGGGCCGGGGATGCGGCCTGAGCTGCGCTTCAGGCTTCCTCCATGGCCCTGCCAAATGTGGAACGGTCTTGGAGTTGCATTGCTGCAAGCGTGATCAGCGTCAGGGGTGCCCAGCAAGCTCCCCAGGGGTGCTGCTCCCAGGGGTACTGCTGTACTGGCCTGAAATGGACATTGACGTAATAGGGCTCACACTCTGGAGATGGCCCCAGAGCAGCCCCGGACACACCAGTCAGCTTAGGGCCTGGCCGGATTCAGCTGGGGGAGGTTTGCTGCAGGGTCACACCCCAAAACAGTGCGTACTCAGGGCCTTTCAGTATGGCCTACGTGGGAAGTAAGAAATGCAGAGAATCTGCTGTGCTGCAGGAGAGGCCATTGGTCTGAACAGTGACTGCCCCAGTGACTCAGGCACAGGAAGGCCATTGCCCTCTGAATTTGTGCTGACCACATGGAGTCCAGTCTTTCTCCGCTCTGCAGTTTCTGTGCCGGACTGAGCTCTGCCCTGGGCAGTACAGCTCCAGACGAAGAAAAGGGGCTGCATATTCCAGGCAGGGCCGCTCTGCTGGCCTCCTGTGCTCTTTCTCCTCGTCCCACGTGGGCAGCCTTGGCATCTGGTCAGCCCTGCCGTGTAGCTCCCGAGGGCCCAGGTGGGAGCCTGCTGTGGCACCAGGACTTGGTCTCAGCACATGTGGATTTAAAAAGGGAGGAAGGGCAACCTGTTTACGTGGTCATGTCTGGAGAAAGACGGCTCCTCCGCCCTAGACGGCCTGGCCACAGCAGGACTTATGAGAAACTTACTGCGGCAGACAGGCACGCTGACCTCCCTGCTCCCGAGTGTAACTATCTCGTCATCACTCCTTGGGGAAGGTCACCATGGGATGGCGCTGGCCTGTGTGCCACCTGGCAAGTCAGATCAGAGCAGAGCTGCACACACCCAGGAATGTCCCAACATCCTCAAAATCCCACTGCAGGGGGCAAGTGTTCTGGCTTCCGCAGGGCTTGGGTGGAGTTCTGTCTCAGAGAAAGAGCCACCCTCATCCTGGCAGGGACCAGGAGGCTGCCCTGTCCCCCCTGGGTGAAGAGCACCCTCAGCCAGGAGCCTCTGTGGCTAAGTAGGACGTGATTGTTTCATGAGACAAGAGCAAAAGGTACAGTAGAGGGAAGGACCTGGAGCAAAATGGGCTGAGTGGGGAGCCACAGACAGCCCGGGTGAGGACCGCAGGGTGACTGAGTACCACGCAAGGCAGCCCTTCTTCCCAGGACACGGTAGGAACTTTAGCACCTGGAACCATGTCACAGGACAGCGGCGTGGGGGTGGTTTGGAGAGCACAGGCTCAAGCTCAGTGAGGATGGAGCTCCCATGGGTGCAGTGGTCCATGTTTCCAGACCCCAGGATACCAGAAACACGGGGCTGAGTCATGGGTCCAAAGGCTCCCCGCTGCCTTTCAGTTAGAATCTGAATCCCATGCTCAGCAGTTACAGCGTGCAGCTGGTCCCACTTGGCACATGCGTGCATTCACTTCTGCACTGCACAGCACCTTTGTATTCAGCGGGTGGCTGTGACTGAACAAACTGAGGCAGGACCCCTCCGACCTAGGTGTGTGGGGCTGGCCCGTCGCTTCCTCACTCATCTGTGCATAGGGCTGGCTACTGCCTGCAGTAGGAAGGCTGGTGGGTCCCCACCTGCTAGGGGACAGATAACAAAGCCGCAGACCCTGTGACAGGAAGGCAGCAGTGTGCAGGGGAAGAAGCACAGGGCAGCATCTGCAGAAACCGCTGGGGCTGACCAGGACAGGCAGAGGCGAGGAACCCGGACCCTACTCATCCCAGTGGAAAGGACGGACTGGGACAGAGTCGAGTTGGAGATCAGGAGTCAGTTCTCTTCGGGGCATCTGTGGTGCTGGTGAAGTAGGCTGCTACGGCTGAACTTCAGAACACAAGTGCTGTTTGGCATTGTCCTGGCCTCACAGTGGTCAGGGAAGTCTCCCCTGCACCAAGGGACTGTGACACCAGCATCCGGCTCTCAGGCTGAGCCACAAGCGGCATCTGGCCATGCGCAGCAGGACGGTAAACAAAGCAAGCTCAAACACAAGCCGCGCCTCCGGCATGGGTCACACAGGCACTTGGGCTCACGGAGCACAGCGGGCCCTGGGCCCAAGGCTGCCCACTGAGATGCAGCACTGGGAGCTGTCTCCAAGGTAGAACATCCAGGGGAAGCCAGAGGGAGAGTTCTCCAGCCCTGCTTTCCCGTGCTGCAAGGCTGTTTTATCCCCTAGGAGCGGGTGGCGCTCGGGTAGCAGAAGAGCATCGGCACTGTGAAGCCTTGTCCCTCTCCACCAAGTCAGCAGGTCCCTAGCAGCCAGAGGCAAGGCCTAACTGAGGCGGGTTGGGTGAATCTGCTCATCCCCAAAATAAAGCGAGTTCTGCTAGCTAGCAGTCAGCCACAGAGAAGGAAGCATCTTCTTTCTTCTGATTTCCTCCGTCCCTTCGGCCTTGCTGGGAAGCCCTGTGCTGAGTGGACTGAGACTCATAGTGCACCACTGCCTCCCTGTCAGACAAGAGGCTTTCTGCAGGACACTTCAGAGTGGCCTGTGGTCACCTACTGTGTGAGCCTTCTAGAGCAGGCCACCCAAGACCTAGCCATCAGCATGCCTTAAATGCAGCAAAGACCATGCGAATGACCAGGAACCCAAGCAAAATTGTGTTCAGAACTCAGCAAAGCAGGAGCAATGCAAGGGGGTCCCTTGTCCTCCAGGGTCCCCCAAACGAAGCCCCACAGATACTTGCTTTGGAAAGGAAAGCCTGTCCTCCCTTTTGCATTTTGTGCATGGTTGCCAGTCCTGGTGGGCATTTAGTCATGCAATTAATTATTCTGCAGTACATGAAAGTTGAGCCCACGACCTTGATGCAGAACCTTCAAAGTGAAGGCAAAGCAAAACAGCTGCTTGTGCTGCCTGTAATTATACACTTTTTTATTTATCCATGTACCTATCTCAAAATTGCAAAAAAAAAAAAAAATCTGTACTTAAACTGCAGATTCAAAAGTGTTCTGAAAATCCAATTATGGGCAATGTCATCACAGGAAAGGCACAGGGTGTTTACTTCTAGTCTATCATGTTATTTTTTTCCAAAGTACTTAGAAGCATTTTGCAATTAGTCTGCGTCCTCTCTGACTGAAATTTAGTCCTTGGCCGGTATCTGTCACCTCCCTAAAAAGCAAATAGGGCATGGTGTGCCTGAGACTCTGCTGGCAACGTGGGGGTGTCCTGCTGAGAGTGCTGGTGCGCGTGGGGGCGTCTTTCTCAGGCAGCCTTGCCTCATCGCATTCTGTTTTGGAGGGGAGCAGTGAAAGTGAAGGGTGTCCCCTCCCATGGCTGAAGTGACCCAGGAGGGTGGGGCTTATGGCACCATGCAGGCCAATCGAGCTCTGAACGCAGTGCAGGCCGGCTGGTGACCACAGGGGGCCTGGGCTGAGCTGAGCGTGTGCGCGTTGGCCGTTCTCTTCCCTGTGTGCACGTGAGTTCCAGACTCGTGGTGAGGGCCGCTCTGGGCGGGGGACCCTAATGCCCCCGACTTTCTGTCCTCGTCTGAGGAAGCGGGCAATAATCACTGACACATAACCAAGGAAAAGTGGCAGAAAGGGTCGTGAGAAAGGGTGCCGTGATGCCAGTGAGCGCCAGGTGCCTGCAGCAGTGGGTTTCCGTGGAGGAGGAGACAGGAAGATAGGAGGGTGACCCTGCATGTGCATGCTGTCCTTACTGTAACTGGGAGGGAAAGGCTACACCCCCTAAGCCGGAAGGGTCTCCGTGGAGGACCGGATGTGTGCAGCCATCGGGCTGGCCCCCGAGAGCTGCATGGGGCTGGTCGGAGCCCTGGAGGTGGCTCTGGTGCCAGGGGTGCAACTGTCTGTGTCACTCTTCCCTCCCACTCTCATACTTTCCATTTTAATTTTAAGCACATTGGATTTTAACGCTGTTTACTCAGAGCTGCTTTACCTTGTATTTTTCATTTGGAAATATTAATCGTGACCTTTCAGAGCTCCCAATTAAACTTTTGCAATAAAAGGGAAAGGTTGAACCTGCAGCAGGCAGGGTGCGATGGAGTCTCCGTGCTGAGGAGCTGTGTGAGGCTGCTCCCGTGGGGCCGGGAAACACCCCCAGGAGAGGAAGAGCCCACAGTTCCCTCCGGTCTCTTCCCAGATCAGAGCTGTCTCCCATGTGCTTCCAGAAAAGGCCAACTGTTCCGGATGCCTGGCCGGGCCGGGGCATCCCTCTGAGGGTGCATGGGGACATCAGCCTTGGGAAGCAGCAGGGAGTTGGGGGGCAGGGGCCATCGGGGGCTGTGGTCACTCACGTCCCACTTCCCTGTGCTGGCTGCATAAGGAGCCACTGTCTGAGCCTACAGTGTTGAGTTTATCAGATGAGCCGAAAATACGGATTTTTAAATGAGAAATGCACAGCCTCTGCTCTCTTGTCTGCACTGGGGTTTCCGTCCTGCCCTGAGCACCATCAGGGGAGTGCTGGTGTTTGTCATGGAGTCTCCTCTGGACATGGCAGGGTGTTGACCCCATCCCTGGCCTCGACCACGAGATGCCCAGAACACAAGCTCAGCTGTGACAACTGACGCTTCCTCCAGATAAGATGCCGCCAAATGTGCCCCCGGAGAGCCTTCCGTCTAGACTCAGAGCTGCCATTTGTGAATGCAAAGAGCCTGACCCAGGAGGTCCAGCCATGATTAACGTGTTCCTACCAGCTCGAGCCTCTACGGCACATGCATGACTGTCACATTGGGCAGCTTGTACCAACGACAGAACCGTCCCAGGCCGCCCAATGGGACAGTCATGCGTGTACCACTGATGGTTCAGAGTTCCTGGCAGCCAGATGTATGAATTAGGGCCCCATTGTGAACGTGGTAATATCAGTGGAGCCTGGAGTTTCAGAGTTTGGAGACCCACTCACATCCGGGGAAACTACATTCAGCCAGCTACCTCCAGTCCCCTCGCCTCAGTTACACCTCGTCCCCACCATACCCCCTTTCAGCACTGCAGGTGGAGCTAGGGACGTGTTCGTCCTCATCTCCGTGGAGGCACCCACCCAGGTGGCTGTTGGATCTCAGACCAGGTCGCCGTAAGCTGGATACTCCGTTGTGTGGATGGTCTCAGCCTCCTGCTGTGTAAGGACATGTGTCACCTTAGGGCAGGGTGCACAGTGACCTTACACCCACTGCCAGCCCTACCGTGCCTCCTGAGCCATCTCAGCAGGGTCTCTCCTAACGTTAGACTCCAGGGCTGATGGCTGCGCAGGGAGGCAGCGGCTGCGCCCACTCCTGCTTCTCAGCTGAGCCACCGTGAGACTCGCGGCGCTTTGCCCCGCAGTGTGCCAGCCCCAGCTGCACATCCACGTGAGGCGGGAAGCTCTGCGCTTGGTAGGAGCCGGAAGAACAGCCCAAAGGCTCCTTTGGCAAGGGGCTGGCTGGGCTCTTCCGCACGTATTTGTGTTAACAATGACAAATTACATTACTAAGGGCAAATCAAATAGCCCAGTTGTGTCAAGATTCCCAGACATGATGTGCAGAGCCCAAGCCTCTTGTAAATTCCACCTCGCTTCCTTCCCTTAAAGGTGCCAGCGATTTCTCCGATGGTCGCTGACTCAGCCACCTGGGTTTGCATTTGAGCTAGATGCTCCTGCTCCTCCCCTCCAGGCAGAGAGCGGCCGTCCACCCTCTCTGCTCTTGCATGCAGCACAGGCACAGGCGCAGAGACAGACGCAGAGACAGACAGCGACAGGCACAGGCGCAGAGACAGACACAGGCTCAGAGACAGGCACAGGCGCAGAGACAGACACAGGCTCAGAGACAGGCACAGGCGCAGGCACAGGCACAGGCCCAGGGCCGGGAAGCTGATGCAGGGATTGAGGGAGGGAGGGAGGTGTCCGCTGCTTGCCTGGCGTCCTGCTTTAGCTGAGCTGCTCCCGGCTCTCCCCCACACAGAGGTCTGGGAGCTTGGCCTTCTGCAGTATTTGTGGGGCAGGCAGCTGCCTGTGGGTGAGGTGTTGATTAGAGGGGGCTATGAGGGCAGAGAGTGACAACAGCGCCCCAAAGACCCCTGGCTGCCCTGGCCACCACCCCAAGGCCCTGGCAACTGGAAAGACACTGCAGTGGCCTCATTTGTGGGAGACGCGTACTCTGCACGGTGACACTTGAGGGCCATTTAAACGAGCAGGGCGACAGGCAGGCCCAGGCCAAAGGGAAGTTTTTCAGGAGCGGAAGTTTAGCTGCAAGGCAGTCTGCAGTGTGGGAGGACAGGCGGACCCACTGGGCCAAGAAGCTGGCCTTTCCTGAGCTTGGGACCCTGGTTCACAGGCAGAGACGTGAGCGGGGCCTGCAGCAGTTTGCGCACAGGCCACACGGACTGCGCCGGCTCCCTGACCCTTGGGACATGCCGGTGCTCGTGTGTGGTTCTCTCGGGACAGCGGCCCCAGCCTCAGGAGGGCAGGACACGGCTGGAGTGCAGTGAAATCCCCTGTCAGCGTGGGTGCTCTCAGCGCAGGCGGCGATGTCCGCAGGGGCTGAGCTGTGAGCCCAGCAGGGGGCTAGACGGAGCCCTGGGGCGTGGGGGGGACACCTGCGGTCTCAGAAGCCCCCAGACTCTGCCGTGAGCACTCAAGCCAGAGCTTCTCAGGGACAGGCTTGTTCTGGCTTCTCACGTGGCCCCTGAGGCCTGGCCCAGGCCTGTGCCCAGGAGCGTGCTGCAGATATCTGTGGGATGAGCAGAGGGCCGGCACCGCACTTGTCCACGGCACCTGGCGATGCACACTCGCGCCCTGGACAATTCAGGGAGCCAGGGCCCGATAAAGGAAACGGGCATCCTAGCCCCAGGCAGCTGCCTGCCGCGGAGCTGGGTAGCTGTGTTCTTCCTGCACCCCACGAAGAGCACCTCGCCGGCTCTAGTGCTCAGCACCCACCTGGTAAGCCGTGAAAACATTACCCCATGAGAAAGGAGAAGATTTCAAGGGCAAATGAAAACAGATCCTCAGCAAGTGGGAGTAGGTGGGGACGCTGCTTTGAGCCCGGCCTGATCTTGCTCCGCAGTGTGGAGCACAAAGTGCAGGGTTCAGAATTCCAGGCAAGTCCATCCGGCTGCACCTCCTGCTGAGCGGGGAGTGTGGCAGAGAAGGTGCCCCTGTTCCTCACTTACCCAAGGAGCCATCAAAGCCGCTGCCTCAGGGGTGTGGGGGCAAAAGCCTGCATGCAGTTGGCAAGGCGCCACTGCCCATGCCAGAGCCAGCGCCCCACGCACCCTCTCTCTGAGCACCAGCAGCCTGAGGCCCCGGAGGGAGTCCAGAGTTCCCAGGGAAGCACCGTGGACACCCGCACCCTGGCCAGATGAGGAGTGGCCAGCAGCCTTGTGGGCGCTGCCCCCACCCAGGGCAGAGCCAGTGAGCTGGCCCCTGAGGAGGAGTCCAGAAGTGGCCCGGTGCCTCCTATACAGCATCTATGAGGTGCTCTGCACACCCGTGCCCACCCTCATCCTCACCAGTCAGAGCGTGTGCCCAGCTGACAGGCGGCCCTGGGGACCGGGCACGGGGCGCAGGTTGGTTTGTTGAAGCCCCGGTGGAGCTACACCCTGTGTGCTGAAGGCTGCACGCTGCTGTTTCTGCCCCGCCCCAGGGACATCTTCAGCTCCCAAGGGGTGCTTATCATGTGGGGTGTGCTGGGAGGGGACCTCAAGAGGCCCCCTCCTGCATTCAGGGTACGACCTCCGTTTGTAGACGAGGCTACGAGGTGGAAGCTGGTGGGTTGGCACCCCTTGGCATCCCCACCTCCAAGCAACTGTGGCCCCACCCAGTTCCTCGGGAACCCCCACGCAGACAAGGACCCTCTCCCTGGGGCGAGGCCCTTTCCTGACTGCACCCCTGCCCTCCACGCGGTCACAGCCCCTTTCCTGCTGCAGAGGCAGGAGTGCCGGAGGCTCTGAGACCCCACCCTCTCCTCCAGGCTGAACACGGGAACCTGCCCCTCCACCCTCAGGGCCTGGAGAAACCCGCCCTCCTGGGTGAAGGGCAAGGCAGCGCAGGTCACGTGGCCCAGGGCGTTGGCAGAGCCCTCCTCCACCCGCCTCTGCCCAGCTGTCTGCTGCCCTCTTCCCCCAGGGCTCTGCCACATCGCTTTTCCTCTCCCCAACCCCTCGCTGCCCACTTCTGCCCATGGCCCTGAAGCAGTCATTGAGACAAATCCGTAGGACCCAGCGCTCCTCACAGCCCCCTTTCTCAGCCCAGACTCCTGATGGCTGGGCACTGTGTGTGCCAGACCAAGGGAGTAAATGCAATCCCTACCCTAGCTCTCCATTATAGGGGCCTGGGGGTTAAACATGTAATTCTACCCACATTAAGCCTGGGGAAAAAGGCAAATGGAGTAAAAAGGAAATGTATAGAATAGAAAACCATAACCTTTTCTGGAATACTGGGTTTGTGCGTAGTAGAAATGCATAGCAATGCTAGGCTATGACCAAGGAGACTAATTCTCACTAAAGTGTAAGTGGTTGATAGATTGGGGGTGTTGTTCACCCCCCAGTAGTAATTGCTTTTGATGGATAATGACTGAAATAACATTGTGTTATATCCAAAGATTTGTTCAGAGATTCCAGGTGATTCGATTTGGCAGTGGCTGGGGTACGATTTTAAAATGCTGGAGAATCAGGTGGTCTCGGCCCTTACGGAATGTTGTGTCCTGGCTGGAGGAAGTGAGCTGTGAAGGACTTGGTGGAGGCCTAAGGATTGGCCAAGGAGTGGACCGTGATTTTGTTGGGGTGTGGAGGGGCTTCTGTGCCAGGCGGGCATGAGGCCGCGCCCAGAGGTTGGCAGGGCTGGGTGTCCCCGGGCCGCACCCAGGCTCTCTGTTCTTCATGTGCCCCACCCCCAGCTCTGGCAGTGTCTCTGTCTGTTCCCCCAAATCCCAGATGGCAAAGAAACCAAAGCGTTGGAGGCGGGGGCTGGGCCTCACCACTCCTCCAGTGGGGCGGGGCCCTGCTCCTTCCCTGGGGCAGCTGGCTGGTTCTGCCCACCGAGAGCCAACCACAGGACTCACAGGGGAGGCAGAGGAGCGCTCGAGGAGGGCAGCTCCTCCCGGGCCGGGCGCAGGCGTGGCCTCTGCTCCGCTGCTGTGCAGAGCTCGCCTCTCGGCTTCCTTGACCCCACGGAAAAATAACAAATCGCCCCAGACTTAGTGGCTTCCAGCGTAGTCGGCCTCCCCACCTCCGGCTCCGTGGCCCAGGAGCTGGTGGTGGCTGCTTGGGTCCTGGCTCACGGTCAAGCTGGCCACCTGCAGGACTGGCAGGGCTCTGGGACTCCGTCCAGTGTAGCCTTGGTTTCCCTGCGTGGATCACGTGTCCCTGGGCCACTTGCATATTCTCACAGAGCGGCGGCTCGATCCCCAGAGCCTTAGACAGAACAGGTGGAAGCCGCGTGCTTTGGGGCTCAGCCTGGCAAGTCTGTGCAGTCCTCTGTGCCATCTCTCCATGGCCAAGCAGTGAGGGAGAGCCCTGGGCATGCAGCGACAGGCGGAGGGGGGTCCTGGGCTGGTGTCCCGGGTCACTGTAACCTGATGTCAGCCAGAGCGGTCCTGGGCACACTGGGACTCCTCTGCCCTCTCCCCTCGAGACTCCCCTCCCTCTGCTCTTCCTGGGCCTGACCTTGGGCTCACGGACACTCGTGCACTGGTGCCAGACTCAGGCATGGAAACTACTCCGCAGCCCCACCCCACTGAGCTCAGCCTGCATACACACTTGTGTGCGTGTATGTGTGTGTGCGTGTGTGTGTGCGTGTGTGTGTGCATGCATAGGGCAGGGGCAGTAGTCCCTCTAGCTGACTCTCTCCTGGGCTCTCCCCACTCTGAGCCCGTGGGGTGTGGGTTTTTACCTGTGCAGATGCCCGATGCCCACTCACCTGGGCACCTCTGCCCATGCTGACCTTGGCACTGGGCCCCTGCGCCGTCAGCTGGGTTAGAGCACCACCTCCTGTCTCCGCCTCGGCTCCCTCGGCTTGGGTTGAGACTGCCATCATCCCAGGCAGGGTGACAACAGCGTCCCTCTCCTGGCACAGCCAGCGCCCTTTGAGAGCCCAAGCCAGCTCCTGCTGCTCCCTCAAAGCACCTGGACCAGCACAGCCGGTCCGTCCGTGCTGGCTCTGCACCTGTGCCCAGTGTCCTCCTCTGCCCGGTGTTTGCACACAGCTGCCTGCATCCCCGGCTCAGGAAGGACGGAAGCGCTCTCTGCCCAGCCTCAGCTCTCCCGGCTGTGGGAAATCCAAGTGCAGTTCTCCTGCGGTGCCGTCCGCAAACTGCCTATTCGTGGTCAGGACAAGATGAACACAAAATCGAGAACAAGCCTTGGCAGACTCCACCGCACCCCGGCCCGGGAAGGCATGGCTGGCCACTCCCGGGGCCTTGCGGGCCACACCTTACCCAGGAGGGCTGTTGGGAAGTCAGACCAATTGCTCTGTAATGCCGATTTTTTATTGCCACTAATTATAAAGCATGCAGAGGAGCATGGTGGGGCTGAGATGCCGTCCTTACATCCCCAGGGCAGAGTGCACCCGCAGAGGGAGGCAGGCACCCCCGGGAGCACTGCCCTAAGGACACCCATCCTCACCCTCCCCAGGCCCAGCATAGCGGGGCAGCAGGAGGCGGGGCCTTGTTCGGTTTCTTTTCCGCCCACAGATGGCATGAGCTAATTATTCTCATTTGTGTAGCACCTTACACCTCTGCGCACTTTTTTCAGAATGTTGGAAAACAGATGATCACGTCTGTTTTTGTAGCCGTGTGAGAAGTTTGTCATTGGCAGGATCGGGCGGGACCATCTGTGTATTTTAGAGAAAAGTTTGCCACCAGCAGCAAGTTGCAAACTTGAAGACAATAGCTGAGTGGGGTGCGTCTCCTCGGCCCTGGGCCCCCAGCTTCCAGCTCCCGGGCACCAGGGGGGACCTGCAGGGCAAGCTCCAAACCTGAGCTGCTGCGCCAAGACTGTCTCCTACCTGCCCAGCCCTCAACGCCCAGCCCTCAGCACCCAGCCCTCAGCACCCAGCCTCAGCACCCAGCCTCAGCACCCAGCCTCAGTGCCGCCTCCCTAGCCAGCCTGACTCGGGGGTCTTCTCTGAGCCCAGATTAATGATAACCCAGTCAGGAGCCCCTTTCCAGAAAACTCAGTAGCCAGAAGTCCTTCTGCTGCTGGCTGGCTGTGTCCTTGGATGAGTTAACTCACTTTTCTGGGCTCATTCATTCACTCAACACACGCTGCGGGTACCCTATGTGCGCAGTGCTCTTGTGTGTGCCAGGAGGATGGAGATAGAAGGGCGGCCCTCACACCCCTGCCTCACCTCGCCTGCCATGCAGCGCTTCTGATGCCAGTTGCTGCTGTCACAAATTGCCAAAAACTTCGTGGCTTCAACAACATAAATGTGCGACCTTGCTGCGCTCAGGGCGGGAGGTAAGGGTTGGTCAGGTGTGCGCCGGGCTGCTTCCTTCCGAGCTCAGGACCGAGTCCTTTCCTGCCTTTTCCAGCTCCCGAGGCTGCCTGGGCCGAGCCCCCGCCCCACCTCCAGGGCCCGCAGCACCGCAGCCCAGTCGCTCTCTGAAGCTGACTTCCAGGCTTTCTCTGAGGACCCTGCAGGGACGCTGGGACATCAGCTAACCATCTCCCATCTCAAGAGCCTAGATTTAATCCGTCTTCAGGGTCACCCCCTTTGCTACGTAAGGTGACGCAGTCGGAGGCTCCGGCATTAGCGTGTGGGCGTCCTCTGGGAATCACCGTCCTTTTCCCCAGAGCGGCACCCCCACAGGCCGAGGCGCAGCGTCCTGCCGCCGTGTGCTGGGCTGAAAATGAAAGCCAGACACGAGGTGCAGGGGGAGGACAGGTGTCCGGAGGTGTCCCTGAGGACGGCAGCACTGTCCCTGCTGGAGGAAGGGAGCCAGCCGTGGAGGCCTCGGGGGCGGCGCGATGTCCTGGGTGCTGACCGTGGACGGCTGCACCCTGGGAGCCCACACAGCTGGGGTGTGGAGGGAGCAGGCTGCAGAGGCAGCAAGGAGATGGAATCGGCAGGCAGGGCTGGTCTGGGAAAGGGAGGCGCAGGCGGCAGACCGGCTGGGCGGTCGGGAGAGGCAGGCCAGGCAGGGTGGCCCCAGGGCACCAGCGAGCTGTGTTCAGAAGGACCCAGAGCGGGGGAGGCAGGGCTCAGCCCCGGAGTCCAGGCGACAGCAGGAGCTGCTGTGCTGGCCGCATGGGCAGTGGGGGAAAGACGCTTGGGCCATGAGCAGCACTGACCCAGAGAGGGCGCAGGGCCAGGCGGGAGGTGGCAGATCATCCGTGTCATGGGCCCAGAACCTGCGAGGGGGCAGCTGCCATCCCATGTCCTCCATGCCCAGCCCCGACTAGGCACCCGGTCGGAGACAGAGGCCGTGACCTGGAGGCATCCGGGGCCGGGCAGCCGGGAAAGTGACCCCCGCCCCAGCCCCCAGATCCCGGAGGCGGCCAGAGCTCTCTGGCCATGGACAGGTAGGGCAGATGCCAGCCCCTCTCTCCCACGGCCAGCACTCACCATTCCCTCACCCTGACCCTTACAAAAGCCTAGTCCCTGCTCAATCCAGATGGACGTGCAAAATGTGCAAAGAAAGGGGGGAGGGGGACAGACAGAGAGATGCTTTTGACCCATGGCTGCTCGTCCCGGCAAACACTGCTTCGGCCCGGCGGGCTTTGCTGGGCTAAGGTACAAGGCAGCTTCCAGGGATGAACTTTGCAACAGAGGGTTCCGCTGGGTCTGTGTCATCTCCCTGGGTCCAGGCCTCGGGGGGGGGGGGGGGGGACCGTGCCGCGGTGCCGGGCTTGACGTGAGCACAGGAGCGGGTGTTGCGGGCCCTCGATGTGGAGCTGTGGCTCCTGGCTGTTATTTGGAGCATTAAGAAAACTTGCCCCTAGAAAATGTTGAGGTTCTCTGTGCCAGTCTCCAGGAGTCTGCAATCACGCTCTCTCAGGACAGACCTGGCCTTTCTGGGCTTAGGAAGCAGCTTGGGTAGCGGTGGGCAGGCGTGTAAAGATCAAAGGGAGCTGGGGGTCCACCCCGGTGCTGACCCAGGACCAGGAGGTGAGGGCTGCTGGACACTGTCCACCTGTGCTGAGCTCAGTTTCCCCAGGAGAGCAATGGCAGCCACTGTGGGCCACGGCACCCCTGCTTTCTCCTGCTTCGTCACAGATCGCGTGGCCGTTTTGGGGAGGAGCCCTTCAGCAGCATTCCCAGAGGCGCCTCATCAGCGGGGTGGAGGCTCAGCTGTGTAATCGGCCCGGCGGGGTCGGCACCGCGGCTGCTCCAAGTGCGCAGGAGGTGGCTCTCCCGGGCCTGTCCGTCCTGGAGACCCGAGGCGGGGGATGAGGCTCGGACTGTCCGAGCACAGCAGTCAGCATGGCGTGAGAACACAGGGGCTTGTCCAATGTGCAGCTTGGCCACCTCTGGGATCTGCCGTGCCAGTGAGAAGCAGCCAGTGTCTCTCACAGGCGTCCCTGATGATGCCAACGAGCCCAGCAGTTGGGTGTGAGCCCAGAGCCCAGAGGGGTGCCCCCTCGGCATCCCTGCCCCGTGTCCCACACTGACGACTGTGATCCAGTCCCACACCTCTGACCACACACTCAGCCAGGGCCCCAGGCAGCTGCAGTCTCGGAAGGGACACCAGGCCTGTGCCTGGGGTGGCTCATCTTGATCTCGTCCTGCTGGGCGGGAGCTATAAAGGGGTGGCAGGCGTGTGCCTATAGGAAAAGACGCCCCAAAGCCACTGCGTTAAAATCCAGAGGTCTTTGGGCATTGGTGTCTCTCACAGCTCCCGCCTGAACACAGGCTTGCGGGCCAGCCTCGGCCAGGCAGGGGACCCCACCCAGAGCTGCTGCCACCCCTGTGACTGCTCAGCCCTGAGCAGGATAGCAGGGATGACTCCTTCTGCAGCGAGACGCACACAAGGCCCCTGGCACATACCGGGTGTACCGGAGTCCTCCAGGCTGTACCCGCATGCTGACCAGGGAGACGCCAGGCCGGGGGCAGCCCAGGGTTACCTGCAGCGGGCTTCTCTCTCACGTGCACCGTCACCTGGGCCCTCGAGACAAGGCAGAGCGGGCAGGGCCCCCCGTCCACGTTTCCCCAGCTGTCCCCAAACCGATGCTGCATGAGTGTGGCAGACAGGGCAGTCTGCTCTATTACACCCGCTGCTCTTTGAGCTGGAGCCAGGAGACCAACAGACCACATCCACACGCCAGACTGCTAAAGTAAAACACAGGCTCAAAGCAGAAGATCAAACCACATCCAAGCTTCCTTTCTCCCTCTCTTGTGGTGCTGGGGATTGAACCCAAGGCCTCGTGCATTCTAGGCCAATGAATGTACCACTGAACTACATCCCCAGGCCTTTTTCAGTTTTTACATTTTTAAGACAGGGTCCTACTAAATTCTCCAGGGTGCCTCAGACTTGCAGTCCTCCTGCCTCAGCCTCCTGAGTAGCTGGGGTTACAGGCATGCGCCCCTGCACCTGGCTAGCACTGTCTCCAAGCTTCTTGACGCTGTCTGCAGCCAGCGCCGTTGCACCTGAAGGTAACATGTCACTGTGAGCCTATGTGGGCTCTCACCCAAGGTTTGTGGGGTTTTTGTTGTTTTTCATCTTCTCAACTTTTGTTCAAACTCTGGTACCAAAAAAGGTACAGCCCGCGGCATGGCGCCTGAATGTGAGAGGACGTTTCTGGGCCACGCACCCTTCTTGCCAAGTCTTCTGAGGTCCCAGTCAGCCACGGGGCCCTGTGAGGTTTTCAGTCCTTGCTCTCAGAAACACAAGCTCTGTCCCCCACACCCCGGAAGGGCACAAGATGTGCGAAAATATCAGTGATCCTGCAAACGGTTGCATGAAATAACTGTGGAAATATTTCGCCAACTACATTAACCTTGGTTTGCTTCTCTTTCCTCCCAACCCAGAAGAAGACAGTTTCTCCAAGTCTTTATCTCATTCTCTTATATAATTGCTGCTTTAAATCACAAAAGCCTTTAGAGTTAAAATCACAGGGTGCACTGCTGCACGCAGCGGTATTTAGACTGTGCTCGCCTGCGCAGCGCCCGATCCAGAGTCCCCGCGAGACACACAGCGGGAGGTGGGGAAGTCACGGTCCCTCCCCAAGTGTGTGTGAGCCTCGTGCTAGCGGTGTCCGACCTCATGTCTCTGGGCCGCTTCCTTCCCTCTCTTTTGTTGTCTCCTTCTGAGGACTGGATAATCCCTGGGAGTTTCTGCTTTGCTTATAACTGTTTCTTAAATTAAGAAGCACTTTGCAGCCGGGACGGTTGAGACAAAGACTAGCGGCTGGGAAAGCACTGTGTTTTGTGAGCAGCGGAAAGGAGATAAGATGTCGTTCTGTACCTCCCTTAGAAGCTGCAGCTCCGCTTTTGCACCCTGTTCAGGGAGGAGCCAGCATGTGGGTCCCTCCAAAAGCCTTTGCCTTTCTTGGCAACCAGAGAAGAGTATTGGGGCGCAGACACCAGGGGGCAGCAGAGAGACACTAACTGTCCTCTGGCAACATCTCTGGGTCGCCAGTGACGACCCTCCAGGTGGAAACACCTTTACGCGTGCTGACTCTCCTGTCGTGTGGGCATTTGGTCTTCAGAAAGGCTCTTCATGATGAAGCGACTTACTCACTGGCAGCCCTGTGCCTCCATTACCCGGTTCCTGCCCCAGAGGCATTCTGAGCCCTGCTCTCAGCCCAGCATGGAACAGGGCAGCAAGTGGTTAGTTTTGTCTGCCAGGAAAGCAGTACAGGATACCATTCTTAACCCACGTCTTCTTCTGTGTAGTTCCCTGCACGCTGACTAATTGCTTGCTTTTCTCTACCATGTACCTGTATGATCTGTGGGCAAACTCACAGTCCTCTCTATCCTGTTAACCTCCACATAATCTCGAAATGCCAGGCCCTGTGCCAGAGTGTTCCCCTGGACTTAGCTGTCACAAATGCACCTTCCAGGTAGAGGCTGTTATTTCTATTTGACATTAGAAAAAGTAAACACTAGCTAGGCAGCCTCCCTCACCACGATGGATCAGTAAATCCGGCACCGCAGGGTACAGGCTCATGCCTGGCGGTTTTAGGACATTGTGCTGAGTCAGTGTGACAGTTAGCTTTTTATCACTATGGCCAAATTCTGAGAAAACTTGAAGAGGAGAGGTTTCGGCGCATGGTCTCCAAGGTTTCAGTCCATGGTCAGCAGGTTCCATTGCTTCCAGGCCTAGAGTGAGGCAGAAACATCATAGCAAACGGGTGTGGTGGAGAAAAGCTACTCACCTTTCTGCAAGTTTTAATTTACACCCAGAGAGAAAGAGCCAGAGGCCTTCGCTGGGCTTCCTCCCCTTCCACTTGTGTTCCTTCGGGGCCCCCAGCCTACTGGACAATTCTACCCAAATTCAGGTCGGGCTGCTTCCCTGAGTTTGCTGTCAGACATGCCAGTCACCTCTGGAAACACTCACAGACACACCAGATGTGAGCTTTACTGATTTCCTGGGCATTTCTCAATCCAGCCAAGCTAAGAAGCAAGTTTAACTCTCGTAGTCAGACATGATGTTCAGAATGGTTTAGAACAAAGGAAGTTACGTCCAGGTAGGCTGTACATGTGAGCTGAACTGATGTACTAGACAGGTGGGATGGACATATGGGCCAGCTGGGGGGCTGGGCAGATGGGCTGGACAGGTGGACCTGGACAAGTGAGCTGAGCTGTTGGGCTAGGCGGGTGGAAAGGACAGATGAGCCAGACAGCCGGGCCGGGCAGGTGGCTCGCACATGTGGACTGGACAGGTGGCCTTGCCAGAGGAAGATCCCACACAGAAGGGGGGATGGACACCAGGGCCTCCTTCTGCCCCCAGCTCTTCTGATTCTCAGTGTTTAAATCATTGGGAATAAATTCCTGATCCATTGACCTTTCTGCAAGTTTTAATTTACACCCAGGAGTAAAATGTCAGATAATTATTATGCATTTGGCTGGGCTTCTTCACCACTATCCTAAAAACAATTCTTTATCAAGATCTCATGTCAAAATTGTATGGGGATAATTACCCCGGAGAAGTGCTGCATTTGCATAATGCTCCCTGCACCGAGGCTCCTCGGGGGGTTGTTGTCTGATTGTGCTGCACTTCTCTGGAAGGGAGAGTTGAGAACACTTGGGATTGAGTCAAGGAGCACACAAGGTGCGCATCGATTGCCACCGAGCTGACTTCGTTAGCTGGCTTCTATCCAGCCCCAAATTTAGTCACCAAAGTGGAGATTAGAAGCACTGGATCTCCTGAGGCAGATTCCTGCAAAACCTGGCTGGGATGCAGGTAACCTCCCCCGGCGATGGAGACTTAACACCCCATGCTCACCCCTGGGCTCCTTCAGGTAAAAGGGGTGTGGCAAGTGAGTGTGCATTGGGGCTATTTCTGCTCAAGGATGGCAAAACCTCACAGCCTCCACCTTCGGGCATCTTGAAAAGAGAGACAGAGACAGGGAGAGGCGGTGCTGAGACCACAGAGAGACGCGCAACCTGCGTGGGGAGCATGCTTGTGGCCACCCAGGCTGCACCGGCTTAGAGACAGCCATTAACATTGTTCCTGTAGCTGCACGATTTGCCTTCAGGCTCATCTCTGTAACTGCCATTTTATTCATGATAAGAAACCCAGGCGGAAAGCACAGAAAGGCCCCGTTCCAGCACAGTCTGTTCGTGGGCAGGAAACTGAGCATCCGGGCCTGTGGCCTGACATAGCTGCTGTGATGAGCCCTCACCACTGCACATGTGGTGTCTGCAGCACAGAGTCACCATGGCGAGGTTTCCCATCTCGCCCCGGAAGCTAGGGGCGGCCTGAGACTTGCCTTGCCCCATGAAATAGGAGAAAGCCAGTCAGAGGTCTTCCGGAGTGGGTGTGCTGCCCGTGCTGGTAGCTGCCTGCTTCTTGCCACGGCTGTCGCAGGAGCAGAAGGCTAACACCGATCATCTGTGCTCCTGAGGACTGGCACAGAGCTGCCCACTGCCCCACAGTGACCAGAAATCTAGCCCTGCTGTTTCCAGTGACTAAGATTTGAGGGCAACTTGTTGTTCTTAACCCAGCCTTATGTCGAATTTCCGACATGGCACTTCTTCCGCGTGAGAAATGACACGGGGGAGGAGCAGTGTTAACTTCTACAGGACTTGGCAGACCCTTTCCTGTGAACGGAGAATCCCAAGCAGAGAGGCACACCGGGCATCGCTGTCACCTGTGTAGAGCTGGGCTCTCACCGCCCCGGCCCCCAGGCAGCTTCAGAGCACGTGCCTGGGGACGTCCCGGCACAGTGACGCTGTGACCCACAAGGAACCTGCTGCTTCTTTAGCAGCAGGTTTCGGGTTGGGAACCGCGGAGCACGGCTCCTGGTGTTGGCTTTCCCTGGCATGGCCTGTGGCTCAGGCAGGGCGAGCTGGGGAGGGTGAGTAAAGTGGAACTGCGACTTTTTGTGCTTCGAGATAGAACCTGTGCTCACTGCTGACACTCCTGGTCTTGAACCTGGTACAGGTGTCCCACATCCCAGATACCTGCACTGTTTAAGGGCGTCCTCAGAAGAAACTTAGAGGGCATCACTGCAGCGCGTTTCTTCTGAAGGTCTCCTCTGTGACATCCCTGCGGGCTTCGTAGAGCCCGGCTCAGCTGGGCATGGTGGCCCCTGGCCTCCTCCTGAGGGTGGAATCACGTTCCAGACTTTCCTGGATCCCTGTGCAGGATCTTCTTCCATCAACTATCCTCCCTGAGCGCCAGGTCCTCTCGGGCCTGCAGGGCTCTGCTAGCAACGGGTGCCATGGAGTCGCCAACAAAACCGCCATTTTACTTGGATGCAGGCGTCTCCCCGGCAGCCCAGGCCTCCTTGGCGCCTCCTGAGATCGTGTCTGTCTCTGCTCAGGGTGGGGTCTGCCAGGCCTTTGTCCAGGCCTGCGTCGGGGCATGGAGTGTCCTTCCTTGGTTTGCAGGCACCTTGAGTCTGCTCGTATCCAGGGGCCCCCAACTGTCTCAAAGCCGAGTATATTGTGCCTGACCTGGGACCCAGAGTTCTCCTCTGGGAAGATGCAGGGAAAGGTGGTCAGAGCTGCGCCAGTTGGAGGGGGCAGAATATGTGTTTGCATCTCCTGAGCTGCTCCTTATTTACTTCAGGAAAGTGGCTGGCAGCCACCCTGAGAGTGTGCACAGAGGGAGCAAGGCTGGTAAAGTTCAGGTGCATGTTTGGATTCTGCCCCAGAGAACCCAAGCTGAAACCGAGCCAGGCACGGGGCCGGCGTGTGCACACGAAAGGAGGCGCGGCCAGGGCCGAGGCTCACCGGAAATGAGGTCTGGCCTGCTTCCAGGGTGAGGGCCTGGAACATGCCGCCTCCTCCATGGGGTCTCTAAGCGGTTGTTCCTCCTACTTACACACCTGCACAGGATGGGTGGCCTGTCCTGGAGCGACAAGCGTGTGCCTGCACCTCCGGGGACAGACAGGAGCCAGGCAGTGGAGTGGGTGCCACAGAGATGGCTCCTGAAGTGAGAACCTGGGAGATGCCTCAGGCCCCTGGCCCCAGGGGTGCCGAGCCCCGGCCTCCGAATCAGGCTTCCAGATCCAGGGATCCCCCGACAGGAGAGTCAGCAGAGGCCAAGCTGCCCCTGCCAGCCCCAGCACGGCAAGCAGAGCCCAGGCCGTGGCACTGGCAGCCGGGGTGTCGAGATCGGAGGGTTCTGGTTCTCAGCTTACGCAGACTCCTCCTCCAGGTTTGTGCTCTGCAGCCGAGGGTAAAGGGTAAAACATTTCTTGTCACTTGTATGGTTTTAATTTTAAGGGTGAGGGAAGCTCCCGTGGAGCTTGGGTTAGTGAGTGATTCTGTCCATCCATGTGGACTGTCCACTCCACCAACCCCAGGGGCCGCTGCCATCCACCTGCAGACCCGGCCTGGCGGTGGGGGGGCAGTCTCTCTATGTCTCAGCCCTCCTTTCGTCCCCGTGCTGAACCATTTTGTGGGAGCCCCAGGGAAGGGCGAGCCTGGGACCCGCCCACCCAGCCCAGGCGGCTGGGGCCAGAGCGGGACACAGCCCCAAACTGCACTTTAGGCAAAATGGAGAAAGCAGGGCCAGGCCTGGCCACCCCGCACACGCGAGGTCCTTCCTGGTGTGGCTGCCCCTTCTGCAGCGAGGGAGCAGGGAGCGGTGAGGGAGTGGCCTCTCAGGACAGCAGAGAGCCGTCACTTTCATTGCAAGTGATTTCATTAGCCGGGTCCTGATGTGCAGACAATAATGAAAGGGAGGCTGGCAGCTCTAAAAACAGCCCACTTAGTCCTGTTTCCTGTGTTTGAAAGACGCGCCCCAGCCGGCTCCCCTGAGCCCCGCCGTCAGCTCCAGCTTCCCCTCACCACGTCATGAGCAGCATGTGAATGTGTGTTCAGAGCCCTTGGCCTGGCCACCGAGACAAGGGCCCTGCAGAGGGAGGCCAGGCGAGGTGGAGCTGAGCTTGGAGGACATAGTCTGTGCTTCTGACCCTGTAGCCACAGGCCGGGGCCAGCTGCCTGGTGCTGCACGGAGAATAGGCAGAGGAGTGCCAGGCTGGTGCCAGCTCCCAGCATCTACCCATGAGCTTTCCACCTGAACGGGACTGGCGGCTTCCTCTCTGGAGCCCCTGCTCACCCGACACACCCCGAAGGCAGAAGCTGTGTTTCGCAGTGTTTATTTCTCGGTGCACACGTCCGCAGCACAGGGCGACAGTCCCTCGCTGGCTGCTACGGGGTGTGTGCCATGGTGGCTGCTGCGTGCTGTCATCAGTGTGCTGTCACTGGCATCGTGTCGGGTCATCACCACTGCTGCACCACCTGTCACAAAGCCCGAGGATGGATATGTTAACTTGTACTTGCCCAACCTAAAACAGCACCCCCTTCGAGGCAGCATTAGCAGCAAAGAGTTCAGAGCCCCAGTGCTGTATCAGGGGAGAGGACTTTACGGAGCACAGGCCGACGGCGCTCCAGGAGGCTGCAGGACCACTAGGAGCCTTGTCTCCTCCTAAACACCAACATCAGGTGAGCTGGAAGCGTTTGCACGAGGCAAGAGCCAGCCTCACCGATCTGAGTAGAGTTCCCACGAAACCCAGCCGCTTGTGACAGTGTGAGCTGTGAGTGCGTGGGTGTGCTGCCACAGGGGCACGGGGGTTCAGGATGCAAGTGTGACCACCTACTTGTGCGCAGAACACCTAGGCGTTGTTCCCACTGAGAGCGCCCCATAGTGAGAGCTATGGAAGGGAACGGGAGGTAGGAAGTGGTGTCGTCTCTGAAGGAGCCGCAGCCTGGACAAAAGGAGTGCGGCCCTCTAGTCCCTCCCTCTCAAGCCCTGGCTGGGCTGGACTCAGGAACAAGGCAACAAGGTCAGGGGCCATGTCTGGGCTTGCAGTGGGGGCAGCGGAGAGTCTGGCACCCCAGTGGCATGGGCCCTGCCATTCACTGGCATGTGACCTCTGGAGGGCCCCTGGCCCCTCTGACCTCTTCTGGAAAACTGAAATACCACAACCCCAGGAGTGAGGTTTCAAGGAGATAACGGGTTTCCGTGCCCAGCAGGACCCTGAGCAGGTGCCTCAGTCCACCATGAATGAATGAGCGAGTGGACGGATGAGTATTCACAAAATGTTCGTGTTCGTTAGTCACATGTTGGTTTCAGCTATCCAACTAAAACCCGCTCTTCCTTTCTAAAACTCTCAAGAGTCGTTCCCATTTCCCCAAACACTCAGACTCCCACAGTCTTGAATGAGAGAGCAAAGGTCCCAGAAGGGCAACGCCCCCCCTGGCCCTGGGACTCCCTATGTCCCCATCTCCCCCAGCTGACGCTCAGGGCTATCAGGATGGGACAGAGGACAAGGGACCGCCTCCCTGTGGGGCTCAGGCGGCATCCCTGCCTCTGCTGGGAAGAGCCCTGGCGTCCAGCCCTCTGTGCAGGCGTGTGTCTCGGGTGCTGAGCAAGCAGCGATGTAGGGAGAGGCAGTGCACCTCACAAGCCCGGGAGTCCACAGCACCTGGCCTGTCTGAGGCTGGACTGGCGCCCCGTGCCCACGCCTGCCACGGTGTGGGCAGGAGCACTTCATTAAGTGCTTCTTCAATTAGGAGCCGCCGCGCTGCACTCTAATGGGGCGTCCGCGGGGCTTATTAATGAGACGCTTGTGGCTCAGCTCCTGCTTTCGCATGCAGAAGCCTTCTTAGCATGGCTGCTCCTCCTGCCCTGTGACTGCACGGTCCAGGACCCCAGGATGCTTGCGCTGTTTCCTTAAACACAGGACTGCTTTTGATCCCGGAACCTAAAACAACCCCTCTCCTACCTGGACTCAGAGCAGTTCTGACACAAGGCGCGGGCGCAGCAGGGAGCCACAAATAGGCTCCACTCCAGCCCTTTGAAGAGCCGCCTCCCTGCTCCTGGGAGATGCTGGTCTTCAGCTAGTACCATAAATATTAAATAAAGACCGGGAGAGTTTATTAGTGCAATATTTTCTTGGGGGAGGGATGCGCTGGAGAGTGTAAGTGGCACATTTGTTGTCACCAGGGCTGATTTTTCTTGGGCAGAAAGAGCAGCCTGATATTTTCTTATCAGTGGGAGATGCAAATCCAGTGAGTGTTAGATCACAGCTCTGGGCTCATTATGAAGCGAGCTCACGGGGAGCAGCTCGCCGAATTCCTACTGTAGCCGACAGGGATGGCATGAGAGGGCTCCATGCTCTGCTGTACAGCAGGGTCCCTCACATTTCTGAGGCCCGCATTTTTCAGCAGAAGGTGTGTCCAGTGGGTAGTGAATACCCATTTTTAATAGACTATTTTTACAGCAGTTTTAGGTTTATGGAAAACCTGAGCAAAAAGCAGAGTTCCCACGGACCCTCTGCCCTGCGCAGTGTCCCTGTTAATAACCTTCCACGATTGCATGTGCTACAATTGGGAGAAGCTCACAAACCAGCACTGACATGCTGTTGGCGACCAGAGCCCACAGCTCACATCAGCTTGACTCTCAGTGCGGGACATTCTGTAGATTTGTTCCGCCGTGTGATGACACGTGTCTGCCATCACTGTGACACACAGAGTGCGGCCGCCATCCTCCACATCCTTGGGCTCCGTCCATTCATCTTTGCTCTCCCCAACCCCCGACAGCCCCAGAATCACTTCGCTGCCCCAAGTTTGCCTCTTCCAGGATGTCGCCCAGCTGCGCTCTCTGTGGTGCTTTTCCGCCGCCTCTGAGTCTGCAGGGCCGTGATAGACCTTCGGGTCTGCGCTTCCATGCACTCATCCCACCAGCCTTCCTCAGGCTCCTCCCAGCCCGTGACAGGGGCTGGAGACCTGGGCAAAGGAGCCAGGCCCATGCCCACAGATGGCAGGAGGAAGCTGCGTGTGCCCTGCACTGGGGTGCTCTTCCTCTGTCTCAGCGCAGTCTCCCACCTGGCTTTGCCTGGTGCTCGGCTCTAATGCCTGGGTTTCCCTCCCTCCCCAGCACTGACACCCAGGCGGGACACCTCTGGCTGTCGCTTTTCCGTGTCCAGCCTCCCCACCAGAGGCCACATTCATCCCTATCCCGGCGCCTCTCGCAGTGCCTGGCACACAGCAGGGGCTCCTTGGCTGCTTGTTAAAAGGATGTGTAGGGGTAGGAGACAGCGGGAGGGGAGCAGGGCTCCACTCAAGCCACGAGCTCCCAGGTAGAACAGCCAGGACTTGAACATGAGAAGCCTTCCCCTCTCTGGTGCACCCTGCAGGACTGAATGTCTCAGCATCCGCATGCGTCACTTCATGGGCATTGTCTGGGAAACCGCCTTCTCCCTCGGAAGCAGGCTGCTGCCGCTGCTGGAACACCAGTGAAAAAGACTTTCTTGTACACAGGAGAATCAGGGCATCACTGCAAAGACAGGAGCAGTGCCCTTGAGCCCACTCAGAGTGCGTTAGCAGCGCAGACATGGAGCGGGGAAGGGTGGGCGCGGGGCAGTGCCACGTGGCAGAGTCCTGAGGCGTGAGAATGTGATGGGGGCGGCGGGCCACAGGTAAGGCAGGGACAAGCGTGTGATGAAGGGCCTCAGAATTCTGATGCTGTTAATCCCAGCCAACATATCCTCCATTCAGGTCTGGAGGGCTGACCGGCCCCTCGCCTTCCCCAGGGGTGAATGGGTCCCCACCGCTCCAGATGTCTGAGTAACACAAGGACTGTCTGACTGCGGAGCAGCTCGCCCACACGCTGACACCCAGGAGCCACTGCCTGCACGGGGCCACCATGCCCTTCCTCACCTGCATGGTCCAGGGCTTGTCCAGAGGCGCCCTGCTGGCGGGGCAGCAGGCTGGCCTGCACTTTGCTGAAAATGAACTTTTCCAATCTTATAAACATATGGCCACCTCAGGACGCTCTGCTCAGCAGCGTGAACGAGAGAAAGAGCAACTGGCCCTGAGGCCTCTGCTCCTTCCCCACACAGCGGGCAGCTGCCTGGGCCCAGGTGAGGGGCAATGCGGGCAAGGGGAGCAGCACGTGCCAAGGCTGGGCTCTGGGCCCCCAGCCGGCGGCGGGCAGGGAGATCAGGAGGAGCAGTGCCCCGGGGCGGCAGCTTGGCTGGAGGAGGGCACAGGTTTCAGGGCTGGGCACCAGGAGCCCAGTCTCAGCCCCTGTCACTTTCTGGTTGGGAAACTGGGGTTATGAGAGTCCTTCCCTGCCAGTTTGACCCATCAGGAGCAGAGGAAGAAAACCGGGACACCCTTGCTTGTGGCTTCCTCTCCAGACTTCCTGTCTCCTCCAAGCCCCACTGTCTTCTGGGGCAGAAAAACTCCCTGGGGAAGCGCGGCCCCAGCCACACACTGTAGGGCTCTGCAGCTCCTGTTCACGGGCGGGGCGGACTCCTGGCCTGTGTATCTCAGGGCCTTTGCACTGCTGCTGTCCAATCAGAGCACTCTTCCTCCAGCGTCTCCACACTATCCCCACCACCTCGCACAGAGGAGGACAGATGCTGCCTCCCCAGCCCTCTCCTCTTGTCACCTTGGCTGTCCTCGCCACAGAGATTTCATTCACATGCTGGCTTTGCGGTTTGATCTTCCCTCCACGCGATGAGTTCCGTGTGGCTGACATCCGACTCCCCAGCACCTAGAACAGTGCCTGGGCCGAGGAGAGGCTGTGGGTAGGTGAGGAAGGAGGGAGGGAGGGAGGGAGGGAGGAAAAGCCAGGCCTCGCTGCCGGTTGAACCGGAAGGTATGGGATTGTCCACTGTCTGCACCATTCTAGCTACAAGCTCACCTTTGGCTCATTTGATCTTTTTCAACTCACCTAACAAGAAAAATTATACAAAGAGGTGCTGTGTAGCCACAGCACAATTCTTCAGCACGCTCCTCTTGGGGAGACACAGCCCGCTGCCCCCATAAATGTCAGGCTGCCTTTGCAGATGGGGACGCGGACTGACCACGTGCCACTCACTACCCGCTCCCACGCATGCCTCTCCCTGGCTCCATCCAGGCTGCCAGCAATTAAAAGTGATGAGGGTAAGGGGTTAAACCCAGCCGCCGCCTAATAAAGGAGCTGCTCCTCCTCTCGCAGCACGTGACACCGTCTGTGCCAGAGTTCCGATCAGCATCGCTGCACCCCTCGGCCGTGCGTGTGCCGGGTGGGGGAGACGAAGTGACAGAGGCAGAACTTTTAAAGAAAGTTATCTGCACAATCCCCCCAAAAATGAAAGAAGCAGGCTCCGCTGTTTAGCAGGGGCCTTATGAGGACCGCTGCGTACGGGGAACCTCACACCGCTCAAGCCTCAGACTTCAGAATGATCACCCCCACCCCAGGGTCGCTGCCACACACCCCAGGGCTCAGAACGGAGAGTCTGGGCAGGGTTTATGAATGCACAAAACTTGGAGGGACAGTGAGCGCAGTGGTGTTGGCTTGCTGTATGCTTTGCATTTTCAGCATCAATTAAACAGATATTAAAAGTGCCCCGAGCCCGGGGAGAGAACGCATTTGCAGTGACGAGGCCTGCATGCCGCAGGGACTCTGGAAGCCTACAGAATGATTCAAGTAACCGAGTGCACACGAACACATCATCTCCTCCCGGAGAGCTGGGGCCCCCATCACTCAGATGTGGGAGGAGAGGTCTCCAAGCCACCTGCGGCCCTGCCCGTCCGGGAAACTCTAGCGGCACACACATGCTGCGGTTGCTCTGTGTCACACGCATGAGTGCACACGGTGGTCTGCAGGGGCCAACATCCTGGTACCTGGGGACCCCAGGCCAAACCCTGCCCCTCCACAGAGCCTCCCAAGCCCACCACTACCTCACCCAGCACCCCTGGACTTCACACTTTACGCCATGTGTAACTGGCCCTGGGGACCGGCTGCGATGCTGCGGCCCCTGCTCCTTGCCCGCTTTGCTCTGTCTCACTTAGGTCTTAGGACCGGCACAGTGCAAGGGCTGTAGGGAAGCCTGGGCCGTGGGCTGGTCTGGGAAGGAGGCAGCCACTCTGTCCTCTCCAGGACGAGCTCAGGCGCAGGACAAGGGTCCTCAGGCCCTTCTCCCTGTGGTCCTAGCAGCCAGGACTTTGGGGCCTACGCTGAAAACTGCCTTTGATAGGCTGCGAGGCACACAACAGAAGCATCGGCACTTTCAAGTATAGTTCAGTGGCCGTTAGCACCGTCGCGACGTTGAGCGGCCGTGGCCTCCGTCTAGTTCTAACATTTCCCCACCCCCGAAGGAGACCCTGAGCCCCATGGCTGCCCCTCGGCTAAGGGCAGAGCCTGCGGGGGATGAAGGCCGAAGGCCACAGGACCACCGCAATCCAAGGTGGACTGGAAGGACTCACGGGGGACTCCAGGACCGGAAGGGGTCCCCAGGGAGTGCTGCTGGGCCCGGCGTGGGCCCGAGGCCCCCTGCTGCCCTGGGGGTGAGGGCTGTGCTCCCCATAACGCGTCTCTGCCGGAGGATGAGCGGTTGTTCGGGGATGAGCCGTCTCCCTCGCGCCCTGTGCCCCAGGCAGGCGTGTTGGGAGCGTGTGTATGACGTGGGCATGACGTAACCCACACTCAGCGCACGGGGTGTCTAGGAAACAGCCCCCCAAAGGGTAGCTCGTGTGGCTTCCACTCCGAACAGCTCCATCCCCGAGGGGCAGCGAGCTCAGGAGGCCCCTCCTGCCCGACGGGAGTTCCCCAGTGTTGTGCCGTGGCTGGCCCACCTACGCCAGCACCCTGTGCCCTGCGCCCTCACGGAGCCTCTGGCCGCCGTCCTTCCAGGGCACAGCAGGGAATCCCTCCAATGGCTTTGCTCTCCTAGGGCCTCATTACCCACCGCCAACCAAGGTCTGAATCATTACCCAGAAAATGTCAGAAATAAACAGTTTGTGTTTTAAATAACTTTTATGATAGTACACCGTCATGACTTCTGTCTGCTCTTGGTTATTGTCATTTTTCTTACTAAGCCGAGCTTATGAATTAAACTTTATGGTAGGTGTGCATGTGTAGAGAAGGTCCCGTACCATCTGTGGTTGCACGCAGCCTCAGAACAGCCTGGGTCGTCCCCTCCACAGAGAGGGGGGTCTCTGTCGGGGACCTTATCAGTGGGATCATGTCCCTACTCTGTGTCACTACACGGCTCCTCAGCTGCGTCGTATCATCTCTCAGGGCCTAGGTCCCCCTGCTCCGGGACCTGCGCATGTGCGGTCTGTGCCACTCGGAATGTTCCCCCCCGCCTGGGCCTCCACGGTGCCATCAACAGCACAAACGGCCCTGGTGCGGTGTCGCCCTGCAGGCGGGATGACGGGCAGAGACTCACGTTCCCGACACAGCACAAGGCGAGTGTGTGTGAGTGACAGGAGGTGGCGAGGGTGTCCTGTCCTCTCTTCTGGCCCAGGGACAACTCTGGATGCCCGTCGGCCGCTGCTGTGGGGAAGAGCAGTTGGCCAGGGCTAAGTCCTGAGCGCTGTGATGTGCGGATGCGCGGCCCTCAGGACGCCTCCCTCGGCACCCCTGTCCGCCCGTGCTTCTGAGGGGCTTTGGGCCTGGGCGGAAGGCTGGCTGCGCATGCTGAGTCCTCTCTGTGCAGTTAGCCACGGTCAGGACCTCACAGAGGGGCCGCTAGAGGGGTGGGCAGCCTCCTTCCCGCCCCTTCTCAGAAGGGAGCCCAGGCTTTAAAATTAAATCCGTCCTGTCCAAAAGAGGGGACAGAGGTACCCAGAACCCAAACGCTGCCACCCCGACAGCTTGGGCTCCGCACCCACAGGGCCCCCCTGTGCCCACCCCAGCGCCCCCAGGCCTGGACACAGCCCTCTTAATGACCCCATGGCAGCCCAGCAATTCACTCTGCCATAGCCTGTCAATGCCCACTCTGGGAAGCGCTCACTGCCAGGCAGGGTGCCCAGTTGGTGTGCAGCAGACGGCACGGTGGGGCTCCCCGAGTCTGACCGAGGAAGCACGTCCGGGTGTGCCCAGGAGCCAGCCCTCTGCGTCCACACCCACACCCTCTGCTCTGTAGAGGAGGGGAAGACTGGAGCCCGAGAGCCTGCGACCTGTCACCTCACACGGGCAGGGGCGTTCACGCTCCAACCCCGGGCGTCCTCACGGGGGCGGCTGAGGTAGTGCACACACGCCCAGGCACGCACACATGCACAGCATACACCGACAGGGCCCAGGACTCTGCGGGCCAGCTGGCGTTCGCAGTGGTGCTGGTCACTCGGTCACTGCTTCATGAGGGTGCCAGGGTCTCGGGTGCGGCCCAGCCAGTGCTCACACCTCAGAGCGGAGGTTCTGCCCCGGGATCCACTCCTGGTGCTGCCCTTGGCGCTGACTGCAGGGGCTTTGGCCACAGCCCCCGAGGACCCAGGCAAGGGAGGCTTGGACTGAGGTGCCATTAGGCCCACCTTCTCTCAGGACTCCGCATCAAGTGTGTTTCAAACTCAGAGAAGGAAGGAGCAGACCGCAGAGACCCATGCAGCAGGTGACGACCGTCCCAGCACAGACAGGCCCCACGAGCCGAGGCCAGAACCGGCGCCATCCCCTCCCCGAAACGAGTCCGCACAGTCGCCCCGAGAGGAGCTGTGACCTCCGGGGCTGACGTGTCTGCACAGCCGCTTTCTCCCCGCTCACTGGTTCTGGGGCCATTGCATCCCTGAGGGCCGGACGCAGAGGTGGCGCTGTCTCCCCGCCCTCTGCTGCACAGCTCAGCATGGAGAAGCCACGGTGAGGGGTCACGCGTCCTCCAGGTGAGGGGTCACGCGTCCTCCAGGCCTGGCAGGCTGCGGCCTCGGTGACTCAGTGCAGACACAGGAGCAGCAGCAAGGTTCCCGCAGGGTGCACAGCGGGAGACCCCAGGTGCAGCCTGGTGGCCGGCCCCATGGAGAAGCAGGTGCGTGGAGCCCCTGGGCACAGCGGTCTTTCTCCAGCCTCTCATCCCACTCGACCTCTTGTTGCCTTGAAGAAAGGGTGAACTGTCTCTGAGCCTCAGTTTCCTCATCTGCAAGATGGGGGCAGCACTGCCTTCCTGTGCCTGCAGGGCGTCCTGTGCAGCCACAGTGTTGGGAATGGGGACAGGCCCAGGAAGGTCTGAGCTAAGCCACGGTGAAGTGTGTGATCTGCACTTAAACCGGAGGAGGAATTTTCCGTGACATTTGTTGGTTTTATCTAACGCATCCAGGGACGTTTCCTAGGGAATCCCAGGGGGTTTTCATTTTCTCTGGAAGACTGAGAGAGAAATTACAAGATCAAAAGCAAATACGTAAAGAAGAGCATTAGCCAAATGCGCTCGGCGAGGCCGGTGGCGGCAGGCTCCCTCCGTCTGTGGCTCTCTGGTAACAAGGGACGAGTGAGCCGCGAAGGGCTGTCACAAGAGGATTCTGACGAGCCAGAACAACACAGAAGCCCATCCCTCCCCCAAACTGGGGTAAAAGCCTCACACTGCTGGGCAGCGTCACAGGAACATGCCCTCCGGACGCAGGGACCTGCAGCCGACCCGACACACCGGTCCCCACCCCCTCAAGCGTGTTCAACCTTGCAGAAAGACGTAGCCTCCAAAATGAGACAGGAAGCAGAGGAAGGAAGCAAAGACAGGAAATAGACTAAGACATACTGGGAGGCACTAATGGCTCAGACCTACCGAAGCCAGCCAAGACCTTGCCTCTGAGCTTCCCAGTGGCCAGTGTGAAGAGGGAAACAATCCGTAAAGACGGACAGAAGGACAAATGGACTTCTGAGGGAGAAGGGTTTCCATCCTAGGACCCCAGGCATTTCTTCCGTGGGTCTGGCCCCTTCATGCTCCTGCACCCATTCTATAGTAAGACAAGTATTAGTGAACCTGTGTGCTGAGGAGTTTAAACCACCACTGCACAGAGTTCCATGGGACGCGTTCACACATGCAGTTCCACTGCTCTTCTAGCATCTCCTCGCTCAGAGGAGCACCCGCTTGAGCTTAACTTTGAAAGAAAGGTGCAGCCCAGGAAGGGGGTTCAGGAATGGGCACTGTCCTCACACACCTCCTTTCTCCTGGGGCACCCCAGATGCCCCGTGTCCAGGTCCTCTCTCCGGTAAGCATTCTCCCAGGCTGGACCAGTCCCTCAAAGCCCCGGAGCTCCCAATGTCTCACTGCCTTCCAACAGCGACAGTGCAGACTCGGACACAAGCAGTGACCCCGCTCCAGGTGCACGTGGGAGTCCCGGGCCCACGGGTCTCCCCAGCAGAGGACCTGTGGGAACCAGGGGTCAGGAGGCATCTTGTCACACAGCTCTGAGCATTCTCGAGACTGGACACCCTGGGTCTGACCGGTAGTGGCAGATGGGAACTTCCAAACCGCCAGGAAAGTCTGGAGAAGCCCACCGTTCCCACCAGGCTTTGCGGCAGAGGTGCCTGTCAGGCAGCACCTTGAATCTCCACAAGGTGCCTTCCATGGAGGACATTTGTCACCTCCCAGATCCTGGGCTCCTGTGGACAGGGACTCTCTGCTCCTGCATGGGCAACTCAGACGCTGTGAATTCTTCTGCAGGCAGCCCCCGAAAGCTTGCAAAGCTGTCACCAAAGCTCTGCGCCTGCTCCGTACAAAATACAGCATCGTTATTACAAACCCTCCCGCTGCTGTCCAAATCCACTAGGTTTATTAGAAATCTACTGTTAGAGAACAAAGGGGCTTATTCACGTATTTTGTGTTAATCTCTTGGCAATCACGAGACTGTCATTTTTATCTTTGTCAGTGACAACTGGGTGTCAGAATTGATTGATCCACTCAGTTTGTGGCTGATTTTAATTTGTTTACCATTGGGGCGAACGGTACAGTAAAAGCAGTCTGGCATTTTCCTTTCATTTGAAAACAAAGTACTCTTTCCCCCCTTGGTGGGGGGATATCTCCGGGAGGCTGCAGGCCACCCCATGCCACGGCTGACCTTGCCCATCAGAGCAACCAGGGTCCCTGCAGCCCTGGGGCCCGAGCCACCCCTCCCTGTTGGCCAGACAGGGGAGAAATGCCTGGTTTTGTCACATCTCAAACACTTTTATACTAATGCCACAAGTGGGAGGTACCAGGAGCTGGGGATCTATCTAAAGTGAAGTATTTGAGACAAGGAAGCATACGTGTTATTTATTATTTCAAGACAAGCAACAATAAAAGGTGAACGCAAGGGAAAAGCACTTTATCAGGCATAATAGTGAGTAGCTTTTTTTAGTTTTTTGGAATAAATAGTAATTAAATCATGTAAGCTGTGACAGTGGAATTGCTTTAAAAAAACCAATCCTCCCACCATAATTGCCTGGATACCCACATTTTTATAAATACTAGGTAACTTTATCCATCGTTTGTATCAGCAGAATGTGACACTGGCTTCATAATTTACCACGGCACCAGCCGACAGTTGCAACAGCGCATGTATAAAAAATATACTAATGTACTGCAAATGACTGCGCAGCTTTGGAGATGTGTTTTTCTGCAGGGGGATTACCAGTGGCCCTGGCGCTGGAGCCACGGGGAGGGAGGTGGCAATTTGGTTGTCTAATTAATGTTTTGGAAGCAAAGCAAATAGCAGCTCCCCGCAGTGTCAACACACTGTCTGCCTCGACTCTTGTTTGCAGCTAACCGAGGAGGCCTGGGCTGGGCCGGGGTGTCAGGTCCTTGCTAGGTAACAAGGACCAGCTGAGCATGGTGGGGCAGGTCCGTCTTCCCCACACTCTTGGAGGCTGAGGCAGGAGGATCACAAATTCAAGCCCAGCCTGGGCACCTTAACAAGACCCTGCCTTAAAATATAAAATACAGAAGAGAACTGGGGATGTGGCTTAGTGCAAACGCCCTGGGTTCGATCCCCAGTGCTGCAAAAAAGACTAGAAATTCTGCTGCTCTGAGTTCCACTCCCAAAACTGACTTGCCACTGGGGACAGTCTTTAAAGGCCAACTTCTTTCGATCCCTTTGCTGCGCTTAGTCTTCTTGCATGGAAAAACCCATCCATTAGGGCCTCACAGACAGGCGGGGGTTGCATGGCGGGAGCAGGAAAGGAGGCAGCATTTCCTAGGTAGAGAGCGGAGCGGCTGGGTGCAAAGGGAAGGGCAGGAGGGGGAGACGCTTCCGCAGAGACAGAGCAGTCGCACCTGGAGAACATGCGCATCAAGGCCTCTTCCCCCTTCTCCCCTCCACTCTGCACGGCCTCTGGCTAATTCCCACCGCCTTCCCAGACACCATTACCTGCCCGGTGCTTGCTGGAGACCCAGAAGGCTGCGTTTTGTGACCGCCCTCCTGACTGTGTCCTCCTCTCCTCTTGCAGTTAAGTTCAGCAGCTGTTTGGGGACCAAGGGGACGCAGTATGAGACCAACAGCTTGGACTTCAAAGTCGGGGCAGACGGGACAGTCTTCGCCACTCGGGAGCTGCAGATCCCTTCCGAGCAGGTGGCCTTCACGGTGACAGCAAAGGACCACCAGACCGCCAAGCAGTGGGACACCATGGTGCGGCTGCTGGTGACCCAGACCTGGTCCTCGCACTCTGGACACAAGGTAAGGGTGGTGGAATCTGTGCCCGGGACCAAGAGTCCCACTCCCCCGAAGGCCTGGTGGGAACCCTGCCAGGCTCCCTGAGCATGAGGCTCACCAGCTCTGTGCCAGAGAAGGCCACATGCCTTGGCCTTTGCATTCTCCTGTGCTCATGGCCACCACGAGCAGGCCCCCTGGATGGCATGCAGGGATCTATGTAGTTTTTGAACCAAGCTGCTCCATTTCCACTTCAAATCGGACGCCACAGACTGCAGCTGATGACTGCGCTCACCAGCCAGGCCCTCACGTCCCGGGGAAATGACAAGCAAGACAGAAACTGCAGGCTGGCAGAGTCACTGGAGGAGCTGGGGCGAGACCAGTGCAGAGGCGTGGAGGGAGGAAGAGATAGACAGGCGGAGAGGGGTGAGAAGAGGGAGACACAGAAAGGAAAGAAGAAGGAGGGAAACACAGGGAGACGGGAGAGAGGGAGAAGGGAGGGCTCCACACAGACACCAGCAGTTGGTGCTGCCTAGCCTTGCAGCCACACACACATACACACACATATGCACGCGCGCACACACACACACACACGCACACACACACTCACCCCACCTCACTTCCCTCCAGCCAGCCCCATGGCCTGTGCAGGGGACTGCACAGAGGGAGTGACGGTGGTGACTTCGCCTGCCCGGTCCTGAGAGCTCCCTTGTCCACTCTGTTCCTTCCATCCAGGGCCAGACCCCGCGGCAACCTCCGCGCACCCCCCAGATCCTACCTGTTGGGTTTCTGTGTGCAATAGGCGGTGAGCCCCTCCCACCCTATCCACCCTCTGCCAGACCTCAAGTTTCAGCAGCTGCATTGCTCGGAGTATGGGGGCTTCAGGCTGACGGGGAGGAGCAAGTGCTGGGCCTGGGGCAGGGGACACTGAGAAAGCCAGCAGGGAGGAGGGAGGCGCTGAGTCCTTCAACCCCTGAGGTTTCTCTGAAGCCGGTGGGGTGGTTAACATGAGCCAGCACAGGGCCAGACAGCACTCTTCCCCGGGAAGAGGAGGGTTAAACACAGCTGAACAGATCCCTCAGCACAGCTGCCCAGAAGCTGCCCTGACCGAAGGTGACTTGTGAGCCTCTGATGAGGAGACTTTCTGCAAGTTTCCCCAAACCTATCTGACCAAGGAAGTCCTCTTCATGGAACAGTTTTAAGACAAGTATGCCACGGAACCCACTTGGGGAAAGCAAGGACTTGTGTACCATCTTATGTACGGAGTCGAAGTAGAGATGTTTTCACGAAAGGGGAAAGCCGGGATGTGGGAGGAAGTCTTCACCACTAGTCTGAGTGGGTCCCACTGTGGAAGGAGACCCTGTGTGTCCTCCCGGGCGTGTGAGCCAGGAACCAAACCACGTCTCCAGCCGTGGGGCCCTGCTCAGCGTGCGCCCCCTCGCATGCTGACGGCTCAGGCAGGCAGAAGTCATCATTCGCTCCCACCTGTGTGATCAGCCCAAGCCACGCCCTGATCAGAAGGCAATGACAAGGCAGGCCCCATGGCAGCCAGGGTATCTGTGCCTGCTGGGGATCCTTGCCCTCTATATCCAGCCCTGGGTGCCGGCGGGCAGGTGATTACCCACTGCTCACCCCTGTGACTTGGTGGCTAAGCTGCCCTCGGTCCCTGATTGTGATGCAGAAACTCTGCAGCTTGTGAGCAGAGGGCAGAGCTCCTTACAGTCCAGAAGGCCTCAGAAAAAAAGCACTAATTGAAAATATAATGACACCTTTTGTTTGGCATGTTAATGAAACAATTTCTGATGCAATTAATCCCCGGGCTTCCTGGAAGGTGCAGGTGCTGATGCTGATTGCAATTAGGCGGCGTCCAGGTTGGGGGTCCTGCAGCCCCACATCGGGCCTGGACACACCCACCTGGTAGGGCAAGAGACAACTCATGTCCCAGGCTCAGGGCATGTAGTGGGCCGTCAACCCCAAGTCCACGAGATGTGACCCTACAGGGGACGGGCAGCCTTGCCCGCCCATCAGACTCAGTCCTCCTCCGCTGAATTCACATTTCTCTCGCTGATGCTCCTCCCACCCCGACTGTCTTCCTTCTTTCTTTCCGTACTGAGGATTGAACCAAAGGCCTTCATTCTGAGCTATATTCCCAGCTCTTTTTTATTTCTTATTTTGAGACAAGATTTCTCTAAGTCACTAAATATGCCAGGCAGGGCTGGACCTTGTGGTCCTCCTGCCGCAGCCACCCAGAGGGCTGGGATTATAGGTCTGTGCCACTCTGCCAGGTTTCCATCTTCCTTTATATACAATGTCCAGCACACAACTGAAAATGACTGGGCACAGAGAAGGAAGAGGACAACGTAAGTCCAAATCAGGAGAAACAGCAGATGATTTTCAGAAACCTCCCCTGGGGGCTGCAGGTAATGGAGTTATCAGACATGGATGTTATAATCACTGTGCTTACTATGTTTAAGCAAGTTAGATATGAGATTCTGACAGAAGGTATTCAAGAAGATGTAGAAAAGAATGAATGGGGCAATTTAGAGCTGAGAAACATGACAAGCAAAATTAAGAGCTCAATGGGTAAATACATTGGCAGGTCAGAAAAAAATTGAGGAAGGAATTATGGAAGCAAAAGGGTAGAAGAAGGTATGCATGAGGAAAGCACAAAAGACAGGGCAAGAGCTGCTGAAGAAATATAAAGAAGGTCTAACGCATGTACATTTGGAGTATGAGAGGGGACTAAACGCAGCAGTAGTAATGTTTCAAAAGACAATGGCAGAAAAATCTTCCAAAAGTTGCAGCAGATATCCAGACACAAGAAGCCTTAGAACTGGATAAATATAAAGAAAGTTGTACCCCAACACTTTACTATAAAAGACTGAAATCAGAAGTCAAAGAGAAAATCCTGGCATCAACTGGAAAAAAAGACAGAGTCCCTATGAAGTGTCGGGCGGAGGCCTGGCGCCTCCCAGGAATTTATGGGGGTTGGGAGCCCAGGGCACGATGTTTCTAAAGTGCTAAAGGAAAATAGGATTGTATTACTCACACTCTTGGAAAGTAGCCTCCACGAAGTAGAGCTGAATTTTTCAAAAATTCAAAAGCTATAAGAATCTGCCACAAATTGTGTTCTTTAGTCAAAAGACAAGTTGAGGTGAAATACCAGAACTGGAGGACAAATGGAAGGCTAAGAAGACAGAAGAGTGTGACGGAATCCCAGCAGCATGGTGTTTCCTGGGGTGTGAGTTAGAAGATTCAAGTGCGCAGCAAGAACGGCAGGAGCTCCGGGGCGGGTGGGCGCAGCCGAAGGGATGTGAGATGTGTAGCTCCAGAAGATGACGGGAACACTGCAGCTACACAGGCTGAGAACCTAACCCAAGATGCGCAGAGCCTGCTGTGCCTCCATCGCAGACTTTCCAGACTTTGGAATATTCACATATACATAATGAGATACTTGGAAATAGGACGCTAGTCCAAACACAGAGTTCATTTATGCTTTACGCATACCTGTGCACATCACTGGAAGGTCGTATTACGCAGTGTTTTGTACTGTGACGCGTCGCATGAGGTCAGGTGCGGAGCGTTCTGCCTATGGCAGCACGGTGATGCTCAGACTTTCAGATTTTGAATCATTTCTGATTTTTTATTTTTGGATGAGGAACAACCAACCTGTATACACTGATAAGACAAAGATATTTGTTATAAGTCCTTTGAAAAGTCCCTGAACAACTCATAAGGTCGTATGAGTTCTAAAATAATAAATGAAAAAAAATAGAATAATAAAAATTATCAGTCCAAGCAAAGCAAGAAAAGGTCAAGGAAAATATAGAATAAGTGAACTATATATTTCTCATTGAGGAGGGTGGCAGATTTGCAAATATATCAGTAAATATAATAGCATGTAATCAAGAAAAAAAATCCAACCATATTCAGTTTACTCTTACACCCAAAAAATGTAAGAATAGGGAAAAGTCCAAAGTAAAATCACAGGGAAAAAATACCACAGAAAAAATACAATCAGAAGAAAGCGGGGGTGCCTCTGTTGACATCAGATAGAGACCTGAGAAAAACAGCTGGTGTGAAAAGGGATGCTTCATAGTGCAAAAAATGGCCAATCCACCCCAGAGACAAGAATCCCGAATTTGTGGGCACTTATGTGACTTCAAATTTTTCATGCTGAAGCTGATAGAGGTGAAAGAGAAATACTATAAGGAACAAACAGGTACGTAATCAATGGTGAATTTTAACCAGTGTCAGTCTGTAAGTAATAGAACAAGCCAACAAAGTATCAGCAAGGAAATAGAACCACACTACAGTGTGTCTGACCTTACAGCAACATGTATAAAACACAGACGCTAATCAATACTGTGCCAGGGGCTGGGGATTTAGCTCAGCGGCAAAGCGCCTGCCTGGCAAGCGCAAGGTCGTGAGTTCGGTTCCCGGTACCGGAGAAAAGCCAAAAAAAAAAAAAAAAAATACTGTGCCAAGTACACAGCATTTGAAAGTACCATTTTCAGATATGAACCAAGCAAAATCTCAACATGTCTCATAGATTTAAAATCAAAACATAGTTTGTTTTCTTACCTCAGAGTAATTAAGCTAAGAATCAATAACAAAAAAGATAACTGGAAAATATCTGTAGACTCAGAAGTCAAATAAAAACCTTTATTAACCCTGGGGTGGAAATCATATAGAAAAAATATTTTAAATTGAATAATAAAACTATAGGGATGTAGCTAAAGCCATGCCCGGGTGGAAATAATTTTCCTTAGATTAATGTATGATAAGATAAAGAAGGGAGAAAGGCAGAGATCTAAGCATTCATCTTAAGAAAATACAAAAGGAACAGGAAATGAAGCCTCAAAAAGTAGGAAAAAAGGAAGAGTGGGAGGAGAACACAGAGAAATATGAAATAATGGAATCAATGACGAAAGCCCATTCTTTAGACAACAAAACTGATTGGCCTGAGTAAAAAAAGGATAAAACTACAAATAACCATCTCAGGAACAGAAAGAGGACACTGGGAAAATAATGTGAGGTTATTACCACATGTATAACTACACCGATGTATTTAAAAATATATGCAACATCCATAACAGTCTACAACTATACAATTTACTGAAACTAAAATGCAGAGAAAATCTGGAGTGTTTTATTATCATAAACAAATTAAAATGCATAACAGAAATACAGTTCATTGGTTCCACTAGTGAATTCCACCCACACTATCCAGGGAAATTTGAATTAATCCTACACAAACTTGTGCAAAGTTATACAAGAAGAATCACTCCCTCAAAGTTCTGCTGTCCATAACTTGAGGGACCATGTCCCAAGCCAGCAAAAAGTTTGCCCAAAATGAACAAGAACCTTGTCCAAAACCAACACAAGCTATGTCCAAACATAGTCACAAACTCACCCAGGCCATGTCCAGAGCTAGCACAAACTGTACCCAAAACACAGAAAGGATAATTGTGGGCCAGTCTTGCCCAAAAGAATGCAAAACCCAATGCAAAATTTCAACAAACTTGAATTTAGCTATGTCCACATGCAATGGTAAGTCGTGACCAGACTGGATTTGTTCTAAGACTTTAAGAATGGTTTAATCAATATAATTCAACACAGAATAAGGGATGAAGTTTATATGATCACCTTGGTATCAGTTAAGAGAATTTAGCCTCCATTCCAAGTCACAAAATTCAGCATATTAAGAAAAGAAGTGGCCTTACATGATTTCATGCTGGTGTCTACGAAAGACCTATAGCAGCGAGCCAGTTTGCTGTGGAAATAGTCAAAGCCTTCTCGTAAGACCAGAAATATGACAAGGAAGCTATGATATCACACTCTGGAGGTCCAAGCCAATGCAATAGGGCCAGAAGGAAAACCAGAATGAATGAAAGTAACATGATTGAATATAGGAAGTCTGAAGACCTTACAGATTATTTACTGAAATGGATGAGTGAGGCCAGCAAGGTGCTGGGTATGAAATGAGTGCACTTCTGTGTACCGGCGATGAGTCTTAGAAAATGCAATCTGAGCCTTACCCTGGTTACAACAGCATTAGAAATGATCATGCACCTGCGGATGAATTAACAAAAACCAAACAGGACTTTTACACATCATGGAGACTTTTAAAGATTTTAAACTGGAAGGGCATGCCCATCTCATGCTTGGAAGGTGTGAGGTTGTGATGATATTAATTTTACCCAAGGATTTCTACAGAGTCGACACATTTCCAATAAAAATCCCAGCAGACTTTTTATTTGCTCGTTTATAGAAGGGTCTGTTTATGGAAGATCTGATTTTAAAATCCAAAATGGAAGTTCAAAGTTCCAAAGCCTAGAATGGTGGTGGCGAACCTTTGGCACATATGTCACAGCTGGCTGTTTGGTATCGTAGGAAGCTCTAAAAAGTTTGCCGTCACTGGCCTAGAACACCACGGAGATGGGAGGCTGTGCTCTTCCGGCTATGGAAACGGAGCAGTAGTCCTGCAGGCCTGCCCTGCGCTCTCAGCATGTGGGGAGACCCTTCCCTTGGGGCGCCCTGTGCACAAGAGGTGTCAGGCGTCCCTGCCCCCCTCTAAGTGGAAGTTACATCCCCAGCCCTCCCCAGTCATGGCCAGCCAAGTCTCCTTGGGGGCACCCTCCTCTTTTGATAACCAGCAATTCAGATGGTGTTCTGAGGCAGAGACGTAACAGAGAGAAACGGAACAGAACAGTGAGCCCAGTTTCACGGACACACAGCTCTTGAACACCTCCTGTATATGAGCTGCTGCCAAGACCTGCAAGAGCACTTGGTGCAGACCCTTGACTCTTTGTGAGCAGCACTACAGCGGGCTCAGCAGACACACCCACAAGCCAAAGCCACCTGCTTTTCAGTGCCCGAGAGCGAAGAGTGGCTTTTACATTTTTAAATGGCTACATTACAACAGTTATACAAGCACCTGGACAATAGCCTCAGTTTGGCCTGAACTATTTACTGTCTGGCACGAAAAGAGAAAAATATACCATCCCTACTCAACAGTGGAGGAGGACTGTGATTCACAGTCCAGCGTGAGGCGGGGCAAATTCGAGCCCTTAAGAACATAGAGAAAGGAGCCCCAGCCGCACTCTCCACTCCAAGGCCAACTCAAGGTGGATGGGAATCTCCGTGCAGAGGAGAAAACAACACATTAGAAGAGAAGTAGGGAGTAATGGCGGCCTCAGCATGGGAAAGTGGTCTGGTGCACACTACATGAAACTTGAAGTAGATCATGGAGATTGGTAGTTGGACTTTAATTAAAAGAAGAACTGCTCATCAAAACATTGATCTAGGAAAGTTATACACATAGCCTGGGAGGGAGGACGGAAGCAACACTGCGTCATGGACCAAGGACTCTGGTCTGGAACACGGAGCCTCCAGCCACAGAGGAGCACAGGCAGGAGAGTCTCACAGTGGGTGTCTGCGTAGGGCCACCTGCCACTGTCAGAAGCCACCAGGATGGCAAAAGCTGGAAACACATAGTACCAACCTATTGGTGAACCGTGGTGCAATTAGCCGTGGCAGACCCCTGTGGGGGTGCACGTGCTGCCTAACTGCTGGCAGCCACCAGGGTTCCCTGCGGTACACCTGGTGTTTGCTGTGCCCCATGGAAGTGTTCCCATTGATGCCTGGGGCTTGGTTCCCGTGAGCTGCACTCACGATAGTCCGCACCGAGGCACACCCCCCATACCCATGGCCATTAGAGTGGTTAAATGGTAGTGGATCCATGCAGCAGAATAGCATATAGCGGTGGAAGTGATACAGCTCCAGCTAGGAGGCAGAGGAGGAGGGGCTGTCACATGCATACAGCTGAGGAAAGGAAGTAGAAGGCACTAAGGCAGAAACAGGAGCACTGCCCAACGGCACCCCCAGGAAGTCCAAATGTCCAGGCAAGCCTGAAGTACAGCACCAAGGCTAGGGGAGGGGATATTGTGCTGGGGAGCATAAGGGGATTTGAGGAGTCCCTGGGCTAATGGACAGATGTCACTATTCAGCAATAATTTACTTAACTGTTCACTTACATTTTTGTGCACTTTTCTGCATGTAGTTTATTGTTTGCAATTAAAAGGTTTTTAGAAAAAAATACGTGCCAAGAGCTTCCTGGCCAGGCTTGGAGAAGGCAGGAAGTTGAGATGGGCACACCAGGAACAAGAGCTCTATCATAGAAGGTTCTAGAAAAGCAAATGGCCTCCTGCAAAGCAGAGCCTACAGACTGTTAAAGTCCTAGGGACGCTCTTATCAAAAGGAGTCTTGAGCAAATTCCCCGAGGACTGTCACCCAGGGACCCCCTAATTTCCCAGTTCTGCACATTTCGTTCCTCTGATGTCAAGGCTTCTGTGTGTGCAGCCTTCCCATCCATTATTTTAGCGATTCTCTGTGGAGCTGGGAAAACTGACAGCTTTACAGTTAGATGAACCATAAAAATTTGGCAACTTCTCTCCCTCTTTCCCTACCCTCTCCTAGCAGCTATTAAAGGCCGCCTTTTCGTGGGTGATACAAGCAGTACTAGAATCTGGAAGAAGGTTTTTTGTGTGTGCAGCCTTGCAGGAAAGCTGATAGCAATTCAATTAGAAAATGCAAATGAGGTCACATATTTCCCACTGGAGCGCTGAGCTGCCCCTGAGGAATCCAAGCGACATTCGGCCTCACAGTAAATACCGAAGATAAAGTTTCCCTCGCAGTTGTCATCTGCCCGGCTGGTACAGCGCTAGAATGTGGCAATGGGACCTGTGGGTACAGTTTGCAAAAAAGACACTGTTGTTTATGAAACTAATATTGGGTCTTATGGCGCATCAGCATTTATGAAGGATAAACTCAGCCAGGCAGCATCCCATAGTCAGATGGGCCTGGACACTGGCCTATCTTCTTTCTCTGGCTCCACATCTCCCTAGCTGGCTGGACCGAACTGTGTTCCCCAAAATACAGATGCTGAAATCCTACAGTGCAGGACCTCGGAAGATGAGCATGATCGGAAGCAGTTTTGCAGATGTAGTCAGTTAGTAAGAGGAGGTCAGTAGAGTCCAGTACGGCCAGTGTCCTTAGGAAGAGGGGACTGGACACACACGTGCACAGGAAAAGTCCACACCCAGAAGCACCAGAGATCACCAGCGGCCACCAGGAACTGAGAGAGGTTGGAGCAGGTTCTCCCTCAGCCTTAGGAAGAGCCAGCTCTGCCAGGACCTTGATCTTGGACTCGGGTCTCCAGAACGGGCCCTCATGTATACAACTTTGTGGTCATTTATTATTCAGCCCCAGCACGTTATTCCAAGGGGTGGTCCATTGCCCCCACCCCGGTGGTCCTTCACCCTCCCATTTCTGTGGCCCACAGACCCATCCTGCAAGTCAGTGGGCTTGTTTTTGCTACCACCACCGAGACACTCTGCGCTGCCATGGGCATCAGGTCTGAGGGGCAGCGGTGCTGAGAGTCAGCCCGGCATTAAGTCTGCCCCCAATCCAGTCCACGAGGTTCCAGATCCATCTGCAAAGTAAGGAGGATGACATCCTTAAAGTAGTCCTAAGAACACTTCGATGCAGAGCCCTAAGCAGTGACTCCCCTGAGCCTCAGCTGACAGCCCGGCTCTGGAACTAAGCGAGAAACCCGAGCCTCAGCCTCTTGCTGGGAAGAGTGATCTGGGACGAGTGGCCCCTGCAGGAGTGTACAGCTGTGGACCATCAGGGGGTGCAGCTCTCCACAGGCCAATGCCTACAGGCTTGCACCTGCTGGCTTTTCTGGTTTATGCGCCATTGAGTTCCACTGGGGCCTTTTAGTTCTTGATTGGTGCTGCAGTGTGTGTGTGTGTGTGTGTGTGTGTGTGTGTGTGTGAGAGAGAGAGAGAGAGAGAGAGCATATGTATGTGAACATGTGTGCATGTGTGCACACATGTGTATGCACATGTGTGACTTTGGGGACCCATTAAGATCCCCTCAGAACAGTGAGGGGCCCCCAGCTGCTCTCCTGTGGTTGGTTAGAGTAAAAAATTCAAGCCAGGATTTCTCAGGTTAACAGGTTTCTCTCTATGGCTCCATCTGAGATTTGGTTTAACATAAAACCCTCCGTGTTCCTGGAGGATTCTGTGAAAACAGGGGTGAAGTGATTATGGACACATTTCTTTTCAAATGGCAAAGGGATTCCTCAAAAGCACAGGGCGTCTGAGAGCCCAAATCCACAGACTGGTATAGGAAGCAGCCCGAGCCACCCCATGGCGACAGCATGGATTCCTGACGCCGGGCTTCCCGCACGCCCGGCAGAGATTCAGCTGAGTGTCCATGCACAGAACCCACCAGTGTCCTCCCCTGCATCCTGACATCCTGGCAGCAGCCACAGAAGCATTTGTCTCGCTAACTGACACTAGCAACCATCCATCCAGTCCCACCACGAGCATCTCCAGCTCCAGAAGGATGCATTTTCCCTCATCTTGCCAATTTGATTTTTTTACAGCAAATGTGGTTTTTTCTGTAAATTGTTTATGATGTGTCTAACTACACATAATTTCCTTAACCCTCTGCAGTGAGTGGTTCTCTCCAACAGGGCGTTGGGCAGTGAACCATTCTGGGTGTCTCTGGTAGAGCGCTGCAGGCATCAAGTGGGTGGAGCCAGGATTATGGTGCAGCTCCCTACAGTGCCCAGCTCAGCCCCGCTTCAGTAGTGTTGGGAGAAGGAAGAGCAGGACTGAGAAGGCCAGAGACTGCCTACACCTGTGTCAACCACGGTCACTCTACTCGGGCAGGGGCAGTGAGGCCCGAGAACCCCTCCTCAGGGCTCCAACCCAGCCCACCAGTCACAGCTGCACCACACTGTGCCACTCCCACACACCTCTGCACCTCAGCTTCCTCGGACATGCAGGAGAACGCACAGCTCACACCACCCGCTCCTGCATGGCCATCGATGTGTGTGAGGTGGGGGTGCTTCCTCCACCACCCTGCTGCACTGTAGGCAGTCACACCCTGTTCCAGCCAGACTTTCCTTCCAAGCAGACACAGGGAGAGACGACCACCCTGTGTGCAGGAAACCTTTCTTTGTATTGTCTCTATTGGGAGTTCAGAATCTCCTCCTCTCGTGAAAGATCAAGGGTGAAATGAGCATGGAGCCTCTAGGACAGAGAAGGCACTTCGCACCCCAAGGTGTGGAGCAGGGTGTGAGGATAAGTCCACTCAGTACCTTTTGAAAACCAAACTCATGCAGGTATTTATTTAAAATGTCTCTTATGTTCTACTTATTTCAGAAAGCAGGTATCTTTCTGTTGTTTTATTTTGTTTGTTAAATGCCATTTTATTCTGTCCATCCTTAGCTACCATGGAAACCTGCCAGAAGGCTGCAGAAAATGCCCTAGCTAAATATTTTAAATATGCATGTTTGCAGGCAAGCAAAATGCATCCTTTTTTCCAAGGTATATAGAGGAGGAAGTGGGAAGTAAAGGGATGGATTCTCTGTGTAGACCTCAGTTCCCCTCTTTAAAAAAAAAATTGAATTATCCTCAGTTAAAATCAGTACCAGGTTTGACTCTGGGGAAGTGGGAGCCCACGTTATTTCCTTTATTGAAGCATGTTTAACCTACAGCTCTGAGAAAGAAAGCAAAACTGGAAGCCAGCGAGGCAGAGAAATAGAAGGGAGCTGTAAATAGCATTGATATTTGGGGAATAAATCTCATCTGCCCCTGTTCCAACATAAGTTGTATTATTCCTTCACAGTGAAGAAACGGCACGTCGTTTTCCAAACGTTTCATTCCCACGATGGATCCCTGTGCAGTCGATAATCTTAGAATGCTAGAGCCTAAGGTGTGGTGTCCAGGGATTGGTCAGATGTGTACCCAAACATTAGAGACATCCAGGCCAGCAGGAGCCGGAAAGAACTATGAGAATGTGTCAGTGGCTCTGCAGCCACTGTTTCCTGACAGTGCCCAGGTAGACCAGAAGCCAGAAGTCGAACTCCGCAGGAGGTGGAATGAGCAGAAAGAGGTGGGGCTGGCGACTTCCGGGAACAGCAAGACACCAGGGTGGTTGTACTTGTGGATAAACTAAAGACACTGCAGCCTCATCAGAGCTGCAGGACTTATTTGGGGCTTCAGAGCTCCAGAAACTTCCATCCTCAGCATGCCACTCTGCCTGCCCCTTCCCACATGAAGCTCAGATGCATGTAGCAAGCTGTTCATGGTGTCCCATCACTCGGCCCAGCAGATTGGCCTGCACTGAAGGGCTCTGTTCGGAGGCCACTGGCACAGCCGTGTTCCTGATCCAGCCCAGTGGGAACGTAAGCTAGATGTCTGGGCAGGTCTGCAGAGGGATTCCTCCTGCTGGGCAGGAGTCTGCCTGCTCTGCCTTCCTCCTTGAGCGCCCATTTTCCAGGTGACAGCTCTCACTCCCACGTCCACAGGAGGACTTGGTGAGCTCCTGCAGCATCTCCCAGAGCCATGACACATCCTTCACAGCTCTGCAGCCATGAAAGAAAAATAAAATCTACATTCGAGGCTCTTCCCCTGATGTGACCCCAGATGCCCCATGTCTCGGCACCGAAGAGTCTCTCCGACCCGAGTTCTCGTGGCAGTCAGCGGTCCCGGTCACACTGAAAGCCAGGGAAACCCCCTGCTCTGTGTGTTTCAGCCTCTGGCATCGTTCAACACCTCTGTATTCATCTTCACAGAAAGGAAGGCCCCGTCTTTGTCCTGTGCTGGGCTCACAGGGATGTGTGTAGGGGGAAAGCCTGAGTCTTCAGTGTGGGGCTGCCAGTTACTTGTTTCTTCTCTCCCTTGGTGGAATAGCGGTCAGCGCACTTTGCCTCACCTGGGAACACAGGACAGAGGGGAAAACTGAGGGTGGGAAAGAACACAATTCTCTCTTTGTCCCAGTCCCTGATCCCTTTACTCTGGGTTGAGCAAGGAGCTCTTATCTGAGTGTGCCAATCAGAGCTGCAGGCTCTGGTGTCGACTCAGCATCATGGGTTCACAGGGTGCTCTGCCAATCAGAGAAATGAGACTGCACCAGGGCCTTCCCGAAGATTCGCTTTCTTGGGTAATGGAAGCTGATGATTGCATCTCACGAGGTGAGGGCAGGAACATAGGATGCCTTGACTAAGAAGGGTCTGGTGCTAGCAGCAGCACAGTGCCTGGTTGGCACGTCCCATGGGGAAGTGACTTGAAAAGCTCCATAAATTGCTTTTCCTGAATCAGGTGGACTTTTCCCATATATTTCTGAAAATCGGGAGGAAATTTAAAGTGCTACGGAAGCATCGAGCAGAGTCACCAAGGTCCAGGCAGCTGGGAGAACGGGTGTAGGGGACATCAGAATTGTCATCCGGAACCACATCTCCAGGATCAGGGGCACTCAGCTTTCCTTGCAAGTATGGTATGGAGCTTGCATAGAGGAATTCTGAATAATCTCCACATTCCATGACGCCGTGGGGGATGGTGACAACTTTTGCCGGGAGGAGTGAGACACTTGCTTCTCTCATGGAACTCTCAATGTGCCCCGTCTATACCCTGCACCCAGTAACCCAGCCCCAGCTCCCCTGTTCCTGCCTCTGTGGCTGTGGGATGGAGCAGGCTGTTCCCACCTGGGACCGCCTATTGGGGAGGCCTTCTCAGTGTCCTTGTGCCTGTGGGCGGCAGTCACATGGCTCTCTACAGCACCATGGCCTGTGGCCTGGGTTCAGAATACCCCAGGAGTGTGTCCCCAGCTCAGAGCCCAGACCCTTCCCCACCCCAGTAGGAGCCTGTTTGTTGCCTTGGGCCAGGTCTGGAGTGGAACCCATCATTTGCATTTCTGTCACCAGGAAATTCGGAACATGTTAAGCAACAACCATCTGCGAACTGAATCATGCCCACCTCACACCAAGCTGGCAGGGGAAGGCCCCATACACCTGCGACAGACAGCTGCTCACAGACAGCCCTGCCCAAAGCAGACCTGGCTGTCTGCACTCCACTCTGCGGCCTCCCCTGAGCATTCAGGAGCCTCCACTGACTCAAAGGCCCGGCTCCTGCTCGCCTCTGTAAGTCTGGGCTGCACACAGACGAGCGGACTGTAACAGATAAAGATGATAAATTAAAACTTTTTACATGAAGACTGGGGAACATATGATTATATGCTTCCCCTGACACTTTCTCTCTTTTTTCCTTTTGCAAAAAAAAAAAAAAAAAGAGGTGATAATTTAAAACCTGCCCCGGGCCATTTTTGCATAATTCATCTCCCTCTCGGAGGATACCGGGAGGGAGTGACCCAGCTTCTTGCTAATGTTGAGCAGCCCCCGGGGACCTCACCTGGAAGTCACAGTCGATTACACTCATCGTCAGCATGCACAGAGAACCGGTCTCCCTCACAAGAGTCATGGGACGGAGTGGGCCGGGCTCAGGATGAGGGGCCCATGAGGGCCCAGAGCACACCCCACCTCAGGGATGGGTGCAGGGTGCTCAGGGAGATACGCTGACTCTTTATTCAGCATTCAGCTTACCCTTGAATTCCGGGCCTCGACCTTCCAGGACAAATGGAAGACTGTCAGTCGTGTCCACGCCTTCTTTTGTCCCCTCAAATTCTTTCATCTCTTACCACTTCCCCCTAGTAGCAGTATATACGTTCTTAGGCATGGGAAATGTGTCACTTGATCCCTGGAAGGAGAGAGGATGCTCGCATATAGATGTGTGCAGAACACTGGCCAAGAGGCACCCATCAGGACCAGTGAGGCGAAGATGCCCCGTCCTGGCCGCCCCCAGGACCCCACGCAGCGTGATGGCGGGACATATGTTCTGTGAAGGGGGTCATGATCACAAAACATTTTATCTTTAAAAGCTGGTGTTTTTTGGGCATGTCACCCCAACAGCAACACCCCCTGCCTTCCAAGTTTGGAAGGGTTCTCCTGCCAGCCACACAGCCGTCGCAAGGGCCCCAGCCTCTGGCCTCCTCCGCCTGCCCAAGCCACTGCTTGCTCCAGGAACTGCAGAACGCATCCAAGGTTGAGTACAGCTGATCAAGACTCAGTGGGGAGAAGCGATCTAAGCTGGGAAATGCTTTGTAAATGAAAGCTGATGAAGACACAGACGACTTAGAGCTTCACCAAGGAGAGCCTGGCCTCTCAGGCCTGGGTGCCTCTGAGGCACATGTTCTGCACTGCGGTGCCCACACCCAGTCCGCTGCCTCTATAGAGAAAAGGCTGGGTCATTCTGCAGCAGGGAAACAAGTGCACGTGGCAGGCAGGTGCTGTGGCCCTGGGAGCTGGGCACCAGAAGGCAAACCTACCAGGAAGGTGCCACCCACGTCTGCTAGTCAGAGCACCACGGGGTCTGGAGGGCAGCAAGCTCCACACAGGCTTACCGGAGGAGAGGCCTAGCAGGCTACGCAGGAGACATCCAGGAGGCCACGTGCCGACGTCTGTGGGCTGGAATCTCTCCTCCTCCACTGCGCACTCACCCTCCATGACTAATGTGGCCGCAGCCACAGCTCAGCCCCAGGGTCCAGTGGGGAGAGGCAGAGGCAGGCCTCACAGAGCCCTGTGTGGGGCCCCAGACAAGAGCACGGGGTGCAAGTGAGGCCCAGCCCTGCCTCCCCACAGCCTATGACTCTGCCCCACTCCACTCTGTCTGGGTCCAAGTGTCGTTTTCATTTCAGTGTCCACCTGAGCTCCGAAGCATCCGTACTGTCCTGCCTCCGAGTCAGAGCCTGCACACAGCCCTACCCCGCCCCCAACTGTTCGTCCTTGAAAACCATCCATCCATCAGCACCCTGCCTGGTGGACGCCTCGGGGGCGTCTCTGTCTCCCCCTCCAGCAGACGGAAAGGCAAGCAGCTCCATGCCAGTCTGAGCTGCTCCCAGACGCTGGCTCTGGACTGACTGTTGGTGCTGTGGCAGAGGGGACGGGCGGGGCCATCAAGATGAGAGACCCCAGGTCGGCAGCGTGGGCCACAGTCCCTGCCATCCCTGCCACAACCTCACCTCTTTTTTCTTGTTTGTTTTGTTTTTGTTTTTCTTCCTGTACCGGGAATTGAACTTATGACCTTGCGCTTGCCAGGCAGGCACTTTGCCACTGAGCTAAGTCCCCAGCCCCCTACCTCACCTCTTGAGCCCACGCCTCCCACCTGAAGCCTTCACGACAGCTTGCCTGCACATGACGCAGCTCACCTGTGACCCAGGACCATAGCTCTGTGCCCCGGAGTTCAGGGTGGGCCTCGCCATTCTGCCATCTCCTGGCCGGAGGCCGGGACTCTATAAATGTGTGACAGACTCAGCTTCTCTGTCCCTTGAGCTTGCTCTGCTACTCTGATGAGCCTCCTGGCCCTTCTAGGCATGGCTCCTTCCTGAGGTCTACCCACAACAGGACACAGTCCCCAGGGGTTCAGCTAAGAGAGCTGAGTGTGCCACAGGGGGACAGGGAGCTGCCTGGGCCAGAATGTCACAGGTCTCTGCATCTGGTGGTGGGCTGAGCTTCTGCCAAACCTGAGGCCAGAGGTGGTGCTTTGGGGACCTCGCGCTAGCTACCATGTGGACAAGGTTGAAGGGGGCCGAGCAGACAATTGGTGCAAGGTGGGGCAGAGTCCAAGGCCATGGGGAAGGGAGAGAGTCGGGGACTGACTGTGTGGGGTAAAGGACAAGGCCCAGGGCAGCTTGGGTGCTGGGCTGATCCCTTAGCCCCAAACTGCAAATGCGTGGACATGCAAGCAGAGCCCGGACAGAAGTGCAAGGTTGGAGGCCCCTGGAGCAGTCTCGTGAAGGGGTCCTGTGCGTTGCAAGCAGCTCTGGGAAGTTGCCTCTTAACCACATCTCAGTTGTCAACAAGAGGATGGAGCCTGGAGCGGGTGACTCCCTCATGCTTCCTTCTGTACATGTGCAAGGCTCAGAGACCAGCTCTGCAGCTGGGGCCCCACCCCGAGCCCACAGTTACGGGACCTCCCCCGAGGGTAGCTTCGGCTAGCCTGGGTGGCTGGGCTGCTGGTTTTGAGAAAACTGGTGTGTTATACACACACACAAATACACATGTATGCAAGTGCATGCAAATAATGTGCAAGTACACACATTTTCACACACATACACGTGTGCACCTCTATACACATACCACCATGTATTCATACATACATCTGCTCTTACACCTCCATGCACCTCTATGCGTACACACAGATGTGTGCACACTCTACTATATTTAGAAACTGTAGAGGTCGAATTCAAGTCTTCACCAACTCTCCATCACCATTCACTCAGAAATACAGAAGAAAGAGAATCAGCAGGTGTCATCTGTTAGGAAATATTTCTGGGAGTAACTGGAAGCATTATTTATAATGAGTGTAATTATGCATCCGTGTTTCTGTGCCGTATTCTGAAAGAGCCCGTGCTGGCTGCACTGGAGGACCACTAACTAGCAGCGGCACTTTTTTTCCAGAGAAGTGGGTGCTTCTTCCAGGCAGAAGCCTGTGCAGGTCTGGCATTGATTTTCACCAGATTTTGTTATTACATTTGTCTCACAGCTTTAAAATAGTAGCAAATATGTGCAATTTATTTAAACAACACTAGGGAAATTAATGCCATGCAAGCTTATCCTAAGCAAATGAAGATAAAGCAGACTTTTTTAAATGGCTGTATGAAAACCCTGTAAAAATCTGAGTCTGAGATTCGGAGGCCCAGGTGAGCTGCTGCTGGTGCAGGTGCATCTCCGAGGGAGGCGGCCGGCAGGTCTCTGCCTCACCACATGCTGGAGTCAAGCAGGTGGAGAACCCCCTTCCACAGTTGTGCTTGGGCCAGGCTCCGTCCTGGCATCTCTAAGGACCCCATCGTTTACCAGGTCTGGCTGGTGCTCATGTAGACATGTTCAAAGACAAGAAGTAAGCCACCTCCCCTCTCCAGAGGCGGACACCTGGGAACAGGTGCATCTAATTAGCTGCAGGTTGAAAATCTCGGTGGCCGGGCGCCTGTGCGTTTGTGGAGCAGCCGTTCTCCCACTGCAGCAGGTCATCTCCCAGAGCTCGACGGACAGGACTGCTGGCCCCTGCCCAGAACTAGTACCCATGGGCCCCAAGAATGTGCCTTTGACAGGGCTTGTGGGGCTCTGCTGCTGGCCCAGGACCGGGCTGAGAACTCTGAAATCCCTCTCGCCACCTGTCTCAAAGGCATCCAGAGGACAGGGACTCACACACCTCAGACCCGGTGAGGCTTCGCTCTGCCACTCCCTGAGACTCGGAAGACAGTGAACATCAGCCCTGGGACAAGGCTGTGCGTGCCACCTGGAGCACCTGCACCAGAATGGGTGACATGGGCGGGCATTGCGTACGTGTGTTGGCTCCCTTAACAGAAGACATATTGTACATTATGACACTCAGAAAATACTGAAAGGTAAAAGGAATGAAGCAAAATAAAATAACATCAAAGTCTCTAAGAAAGCCAGCGTTTACATCTTGATGTAATTATTTCCAATTCCGTGTTGATCCTTTAAAAACAAACTGGGCCCTGTTCCAGTGCCTTGGTGCTATACCTCCATTCACTAATATTTCACAGACATTTTTCCCAAACAGCATCCTGAAAGAGTAACTTTTAAAAATGACAGTATCCCAAGGCATGGGTGTAATGTAATGTAATACCGTTATTTACTATCAACATCTGGATTGTCTGCTATTTTTACTATTACAAGAACACCTACAATGACGTCTTTATACCAACCTTTCACTGGGACGGATTTCCAGCTGTAGAGAGGCTGGGTCAACAGGGTGGATCATTACTGAGGTTCTCGGTGGTCAGAGGCAGGCTGTGGGCGGAGCTATGCTGACCCCAGGCCCGGCAGGCAGGAGCCACAGAGACATGAGCATGGCCAGCCGGAGGCCCGCAGGCTCAAGACCAGGCATGTTCCCATGGAGGCCTAATTTAATCTCCACAGCAAACCTCAAAGTCCATGCTACTGTTCCCATTCCTATTTTAGAAAAGAGGCAAAGGGAATGCTCCAGGCTGGGGACTTTTCTCTCTGTCACATGCATCTCTGGATCACGTAGGTATTAGGGGCTCAGTCTGTTTACCGCCAAAGCCGCGTGCTCAGCCTCCTCCCTCTCCTGACTAACCCACAGCACGATCCCTGGTGCTGAGGACAAACCCCCTCAGTCCTATCAATCTGATGGATGAAAAGGATGTATCACTTTAACTTGCACTTTGTTTTTTTGTTTTTGTTTTTGTTTTTTTTTTTTTTGGTTTTTCTCCGGTACCGGGAACCGAACTCACGACCTTGCACTTGCCAGGCAGGCGCTTTTGCCGCTGAGCTAAATCCCCAGCCCCTAACTTGCACTTTGATTCCTGGGAAATCGGTAGAGTTTTCGGTACAAGTTTGTTGACTATTAGTATTTATCTTGTTTTGAATTATCTGATGTTATTCTTATAACATTTCCTGTTATGAAAAAAACATACCATTTTTTTTTCTTATTGACTAGTAAGAGTTCTTCACATATGGACTCCTAACCCTTTCTCAGATTTGTTGTAAATCACATTTTCCAAAGTTATCATTTGCATTTCGGGTATATTTTCGTACATAGGACTTTTAAACTCAAATATATTAGTCTTATTAGAGAAAAGGAAAGTGTTCACAGGAAGGGGGGGGTAACAGGGAAATAGATATGACCAAACTATGACACTATCACAGTGGGGGTGAGGCTCAGGGACCCGGCATGCTCCTAAGCGTGAACAAGGCCAGTCCCCAAGACCAAAATAAGAAACGAAAGTACAGCTGCACCTGGTGGCACAAGCCTGTAATCCCAGCGTTTTGGGAGGCTGAGGCAGGAGAATCATAGTTTCAAGGCCAGCCTGGACAAATTAGTGAGACCTTGCCTCAAAATAGAAAAATAAAAAGGGACAGGGATATAGCCCAGCAAGAGAGGGCCTGGATTCAATCCCACTACTGCAAAACCGACTAAATAAAAAAGTTCTTCCCCACATGGTCTCTTAGATGACCACATTGTCCCCTTTCTTCAGTCATCCGTGTCACTGCACATGGGCGAAGGCCTCGCCTGACTGCGTTCCCTGAGCCTTGGTCCCTTCCCCAGCGTTGCCCAGTTTTTCTCTATCAGGCGGCGACAACACGGATTCTCTTAACTGGCTTCTCTATCTCTTCTCTCCCCACAAAACAACACTGCAGAAAGGAAAGAAGAACGTGGCCCCGGACCCCGATCAGCCCCCCAAGGACACGCTACTACCGTGGCCCCAGCACCAGAGCTCCGGCGGGCTGAGGCGGCAGAAACGGGACTGGGTCATCCCTCCCATCAACGTGCCGGAGAACTCCCGAGGGCCCTTCCCGCAGCAGCTGGTGAGGGTGAGTGTGCCCCGCCATGGGCAAGCATGTTCCGGGGCCAGCGCCTCCCTCACTCCGTGTGTGGGATCCAAGCTCGAGGTCCCATCCCACCTTTTCTGGAAGGAGCAAGGGTTACGCAGAGTGGAGGGAGCTGCACTCTCCAGGATGAGCCTCCTGGGGTTAGGGTGACTTATGTCCTGCTTGTCGGTCTTGTGCACAGGAGTGGGTGGGGCAGGAATGGGGACCGTGGCCTCTGGCCTCTGGCCTCCGATGCATATCTGTGGTCTGTCAGCCACCATGTCCTTCCACGTGCAATGGTGGATGTCTAGGGGTCATAGCGCTGAAAAGTTGACATCTTGAGACTGGGGCTAGCAAGGCCCTGTTGGCCGCGGTGTCCCGCCTACTACCTATGGCGCCACACTGATCCCAGCAGCCACCACAGGCTGCTGCTGCTGCAGAAAAAGATTCACTTCACAGATTTGTATTTTTGTAATTGTGACTATCAACTGGCGTTTCCTTCTTCCTTTTGGAGAAAATTGCAACTCAATCTAAGCAATAATTTGATAAAATGCTGGCAAGCGCTCCATTAAATAATCCTATCCCCCCTGTAGAAGAGTCTGCCCCTCTTTCTGGAGCCGAGGATGCCCCAGTGCTGGGAAGCGGTGAGCTTTGTCCTTCAGGCTAGGTAGGCCGTTTTGTTTCTCACTCCTTTCAAGACACAGAGCCGGGCAGTCTATTTAGAAGACAGCGAAGGAGCCTAGGAAAGGAGCACACGGTACAAATCCCCCCAACTCTTTGTATCCCCAGTGTCAGCCACAAGGGGCTCAGTGCCCTAACCAGGAAGGAGCCAGGATTGACAGGCATTTAGAGCAGAAACTGTGACATTAGTGCACGCAGCAGGCACACGCACCCCCGAGGAGACAGCATCACCCTGCCTCTGCATGTGTCCTCCCACATGGGGCACAAGGCTTTCCTGAGCCGGCCACAGCCCTGGAGTTGCCTGGCCGGGCTGAAGATTTCATTGTGAGATGGGGGTCAGGACATGAGGACGCCTTCGAGGATGGAAACCCGCTGAGGAGTAGTTTCCTGGACCCACGTCTCCTGGGTCCATCGGCCAACCCCTAAGCCATACTGGCACTAATTATGCCACATCAGTTCTGTGGTCTCCACGCTGGGTCCAGAGCCTTGCCTTCGCAAGGTATCTGCTGTATCTGACTATTGCTTGTGTTCACATTTACTTACGTTTTTCTGTATGTGATTCATTTTGAATATAAGTAAGTTTGTTCTAACGGAGTCTTCGTATCTGACTGTGACTGGCACAGTTTTGTTTGTTAGAGAGATCTGGTGGTAAAGACAAGCAAAGGGAGAGCACACAGAGCCAAGAATGTCCACCCCCGGCCTGCAGGCTGGCCTGGTGTGTGGCAGGCAGATGCACTAGGACCCCACAGAGCCTCTTCTGAGTGTCCTCAAGAGAGACAGGAACCTGGGAAGGGGGTGAGGTTCCCACTGTGCTACTCAGCACTGTTTTCCAAAATCTCCACTTGGAGAAAACCATTGCTCCTACTCGGGGTTGCCCAGTCGGTAAACCCCCGGCCCTCCTGGCCCTGCGAGCCCCACTGCCTAAGTCTGGCAGCTGCCCAGGCAATGTTCAAACAAGTAGGTGTGGCTCAATGCCAATAAATCCACATTCACTAAAATAGGCATAGCACCAAATTTGGTCGACGCACCATAATTTGTCAATCACCAATCCAGCCATTCTCAGATGCCAGGAAGGCCTCTCCAACATCAGCCTCACGGACATGGGGAGCACATAGTTGGTGGATGTATTTGTGAGTCTGGCTGGTGTCAGCACTGCTGGGATAGTCTGTTGCGCTGGCTTGCAGAGTTCCTCAGGCAGATGACATAGGATCGACACATGGGTCTTTCTTCCTCCACTCCCATCTGTAGACAGGCTTGGAAAAGCTACCAAAGAGAGGGCAGTCCCTGTGGGCAGAGCCCTGCCTCAGAGGAGGCCAGCTGGGTGGGATCTGGGGAACCTCCCTGAGCCTGCCCTGACTATCTTCTGCTGGACTATGCAGAAGAGACCCTAAGGAGACTCCTGCCTGCCTGGCCACAATCACCAGAGACTGTGGAAGGCAGACTGGGCAGGATTAGCACACAACCAGCTTCTGCCGAGCCAGCAGAGTGTGGGTAGTCGCCCCTGGGCTGTCATTGATGGGGGGCTGCTTTCTCAAGACAGCACAGTGAGAGCTGAGCTTTCTGCCCCTCCCAGTTCCCTGATGGGAATGTGGCTCTCCAATGGGAACAGCTAAAGCCTCCCCTACTCACAGAAGCCTCGGAGAGTGTGGCTGGGAGAGCAGCGGATGGCAGGTGCCCCCAGCCGCTGTAACGCAGCTCCTGAGACTCTGTGAGGCTGGCGGCTTTAAACCTGAAACGTGGGGACAGGAAATGTGAATTTGGCTTTCGGTGTCAGAATGAGCAAAGCTGCAGATTCTACGGTGCCAGAAGCCGCTTCCGGCAGCTTCGCCCACGTGGCCACTTCTGATTCGAGTCTCGCATCGCCATGGTTTAGAGCGAGTGCGTCACCTGTCCTCACGCGCTCCGACTTCTCCACCCTCCCCGAAGCGTCGTCTCCAAGCAGACAGTGTCGCTCCCAAACAGGCTGCAGGTGTGTGCGGTGAGCTCCGCCGCTGTGAGTAACAGGCCCAAACATTCACGAACAGCCCGGAAGTTACTTCTGGCTCGCTGTGCAGGGCTGGGCACCAAGGCCACCGCGAAGGACCCCGGTGGCCAGGCGGAGGGGGCACACACCCACCCTGCCTGTGTCCCACTGGCCAAAACCCAGTCACGTGACTGTGCCTGGCCGCAAGGGCCTGGAGCCACGGTCCAGCACTACCGCCATAGGACAGGGCGATGCACGCAGTGAGTGGTATCTGCCCTGGCAAGTATCTGCAAAGAGATGAGATCAGCCTGTGTCCTTCCCTCCCCAGTGGCCAGACCGTCCCAAGGACCCCACAGCCCTGGGACAGCTCTGGGCAAGCAATTCAGAACTGACTTCCCAGCCCGAGCCCAGACCTGGCCTTTCTCTGCCCACTACCCCCTGTGTCCTCTGACCTCACAGTCGCTAATCGCTATCTACTCCCCCACTGGCCTGTCATCTAAGAAGAGGCCTCCTGAAGGCAGCTGCTGTATCTGTAACCCTGCTGCCCTGACAGCCTGCACCCTGTGGTCGGAACAACTCTGTTGAAGTAGCAGGGCTGGTTTTTCAGTAGAGATACATCGGTAACATATGGAAAATGGGGCCTCACTTATCTTCCAAGTCGTTACGTAAGATCTCAGCGTGCCACACATCCTGCGCATGCACGCACACGCGCACACACACACACACTAAATTCTTAACTAGCGCAGACCGCGGTACTGAGGTGCTGCGCTACACCTGTCTCTGCCCACGGAAAGTCCTGCCAGGATTGCCAGGGAGGCCGTCCCTGAAAGAGCCCAGATCACAGTGCACATGAGCGCAGCGTGGTGGAGCGGGGGCTGAGCACACCCCGGGGGGTTCGCGGGGATCAGCAGCTGCAGCTCTGTGCTCGTTAAGGGGTTTCATTCTGATAAAATATGTTAAATGAGGAAGTGAGTGGGAAGAAGCAGAATGTTCTTCCCCAAACCTCGGTTAGTTACAGGCTTTTTCCTGTAAGGAATAGCGCGTCTCTGCGTCTCTTCATAAGCCCTCAATCCACCACACCAGGAAGAACAGCCAGCCTCCTTGTGGGGAGGACAGCCGGGTGTGGTGTGGCTGTCGCTAGTGGGCTGGTGAGCTGTGTCTGTGGCAAAGCATGGTAGTGTTCCTGGCAGGGAGATTTGCCCTCAGAACTTGACCACGGCCTCAGTCAGAAGAGCAGCAGTCTCAGGCAGTCCTTCGCCATCAGCCGTCGATGTTACCAATGTCCTGCGAAAGCCTGTGTGGCGGAGGCTTCAGCCCCAGCTCGGCGCTCTTGGGAGGGAGTGGACGTTAAGAGGCGGGGCCTTGTGAAAACCCTTCCAGTCCCTGGGGATGTCTTTCAGAGGGACAGCAGGACTCTCCTTCCGCTATCTCTCACATGGACCATGAGATGAACAAGCCTCCTTTGCAGTGCGCTCCAGCCCTAACGCACTGTGATGCCTCAGACCGAGAGCAACGGGGCCAATCAGTTTGAGACTGAAGTCTCCAAAACTCCGGGCCAAAACAAAACGTTCTCCTTCTAAGGTGATTATGTCAGGCATTTGTTATAGACACAAAGGCTGGCTCAGAGTGAGAAGCAGGGACGGTCACTGAGCTGGCCTCGTGGAGGTGGACAGGGCTGTCCCTACGTTCCCCAAGGACAATGAGAAGTGGTGGGACACCTTCCCTGGTCCAGAATTCCAGCTCTAACCTAGACAGAGGGGGCATCTGTCGGGTACCACACACCATGCAGGCCTCCCAATCCCAAGGGGAAGGATAGAAAGTTCTTTGTGGCCTTCCGGAACCACCAAGCTCTCATTGGCTCTCCGCCCTGTCACTCAGAATTGGGTCCTGTCACTGTAGAGGTGGTGCCGTTTCCAACACAGAGCCTCGGTAGAGGGTTTGGGAAGCCACCTGCTTCTCTCACATGCGCATTAGGTTTGACTTCCGGCAAGATTCAGGGTGAGGATGAAAGCAAACTTGCAAAAAACAGATCTATTTCATGGCTGGTCCTAATAAAAATACAGAATTTGTTAACTTGGGAGGTTGTCCACGGCAATTGCCAGAATTGACCAAGACAGAGAGGAGAAAGGCAGTGCTCTTGGGAAAGAAAATCTGCAATTTTGGAAGCTGATATTTAACAACACATGAAGTCATGTAACGTAGGCCTCGGGGCCCTACTAGAGAGCCAACCCCAAAGGAAGATCTTGTGATAAAGACTCGGGAGGAAGCTGCTCAGACAGCTCAGGACAAAGGCATCTGCGTGGGAATCAAGACAGGGCTTTTCTGGAGCAGGGAGATCACCAGGAGGCTGTGATGAGCACTGGTTAGAACCTGCTTCTGATACCAGGCAACTCCAGCCGGCTTACACTGATAGACCTGGAGCACTTTCTGCATGCGTCCTGGATCAATTTAGTTCCCACTGGGTGCTCATGGGCCACGCTGCTTCATATCCAGCCAGAAATACTTAGGGGCCTGCTGTGTGGTCGGGGTAGCTCTCTGGGAATGTGGAGGTAAAAGACACATGCCCTGCCCTCCACGGCTTGAGCTGGGGTCTGCCTTAGGAGGTGTGGGACAGGGACAGGACGAGGCCCATGTCTGGCCCACAGCAGACTCTCTAGGTGTATTTACGAATGTGCAAATACATGTGGTGGAGCTGGTTGAGTTACGCATTAACCCCGTTGTCCCTACCGAATGCTGGCTGGGTCACACGTGTGACTCACTGAGCCCACCTCAGGCCATCCCCTGGTGCTCCTGTAGCGTCTACTCATGTGCGAATGACTGACATGGTCACTAGTGAATATCTAGGGAAAGCAAGGTGACCTTTCCAAAACTGGGTATGTGTGTGCTACTCATCTTCCAAGATTGCCATTGTCCTTAGGAGAGGTCTTATTCCTCATAGATCCCCATGACCTAACCCTGCTCCTTGGCATGCCCAACCCCAGCCACGCTGCCCTCCATCTCTCGGAGGAAGTGGCCTCCCCTGGCCTGGCCCCCTCATGAAGCACCATGGCCCTCCAAGTACCTGCCATTGTGGCAGAGTTTTTAATAGTGTTTGCTCATTAATCATTAGTCCATGCCCCCCATTAAGTGTAATGCTTCTGGGAGGGTGGACCACCCATCAGACAACACTGGGGACAGAGCAGATGCAGCTAAGGACTTTTAAGTGACTAGTAACCTCAGAAGGATCACTGCCGCTCAGCCCTTCATGGTCCTTATGGAGAGTGTTAGGTCAGGGTCATAGTACTTGACAATAATTAAATTGAGAGTTCTGGTAATAGGGGAGTAATTTATATCATACTGAAACTCCTACAGATAATAAGCACTGGGAAACTTTTAACTACTTGAAATTACTTGAGAGTGATCAATAATAAGCAGAAAACTATTGGAAACTCTACCCCTGGAAGCAGGCAGCTGCAGGGTGAGATCTGTGCTTGTGTGGCCTCCCTCCAAGGGCCCCCTCTGGTCTTTGCAAAGGGTGAGTGGATCTCTTACAGAAAACCACAGTCCTACTGGCCACAGGAGCCAGAAGAGGGCACGTAGACCTGACAAAGAAACTGGAATGTGAAGAGATAAATCCTAGAAAGTATGTAGCTACAGATGAGGACTCCCCAACTGCTCCTAAACTTGCTGCCCCTTGAACTGTACACACAAGGGTCACTCCAGAGACCCCAAGATTTCAGGTGTTCCCTTCTATAAGAGAAACAGATTGAGATTTGTGTTCATCCAAGTTAACTCCCCACTATACCAAAAATAAATGTATTTTGGACAAAGATAACAGAGTCATGTCTCTACCATGTTTTCTCTACAATGATTAGTATACAAACAAAAATAAATAGATGAGAGAGAGAGAGAGAATGTGACCCACAGTCAAAAGGATACAACTGCCCAAAGAAAATGACCCTGAGATCACATGGATATTGGAATTAGCAACAATACCTTTAAAATATCTCATAAATATGTTCAAAGAGGTAAAGAAATATGGTCAGAATGAATGAACAGATGGAAAATAATAGCAGAAAATGATATATTTTAAATATAACCAAATAGAAATAGAATAACTGAAAATTCTAGTGAGATAAGGACCAACATCTGTATAATTTGAGTTATACAAGGAGCGGTGAGAGCTAAGGAAAACATCCTTGAAGAAATAATGGCTGAAATTTTCCCAAAGTTGGTAGAGAAGCAAGCTTACAATCTAAACATCCTAATGAATCCGCACAGGATAAACACAAAGAAGACCATACCTTGATCACTGTCAAAATCCTGAAGTTAAAAAACAAAGAGAAAAGTCTATGAAGTGGAAAGAAGGCTGCAGAATGTACAAGTGACAGCAATAAGAATGAGGGCCAATTTCTCTTCACAAGCTATGGAGGTCACAGGCCAATGGAAGGACATTTCAAAATTGCAAACTATCAACTGAGAATTCTCTATCCAGAAAAAATCCAGCAAAAAGGAGGGTAAAATAAAGACATTCCTGACAGGCAAACTGAGGAAGTGCACCACCAGCAACCTCACAAGAAATAGTAGGGATGTTCTTCAGGCTAAAAACCAATGATACCAGTTGGAAATTCAGATGTATGGGAGAGGACAGAGAGCTGAGGAAAAGATGGTATACACTAATATGTGCAGGACTATGATCTTTAATTTGTTTAAAAAATGACTCAGTTTAAAAAAAAAGGTGTAATGTCACATTGTGGGGTGAGTAATTTATGTAGATTTAATACAAGTAAGTAATACAATAAGATTTTTTAAAAAGTAAAACAACTGGACAGAGAACAGAATGGAGTAAATGGAAACTTACGGTCTCCAGGTTCTGGCATTTTGGATAAATGGTTCAATATCAATCTAGGTAAACTGCGACCCTTATGTCATTAGGATGCCTATGGTCACCCCTAGAATTAGTGGGAAAGACTTTCCTTGTAAACACATAAACTGGAACTCGTAACTACGTCACCAGAAGGCAGAGACCAGAACATTCCCATGCCTGACTTGCCTGGTAACCTAGTTCTGCGTCTGGTGGGAGGAGGTGGGGGTTGGAAAATGGATGAGTGGGTTCCTCCCCTTCAGCCAACAGGCTCTGGGAAGGAACCGATAGGAGGTGTCCCACAAGTCTGCCTGTGGATTTTGCCTTCGGATTTCCTCCCCAGAATCCGGTGGTAGCAATGTCACCCTGCCTTCCACACAGACACAGTGACTGTCATGAGAATGCAGGGAGCCACTCCAACAACGAGTGCAGGAGCTACCCCTGGGGCCATCCACTCCTCTCCAACATTCGCTCAGAAACAAAATGTCCTTTTCAGGGGTCTGGGGATTTAGCTCAGTGGCAAAGCGCCTGCCTGGCAAGCGAAAGGTCATGAGTTTGATTCCTGGTACCGGAAGAAAAATGAAAAACAGAAAAAAAACAACAACAACAAAATGTCCTTTTACACAATATGGGTGGTACGTGGATGTGCCCCTCACCTGTCACCTGTGGGTGGGTGCGTACCCCCTCCGGGCCCTGTGGTGGGGAGGGGAGGGGCAGGAACACAGTGTACCAAGTCCTCCCAGCCTCCTCCAGTGGGCTAGAAGGTGTGGCCCAGGAGCAAGTGGGATGGTCCCACCGCCGCCATGGCCCCACTGTAATTACATCGTGCTGAGACCCGTGGGGAGCTCACATTGTCCTTGCTGCAGCCAGAGGGACATGAAGAAAGCAGTCATTTAACGACTCCGCTGCCTTGGGTTCCGTGATTTAATCAATCATGTGAAAGAAACGCGCAAGCCCTTTGTGTTTACCGTCCCCGAGTCTGAGCAGAAAATGTTCCCTTTCTTGAATTGCTTTAATGGCTATATTTATGCAGCTGAAAGTTCCTTAAGAAATGAAAGTAAAATCAAATTGCTGCAAATGCTCAGATAATTTTATCAGAGAATATTCAATTAGAATATATTAATATTTTAGATTTCCATCATCAATTTAATATATGAGGGTTTAATGCTGTCACTGAGCCACTGGAACACCGGGATGGGTGCGTAGGACGTGGGCTCACGCACCTGCCCGAGTGGACTCTGAGTCCAGCAACAGGGCCTTGGGTTCCCAGGCCGCCTCTGGGAGGCATGGTCAACGTACTGGGCAGTGGGGCCCCGGGCTGCTCCAGGTGGGCTATGCTGAGGACAGTGTAAGCATGGCAGAGTCTTGCTGGGATGCTAGGACAGGGTGGCCCACAGCCCTTGCTTGGACGGGGGTAACCTCCATCCTTCTGTGTGGGCTTCTTAGCAGAGGTGGCAGACATGTCATCACAGGACACCATGACCCGGGAGGCTATCCAGTGGTGGCGGTCCATCCACCCATCCATTCTTCATTCATTCACGAGTCTTTCCGTGTTGGGCCCCGTGTGCTCTCTGCAGAGACCCCTGCAGGGAGAGGATGCAGCAGAGTCCAAGTCCAGCACTCATGGGCTGGTACTGGAGGAGGGATAAGTAAAGCAACAGGCGCGTAAGAGGGACCTGGGCTGTGGTTGCCGGCGGCTTTTCAGAGCCAATCACCTCTGCTGAGAAAACCAAATGCAGCAGTGGGAGAGCCGTGGTGATATGGCGGCCAAGAGCGTCGACGCAGAACAGCAAGTGCCGAGGTCAGAGTGCTGAGGAGGAGCCGGGAGCTCAGGGTGGCTGCCGAGCGGTGGCCGGGGACAGGGTGAAAGCAAAGAGCCCGGAGTATCAGGCAGGGGCCCGGGGCTGTGGGAAGGGCTCGACAGCACCTTCCTCTGAGACCGAGGGAAACCTCATGTGGCCCAGACTTCTCAAGACCTGCCAGCTGCCGCCTGGGTGCCAGGTGACCAAAGGGCGGCAGGGGGAGGCTGGGGGTGGGGTAATACCTTGCTTGGTTAGAGAGTCGGAGCCACAATAAATCCTTGTGTTCTTTAGGGTGACCGGTCAGTGACGCTCAAGGTTTGGGAACTGCTGTCCTGGGTCCTCCCCATCTGAGCCTGGGCAGGGTCCTGAGGCTCAAAGGGGAAGAAGGGAAGTAGTGGGGGTGTCCTGGAAGTAGTGAGGGTGTCCCGGAACTGTGATGATCTCCAGTTCCCAGGACGGAAACTCAGGGGCAGAAAGCGGCAGAAGCCAGGCCTGGGCGGCGTCTGAGCCCACCTCCCTGTGTGTATCGGAGCAGCCTCAACCTGCCCGGCACACAGAGGGGCTTTGTCTGACCCAAGCAGAGATTTCAGAAATTGGAATTCGTCCCCAGCATTTTGACCAAAAAACGCTGCATAAAACATACATTTAAAATTCCCCACATAGAAAAGCCACACGCACGCTTCCTTCCTTGCCCAGTGGGGACAGCTGCGACAGCGGACCTGTCTCTCCTCGTGAGGTGCAGCTGCCCCTTCAGCCCCTTGAGCTCTGGCTGGCTCAGGCCCCACCGCGCTCTGCTGCTTCCCATGCCACCTGCTGGCCATGGACCATCCTGGCTGGGCCTGCGGGTCAGGGGCTCATGTCCCTCACCAGGCTGCACCAACCATTTCAAGAACAAGGCCGCACAGACCCACTCTCCGCACCCCTTGGAGCGCAAAAGGTTGGAGGGGGACGAGAGCAAGGTGAGAGGCTGCCTTTCACTATGAGACTCCTGCCAGGGCCCTTGGGTTTCACTCCGGTCTCCCAGATGCCAGCAGATGCTTCAGCAGGTGTGCGGGAAGAGAGCTGTATGTCACCCCCAAATCCCAGGGCCTCCCAGGGCCCAGTTCAGTGACCTAAGCTACTCCACCTCCGGTTCTCCTGTCCCAGGCACAGCAGCGCAGACTCTGCAGAAACACATCACCGCCACCGCCTCATGGGCCCATGAAGGTCACAGATGAGGCCTGGCTTCGGGGCTGCTGTGATGCCCTCTACATTCTGAGTGCGGAGGAAGGGAAGGGGCAGCCTGTGGTAAAAGGGTCGCTGTGGGTCTCACTTCTGAACGGGTGGTGCCTTCTGCCTCTGAGCTTCTCTGTGGCCTCAGAGGTCCAAGCTGTGGACGGCCCTACCACACAGGGCAGGCGGGAGTCCTTAAAGATGGAGTGACGTGTGACCCAGACACTGTGCCCTCGAGGGATGAGACCCTCCCTGGGAGCCACTCCGTGGCACAAGGTCTCGGAGCCTCTGCTCAACTTCGTGGGGTGCAGATGTGAGGAGCTGGGCCCGGCTCCCGGGAACGGGAAGGGGAGGGGCAGTCAGGGAGCCCGCCTCAGGGACCATGGTGAGAGGAGGCGAAAAGTGTCTCCGTGCTTGGGAGGGAAGTGGCAGCAGAGAAAACAGCAGCACTAATGATAAACACAGCCGCCAGGGCCTCAGCCGGCGCCCGCAGTGGTGTCGGTGGGCATCCAGGTGTTCCCTGCCTGCCCCCCACCACCGCCAGGGGTGGACTGAGACCACCTAGCTGGGCAGCGCGTTCGTATGCTGTGGTCCTGCAGGAGGCCACCCTGTGCTCCTCATGGCAGTTGGTGTTTCCCGTTAATTCCTGCCAAGTAGCAGGCTTTTAGTCTTGAAAGAACTCCTTTCCCCAGAATCACAGAGAACCAGGGAGGAAAGTCCACTCTGCGAAGGTCCCGGCTTGAAGACCTGACTTCAGCTCTGGAAATGGGGGGCGGGCTGAGTGCTGCAGAGAGAAGGTCAAATGCAAAGCCAAGCAAAGCCCGGCGGGGTGAGGAAGGGCGAGGCCTTCCCAAATCCCTTTCTGAAATTTCCTGAGCCATGGAAGACAACAGAAAATGATTCTTAGGTTCGGTCTTGGCGTTTGAAAGTCAAAGTTGCTCAAGTTGTCAGAGTTGCTCCGCTAAAATGATAGCGAGAAAGAAGCTTTGTAAAGTGCTGTCTGCAGGAGCGTGGGTCACCCAGGCTGTGTTCAGGCCCAGGGACCTCCAGGTACCGGTCTGGGGAAAGGCCCAAGGTCTTCCGGCTCTTCTCAGTCCTGAGACGGCCCCAGGAAGCACTTGCACTGCCCCTCAGCTGCAGGCCCCGTCCAGTCGCCTCTGACTGAATTGTATGTTTCACTTGGACTTTGGGCTTTGGGGATGCACAGCTTATGAAGTAGAAAAGCTGTTTCCATTTTCCCAAGATGTGGGGAGATAAAATCAAGGAAAGCCATGGAGCCTCCGTGCCTGCTTGCTAAAAGCAAAAGCAAGCAGGCAACTAAGGAGCATGTCTGAAAAGACCAGGCCCCCAGGACCAGGAGCAGGGGCCAGCTGCCTGTGTGGGCGCCTTTGGGCAGACCAACCTCGGCACTTTGTCCTATCATCAGGAGGCCAGCTTGGGATTTAGGTTTTCTATTAAAAATAATAGAATCTAAACCTAATCCAAGTTGCAAATTAACATGTGGATTTGAGCAGGGTTGATACAAATTTATAGTGTGCATTGTGAAACCAGTTGATAAAGGATGATAGGGAGTAGCTAGTACATTTGTAATCTATTAGGCCAATGTACATCCATTTGTCCTCCTACCCACCCACCTATTCTATCCTCGTCCATCTGTGCATCCATCCACACATCCACCCTCCGGCCACCCACCTATCCCACTTCCATCCGTCCATCCCACAATCACACGTCCATCCTCCATCCATCTACCCATCCATCCACCCACCTGTCCCACCACCCACCCCCTCCTTTCCAACTTCCAACCATCCATCCATCCACCCAACATCTACCCACACATCCATCTTCCATCCACCCACCTATCTGTCCTCCATCCATCTACCCACCCATCCACCCAGCCAGCCAGCCGCCCATCTACCCATGTATTAATCTGTCCATCCACCCACATATGCATCCTTCATCCATTCACCCATCTACCCACTCAGAACCCCATCCATCTATCCACCTACCTGGCCATTTCAATACTGTCGCCCTCAGACCATCTCACTGCTTCAGCAGCAGCAGGACCTTGCTAGAACAGTGGAACGACCACAGCATCACTGCTCCAGCCACTGTTGCAAAAAAACATTTAAGGCTTTTGAAACCAAAGACAAATCAAACAGGCCAAAAAGCCTGTATCACTAGTTACCAGCTTAAAGCCCCAATCAAAGACAAAACTCCCCATGAAGGACAAGTGTCATCAGCTTTGTGTATGGGTAGAAAATCCTCCCAGGAGGATCTGGCCCATCTGGCCCACCTGGGAACTCCACAATTTGGATGAAGAAGTCTGTTGCCAAGATTTTAGGACAGAGATACTTCTAGATTGTTTTACTGAATCCTCAACAGAAATAGGGGCTTATGGAACAAGAGTGTGTTGGTCCACCTGCATTTCTCCTTGGAGAGCATCTTAGGTTATGATAGGAAAGTCCACCTGCAGCCAGACACAGGCTGTATGCACTGGTCACTGTGGAGACCTGTACTGAGCACTGACTGATTGGCATTGCAGGGTGGGCCACATGGCCACGGTCCCTGCCCTGAAGAGTTTGCGTATTGGTGCCAACATCCATCTGTCCAGCACAGCACACCCGGAAATGGATATGAGGGAGATATTGTCAGAGGGAGCCACCATGAGGAGCAGGCCAGGCAGGAACCTGGTGCTCTGGGTGGGATGTCAGGGAAGGCCTCACCCGGAAGCCAGCTGCTGAGAGGGGTCTGCAAGACAAGAAGTCAGCTGTGCATACAAACAGCAAGTGCAAAAGCCCTGGGGCAGGAACGAGCTGGCACACCCAAGGGAGGGGAAGTTTGTGCCTGGGAGTGTGATGAGTGAGGGCTGGAGTGGGAGAGGACAGGGACAGAACACAGGAACCAGGACCTGGGCCCTCGGCCAAGGGAGAGGTCTGGAGTTGCTCGGGATGTGATGAGAAGCCTTTACAGACCTCTGCCCTGTGGTCCTGAGATGCCTTTGGCTGCCGGGAACGCATAGGGTACAGAAAGTTAGAGGCAAGAGCTCCCCAGAGCACTCACCAGGAAGCTGGGGCAGGGGCGGTGTTCCTGGCTGAGACTGCAGAGGAGGAAGCAGGAGGCAGGTTGAAGTGGGCGGGCAGGATGGACAGCCTCGCTGAGGGAGAGGGAGGAGGAGGGAAGGGCAGCACTACGGCCAGCTTCTGGGTTTCAGCCTGACCCGCTGGGAGGAGGCGGCCCCATACCTGGGGGAAGAGTCTGGGGCAGGAGACAGCTAGAGGACAGCCAACCCGGGAGCTACGCCTTTGGGCACACGAAATGCTTGTTTCAGACACCCCTCCCCCTCCCCCCCAACACGGCGCACTTCCTGGTGAGAGAAGGAGCCGGGGGAGCTGTCGGCAGTCCACCGACCCTGGACACTCCTTGGGGCTCCTCCCAGCCTGGGCTCCGCCTGCGCCTCTGCTTCTCCCTGCTTACAGCCAGCGGCTCACACATGCTCTGCACACCCCGGCAGACACTGGTAAGGGGAGGGCAGAGCACGGGGATGCACCGGCAGGAAAGGGCCGGCTCTGTCCCCCTGGCTACAGTGCGTTCTGGAGACCCCTGTCGGTAAACAGCGGGAACTGCCTCCTCAGAGGTGGTCCAGATGGCTGCCCCCTGCGACCCCTCCGCCCTCAACTGGGACGGAGATTCTCCAGCAAGGAGCCAAACCCCAGCTACAGAGCTGCAGACACCCAGGACAGGTGTCACGCACAGCCGACCCACCCCTACCTGGGGGCGAAGAGGTGCACACACGGAGGAACGAACTGGCAGTGACCAGGGAGGCAGCAGGGACCCCCAGGCACACTCCTCCTCCCCGCCCCAGGCCACCAGCCCGAATCTCCTGTGCAGGACCCCAGGATGGAGCCACTGCAGCTAAGGGAACTCAAGGTCCTAACAGAGGCCTCGGGTCACCGACGGCTTTGGATTCTGCACACCGTGCGGAGCTCAGAGTGGGAGGGGGCCTGCCCACGGTGCACAGGCTGCAGGGCACTCAGGCTGCTGGGTTTGGTCCTAATCCAGAGAAGAAGCTGGCCCAGGGCAGATCCAGGAGGCTGCCGGCCCGAGAGTCCCAGTTCACATGGGCCAGGTGTCCCCGCATATCCCAATCCGACCCTCTGAGTTCCCGTGGCCACGTGACTAGCTCGCCAGGCCCCCAAAAAAACACCGCAAAGCTTGTGTCTGTTGCTTCTGTGCGACGCTGGTGGCGGCAGAGAGCTGCTGGGACGAGAGTGCCCCCTGCAGGAGGCCTCCTGAGGAAGCCTGGGATTCCACCGCAGCCTTCTCCTGGGGCCACCGTCCCGCCTTCCCAGGGAGCCAGCGGGAGCGGGTGTCACGCTGAGTTCTCAGCGCACAGATTTGCTCTAAACCGCTGTGGAAGTGGGGCAGCCTCTGTGGCAGGGCGGCCGCGAGGGAAACAAGATCCCGACCTGCGGACACACCGGGCTGCTCCCTGGGAGCAGGAGGAGCGGCAGCAGCCCAGTGTGGACTCTGGCCTGCTGGAAAAGCCCGGGAACTGCGGCGCAGAGAGCTCAGGGACAGAGACTGTCTTCAGAAGCTTCTGCTAAAGTGGAAAATCTTCCACTTCATCGAAAAATTACTTAAGTTTCACGCTGCTTTCCCGACGGTGACAAGCGGAGTGCCTGTGCTGGCTTGCTGCAGAGCACCATATGGCTCTCACTGCAGCCCGCGCCGTGCCCGGCGAGCCGCAGCAGGTGCCAGCCCGCCTCTCCTGGGCAGCGGGGGAGGAAGGGGCCCCAGCCAGGCCCGCAGGGGCACCGCTGTTTTCTGCAGGCTGATGAGGGAGGAGGCCGGCCCACTGGTCAGCTGCAGTGCAGGAGGCCTGCCAACCGCTGGGCACCGGAACCAAGGGGTCACCTGCTCTGTGGATGCCCAGGACCGCAGCTGGCATTCGGCAGGAGGGCATGCTGAGTCTTGCAGCTGAGTGGTGATTCGTACCAGCCCAGACTTTCAAATCAGAGCTGGGGTTGTGTCAATAAAACCAGCTGGGGGCTGGACAAATGCAAAGTAAGTCCCCCCACCCTGAAGTTCTGGTGGAGAAGACCCAGGTGGGGCCCAGGTTAGGGCCATGGACACAGAATGTAGTTGTGACGGGAGGGCACGCTGAGGACCTCAGGCTCCTCCACACCTTCAAATCCAGTGGGTCAGAAGCTACAAGCTCCAGGCCAGAGCACGCAGAGGTGCGGGGGCACTGCCCGGTCTCACCCCACACTGGCTGGCATGGACCGAATCCCTCCCGGCACCTTGGTACCCAGCCCACCACCACCACCAGTTCTCAACTAATGATGCTGGTGTGGAGCTATCGGACTCAACAGGAGCTGAACACTTGCTCCCTCCTTGCAGAAGAGGCCTGTGGGGCCGGGGGTCCCGTGTGGCCAGCACAGGTGCTCAAGCTGCTGTGGGTCTCCAGTTATACTACACAGCACGGGCCCTGGTCTCTCGTCAGCTTGCTGGACTCTTCTCCCAAAGCCAGCAGTCAATAAGAATTAACCTCTGCTGACCCGGTCTCGTTCCCTACCACAGGGCCAGGGGTGACAGCTGCTTTATCGCAATCAGTGTCCCCTGAGACTTCACTAAGCTCAAGGCTCTCTTCATGCAAATTTAAAAGGCGTTTAACGTATGTTAAATAAGCACCAGCCACTTGTCAGAGCCATGGTTACTGCGGATTAATTTTATAGCTGCTCCTTTCCTGATCAACAGTAACTTATAATTAGCCCCTATAAACGTTTCTAAATAATCAGATAATATTTGAATAGCTTAAATAAACTAAGTAACTGTCTTATTACATCTCTCAGGAAATCACATTTAAGTCGCTAGAGACTGGGAGTTCTAAGGAAGTAGGTGTGCGCGTCCAGCCGCGTTCGTGTCGAGGTGGTTGACACCCAGCTGTTACACTGCAGAAGGCAGAAACGGTGGGTAGCTATGGCTCACGATATAGAGGATTATTTTAAATATCCCCCTGAATAGCTGAAAATGTGCAAGCTAGAAAGATTCCTGTAGGCTTGCAGGGGTTGCATTTCAGACTCTAACCCCTGGCATCTGGGCCCAGCAGCCCACCCCGTGTTGGCACTTGACTTGTGGACTTCGTGGGTTGGGCGGAGGAGGCCATACACAGCTCTCGTCCCTGAGGACAGGGTCTGTCGGCCTGAACACCAGGGTTTGGGGACAGCAGGGTTTTTGCACACAAAGGTGGGCTCAGCCCAGGGCGCCTCCCGCCTTTGCTAGCTCCTCTAGCGTCCTCTCCCCCAACCGCTCACTCGCACCCAGAGAGGGGCTGTGGCGCCCTCCCAGGCATGGCCCGCCTGAGTGTCTCAAACGCAGACAGGGGTCCGTGTCGTGGGTTGTTTTCTTGTCCATGTGAGTTTCCTGGGGCAGCTCTAACATCACCGTGAATGGCTGGCTTCAAACAACCCACATTTCCTCCTGACAGCTGTGGAGGCCAGAAGGCTGACGTCAGCTCCAGGTGTCTGCGCAGCCAGGCTCCCTCGAGAGGGACCCATTTCCTGCCTTTCCAGCTCCTTGGGGCGCCTGTGTCCTTGGCTCTCCGGGCCTTCCTCATGGTCAAAGCTGCACCACGCAACTTTCCAACTCTGCTCATCTGCAGTGGCTTCCTCCTGTGTGGTCAGAGCTCCCCGCCCTCCCTCCCTCCCAGGACAGTTGTGACGGCTTCTAGGACCCCCTGAGAGTCCTGTCCCAAGGTTCTTAACTAAGTCACATCTGCAAGTGCTTTGTTTCCATGGAAGATGACAGTCACAGGTCCCAAGATTAGCACCTGGACACATCTGGTGGCCACAGGCTATTGGTCACCGTGCCCAGAGGACGGAGGTGTGGAGCTCACAATCCTGTGACCATGTGCAGGGAGGCGGGGGGGGGGAGTCAGTCTGGCCTCCGCCTCTTTTCAGGACGTGCCTAACCTCCCCCTCTCTCCTAAGCTCGCAGTGCACTGGCTGGGAGCCAGGAGCCCCGCTGCTGGTTTAGCCCCCAGCAGCCCTGGGAGGGGAGGGGTGCACACCGATGGTGCCGCCCCAGCAGGACGTCAGACTCAGAGGGGTTCAAAAGACTGTCGGCTCCGAGGACAGAAATGGGCTTTGAACCCCCACATGATGGCTCAGACCAAAGCGTCACCCAGGCGACACCCTGCGTGTGCACTTGAGAATGTGGCTCCTGCCTAGGAAAGCGAGTGGAGCACCCCCAGTTCATGGGGGTCCCAGTACCCTTGTCTTCACCATCTCTGAGTTTCTATCAAGGAATGCCTTTTCCTGCAAACTTTTGCCAGGAAGGAAAACTTACTGATGGGGGAAGACAAGCAGCCTTCTCTGTCTGAACAGAATACAAATGGGAATCTATCCTTGTGTTTGTCACCAGCCACTTCTAGCTAATCAACCTCGCCGGTTGCAGGACACCTGCAAAGGACATGGTGACCGAGGAAAGACAGAGGGAGGTCCGTGGAAACGCCTCAAACAGCAGCCGAAGGGGCAGAGCCCCGCGGGAGGCGCCTAGCTTAGCCATCGTGGGGGCCTCTACAGCCACCATGGGGTAGGTGGCATTCCTCCCCATCCTCTTTGTTGTCTTCTCTGTGTGATATTCACAGGCTGATTCTAGCTAGGGGTGTTTGTCGTAGGCCTGGCTCCGTCGTGCAGGGGAAGCCGGAGAGGACAGGACGGCCATGTTCATGCAGTCGATGCTGTGATCTGGCTCACCTGGCCGTTCTGCCTGAGCGAGGACTGTTCTCCTGTCTCCATTTCCTACCCTCCTGCTTGTGCACCCCACATGCCCACACTGGCCCGTGGCTATCTGCTCCCCTATAAACGAGCTGCCCTGGCTCGGGTGAGGTGCGCGATGGCTCAGCTGTTGCATGTCTCTGTCATGTGCCACGGGCCCCCTCTGGGTGGCCTGGACGGCTCCAACCTTCTTCCACACGCTTTCACGAGGCTGGGTACTTGGCATGCTCGGCACAATCCATCCAAGCTGGCAATTAATGGTGCCACGGAGAGATGCAGCCAGAGAGCTGTCCAAACCAATTTCCCCGGGCTTGGTTATTTGAAAGTCTAAAAATCCCTAATACCGTGAGGCAGGCGGTATTTAAATTTAAGTTCGGTTCCCAAATGAGATCTTTTAGTTCAACTGTTCAACTTTATTTGGAAATATGAAACGGTAACTTGATTACATGTTAAGGTAGCTTGGGCTGGGGATTATAGCCGAAATCTCTACTCCTCTGCGTTGATCCTCCTGTGGGTGGATGGAGTCCATCCAAATTAGGAACTCGGTTCTGGGGCCGTGAGCAGAGAGCGGGCCAGGTAGGGTGGTCCCACTGGTCCCAGGTGGGGCTGCCTGAGGCTCAGTGATCTTAGTTATTCATTGTGGCCACGGCCAGGGACACACGGAAGCCTCTGCTGTACCACACAGAAAGGTCCTTCTGAATGAAACTTTCAGATGTGTGTTTCTCAGCCTCCTGTCAAATCCCTGAATCATTAAACTGTCAGAAACTGAAAGTCTAGTATAAGAAAAACTTCCCTTGCCAGAGGATCTGCAGCTTAGAATACTCAAAGCTGAACAAACACACACCACCGGAAGAGACAGGCTCCTAAACAAGCACAGTGCCATGAGCTATCCAGTGCAACCCCGCTCCCTCAGTCTGTGTCCTGGAGGGACTGTGGACACGCTGGACGCTGGGCTGGAAGGAGCGGGCCCTCTGTGCTGTTATTAGCATGCGTCTCTTCCCAGAGAGCAGCCCCATGCGACTTATCTTTCCCAAAGAGGCTGGTGTGCTTGGAACAGCCGGGCATGGGGTGGGGGGCAGTAGAAAACGCCAGGCTGTGGACCTTGTTTGGGTGGAGAAAACAACAGCCTGCGTGACGTCCAGCCTGCAGCCCCAGTGCAGAGGATGGGCGCGGAGGCTGTGTGCGCTTGGGGCCGCTTCCCGGGACAGCTCCATCCTGCCCTGAGCACCAGGAGGCAGGCGACTGCAGAGCAGGAGCGGAAACAGAGACGAAGGTGGAGGGCGCTGTGCAGCGAGGGGCCGAGAACTGCCCCCTGCAGGCCACTGCCCGCGCTCTCCGCCTTCCCTTCACCCTCCCGCCCTGCTGCTGACCGCACTCCAGCAAGGCCCCGTCGCCCAGGGCTCAGTCACACTCAGCGAGCAGCTCCTTCCCGAAGCCCCGCGCCTGTTGTCCTGTCCTCAGTGTCCTACTCCGAGTGCCCTCTCTGTCCCCTCTAGGGACTCACCCCCCACCCTGGTCCATTCAGCTTTGGCAGAGCCACACCTGGGCTCCATGCCATGGCAGTCTGAGGGTGAGACCACCTGTTGAAGTGGACACAGTATCCAGGGCGCAGAGGGGCACCGTGACCAACCCAGACACTCCCGCCCAGGAAAGAGACACCGTCCACAAACACAGCAAGGAGAGGGCAGCCAGGCTGTGAGGCCCTGTTCCACCTCAGAGCCACGGGGGAGTCCCCAACCTTCTGGACAGCAGTGCACGTCTACAGCCCTGCGGGCTCTCAGTGAGTGTGAGGGAGGGTGGACCATGCTCACTGGTTACCCGCAGAAAGCAGACTCAAGGAGGGACTGTCCACCCGATCAGCAAGGACAGAGAGGGAAATCATCCAGCCCTTGGTGGGCACAGAATCTGCCACAGCCGTGGAAAGCCATCTGGTGGTAAATAAGAAAAAGTAAAAAGCACAATTCTTCTTGCTCAGAAATTGCTGGTTATGCAACCAAATGCCCAAGAGCAGCTCAGTCACCATGAGCACCAGGACAGTCATGGCAATGTCCTTGGGGGATGGAGCCCTGGGGAAGGAAGGAAACCTCACAGGGCTTTTACCCTGTCGCTGTTTGTATGCCGTGTGTGAGCTGTGTGGCTGGGTGGGAAAGGGCGTGGCTTTGTGAAAGACTTCCACACACGCGACCGTATTCTGTGCAGCAGAGCACTCTGTAGGACTGAGGGGCCAGGACAGACCTAAGTGCCAGGATCTCCTAGGTGCCAGAGTGACCTTGAGCCTCCCAGTCATCAGAGCTGATTGCTGCGTCCTACCCGAGTGTGAGGGTGTCACCCGGTCACCCGGCTCTGGCTATGCCATGCAGGGGCGGGATGGAAGGGCCGTGGAACATTCCTTTGGAGCTGTTTCGTGGGGTTTCGCTGCCAGGGGTGGAAGCCTTTCCTCACAGGAGACAGGGCAGGACATATAAGTCTCCTACTTTCCAGGCAGATTTGAGCATTTGTTACACTATTACTGGTACTGATTTGTGCACGCAAATGTCTCCCCTCAAAGAGAAATATAAAAGAAAACAAGCTGAGAGAGGGGAGTAGGAGAGCCTTGTTGTTGGAGGATGTGGTACTGGCAGGAGATTCGGGGGGCAGCGTCTCCCAGGCGGGGGGACAGGCAGAGGGGACAACGTTCCCTGAGCAGAGAGAACAGCAGTTCAAACAGCAAAGCCACCATGGGGATGTGTGCGGGTGGACGAGACACGGTCATGTGGGGAGCCCAGGGAAAGAAACGAGGCTGAAGGCGGGCGGGGTGGATCGGAGGAACCCTGCGACCCAGGCCATCTGGAGGAGTTCCCACCTGATCCCAGGAGCACACGGACTCCACAGTAGGACTCTGGCATAGCCACATGGAACTTCTCTGGAGACGCTCAGTCTCCGTGCCCAGCCCCAGTCCTATGCCTGTAGATGTCCTTGCCCTCTCACATCTGAGCATGGGGGAGTTTGGGAAGCCCTCAAGCAATTCCAGTGTACAGCAAAGCAAGAAGCCAGCGACCCAGAGAGCAGAGTCCGCAGATGCCTGCCAGCTGGAACATCACCTCCACTGCAAGATGCAGACCCCTGGACTGGCTCCCTGCATGTCCAGGCTTCTGCAGCCATGGGGCCTCGAGGTTAGGACCACTGGTGCTCAGCAAGCAGGGTACAGGGCTCAGACAACGGCTGGGGCCTCCTAGCAAGCACCCGGCCCACCTCCTGTGCCTGGAAGGACGCCCCTGCAGGAAACCAGGCAGGGCCCGCCGGAGCCACCAACCTCCATTCTGTGTTCTTACTCGTGTTGGAAAACAAAGTCTCAAAATCCTGGGCATGATTTTCCTAGGAAGCAGCTTCCATCCCAGCTCAGTAAGAAGGATAAAGCCTTTGTGGGCCACAGATCACATGCGTGTGTCTACTGCTGCCACGTGTGCCATGTTCCAGGGAAGGGACAGACAGGCAGAGGCGTACCAGCAATGGGCTGGGCCCTCGCCCCAGCGGCCTGCAGTACTTCAGAGACTTTGGAAAGGCGGATGTCAGCATCCCCAGTGAAGAGACCAGGACCCTTTCAGAGAGCCCAGGGGTCGTGCCCAAGGCCTCAGGCCAGAACAGAGGTATCCCTCCCTCCTGTGCAGCTTACCAGGTGTGGGGAGCACCCTGCCGTGCAAGAGGAAGACACAGGGTGGGAGCGGGGGACGGTATTACCCTGTGCACCCCAGGGGGAGGAAGCAAGCTGCAATGAGCAACAGTGAGGGGAGAGGAAGTGATTTCACAGGCATTAGAGAACCTACAGTCTGTTCTAGACCTCCCCAGAGAAATGCATGTGCACACACACGCACCCCATCAGCGCTGAGGGATGGAATCTGTGCGGGAGCCGGAGCCAAAGCTGGGGCAGCCTCGGGCCTGGGGCTGCTGCAGAAGCTGCACACCTCGCCTCTGGGGTGGAGTCTGGGGAGTGGTCAGGGAATGAAAGAGAAAATCTTGGTCCCAGTGGAGCCCACAGTGCTAGGTGCCCGGCAGCAGTGACAACAGGCCAACGTGCCTGGGCACCGTGGCAGCCCCTCTCAGGGGGACAGGTGGTGGCATCATCAAACCTGCTGTCATACCCAAGTGGAGCGCGGTGGCTGCACGGTTGCAGAGGACGGGTGAACGCTGTCGCCGCCAGGTGCTTCCCTGGTGCGCTGATGCGTGCAACAGAGGAGCACCGCCTGCTCAAAACCACGACTCCATTTTCAAGAGAGCAGATCTTTTTTTAACTACCAAGAAGCCCTCTAATAATGGGTTGCTAAGAAACTGCTGCAGTGGATGATTCTGAAAGCATCGCGCTCGTTCCCTGATCTGCGAGTTTGCAGGCCCAGGAGCTCCCGCCCACCCCATTCGCAGGCAGTGCTGGTGGGGACCTGGGAGGGGCTGGGAAGCCTGGGCAGCCCTGTTGGGGAGGAGCAGCTCGTGGGGAAGCACGCTCTGGGGAGCGAGGCATTGATGTCGGAGAGACTGGGTGTGTCCCAGTCCAGGAACTCTGCAGCCCCGGGCGGGGCCCCCTTGGACCGGGCCAGCTGGTATCTTTAGGTGTCTGGGTCTGACAGTGGTGGGTGCTGGAGAGGATATCTAAACCAGAGACCTTGGGGCTGGGGATTTAGCTCAGCGGCAAAAGCGCCTGCCTGGCAAGCGCAAGGTCGTGAGTTCGGTTCCTGGTACCGGAGAAAAACCAGAAAAAAAAAAAAAAAAAAAAAAAAAAAAAAAAAAAAAAAAAAAATAAACCAGAGACCTTGCTCTCAGCATCTGATAACAAAACAGCTGGATACCTAGGTGTCCAAATTTGATGCAACTGGAATCAAATTCATGGAATTCAGAACTCTGATACATCTTCTCCCGGCTGGGGGATTGCAGCCCCATGTCCCCGTCAAGGTATGGCAGGTACTTCTGTGTGGGAGGGAAGAGTGGCTATAGGCAGGGCTTCCACGCTGCGATGATTTGTGTGAAGCCACCAAGTAGTGAAGACCAAGTAGCATTTGGTAAAATAAACACAAGAGGACAGGCAAGCTGAGAAATTACGGGCGGCTCTTCAGACTCCAGCAGTGTGATGGAGCACTCCGACTCGGAAGATGCCGTGTCAGTCGGATGCCTGGCTCACTGGGGATCCTGAAACATGGGAGAGGGAGGCAATGAGCCCTGCTCTATGTGAGGGCACATCAACCGCAGGATGGCCAATGACATCGTCTGTCCTTGCTTAGAGAACGTCCACTCCGTGGCAGGCCGCAGGCACAGCCAGGGCAGTACGGGCACAGTGTGACCAGGGTTGGGCTGGCCGCTGCCTCCAGAAGCTGCCAAGGAAGCACTGAGCCTGGCCTGTACATACATGCAGCCTCAGGGGCGAGCTGGGGGCCGTCGTGCATAGGCTGACACTCTGCCTTGTGTACCATGCACGAGTATCAACCTTCAGTGGGAGTGGGGTCTACGCTTGGGCTGTAGGCTGCAGTGTGTAGGAATCATACCCTGGTGAGGGGACAGATGTCAAGATAAGGTCAGGACTGTGACAACTCTCACCCCCGCCCTGGGTCTCAGTGCATCACCAAGGAATCCTCACTTTCAGAATCCACCTTTGATTTCAACCCTATTGGAGAAATCTGTTATCTCAGACTTGTTTCCAGCATAGCAGCAGCAGCAGCAGCTGAAAACACAGCCAGGCCTCCCTGCAAAGACACAGTCTAATCACCAGCCCTATTGTCAGGAGAGGGGGGAACATCTCCATTTAGATCTCATTTTGAGTCTGTGGGCACATTAGGAGCAAATTGTTTTTTTTTTTTTTTTTTTTTTTTTTT